>NW_006160114.1:6611630-6617475 GCF_000334495.1 Tupaia belangeri chinensis | reverse complement strand
TCTTTCCCTTTGTGTTCGTCATTTTGGTTAATTACTGGAAGATGGCGTTTCCAGCCAAAAGGAAGGCTCCAGCTGTCTTAACCACCACACTACCATTTGGCCCATGAAAGACTCTTTTAAAAAGTGTGAAATTTCAAACATTGGCGAATAGAAGTGACCTTGACTTTAGCCCTTTAAAATTTATGTCATAAAAGAAGCCTCCTTTTTCACTGGCTAGGTAAGGATGCTGTTGTTGAGGATAATTATATACTGGGTAGAAAGGGCCTAGGGAACAATGGAGCATAACTTCAATATCTCCTCCAAATTTTGAAAAAAAAATTCTACATTTAGAAAGTCTATTTCATTTTCTACATTTTTATAATAATGAAAATGAGAAGAATCCAAGTAATTTCACCTCTCAGTGAAAGCTGAATAGTTGCTGATTGCTGTTAGCTGAATTCTACTTTATTTACCTAGTATTACTGTTGTTACTAGGAAACTGTGCTTCATAGTTAGCATTTTATTATAAAAAATAAAGTGCACAATTATCACAAAGGTGTCTTGATGTGTGATTTAGCCTTTTATGTTTAAAGCCCCTGTGTGTTTTTATAAAAGTCATTTTGTGAAGAATTAGGTGACATATATTCAATTTCTTTTCAAAATTATTTATATGAACCTTCTCAAAGCTGATTTATGTTTTATATCTTAGCCAATTTACTCATTTTTAAAGTGTTTGCAGAACTGTTCCAGAATTGAGAAACTTCTCTTCTGAGTCACTGGATGGATTTAAAGGTCATTGTAATACTGTTTTCTCTTTCTATGTGCTACTATAGAGTTGTCTGGTTATAAGTCCTAAATGAACTTTACTGATGAAAACTGCATGAACCCTAAATCATTCACTGCTAACTGCAAAATTTATCTGTTGTATGTGATTTGCAGTGATTTATTTTTCTTATAATATGGTATACCTCTGGGAAACTACTTTATAAGCATGTATTCATTTTCATACGTCTGTTGAAAATTTCTGTAATATTGCAGGTGAATTTATATGTCATTTTTCAGAGGTATTCTTCAGAGTATTTGGAGGGCAAAATTATGCTACTATGATACAATAATGATTGTGATATCTCAGATTTATGTAGTTCTTTCCAATAAATTATCTCACTCAATTTTGTGTTTCTAATAACCCTACAAAATATGTGAGGAGATGCTATTATTTCCAGCCTCATGAGGAAGAAAATGGATGTTCAGGCAAATTAAGTGATGTGTCCAATATCAGCCAGTTGGTAAGGGGGAAAGCGGGGATTTCAGTTTAGTTTTTCTGACTTGAATTCCAGTGCTATGTGCTGTCTACTTATATACTACTAATATAATGCTAACATTTTCTGTTTAACATACATGCTTGCTCATCTGCATTCTCTGAGTTATGGTGAAAAATGTTTCTTGTTGTGGAGATTTTAGCTGAATATTAATTTTCAACCAAATGAACTAGATTCAATTCTTATATTTACTGAAAGGCTAATGTGGCAGGTTTTGTATTGTGCTCGTAGGTAAACATTTCATCTGTATTATCTCATTTAGTACACTTAAGACATCTTCCAATTCCATTACAATTACAGACTGTTTAATTATTGAAGGTCTTCCATATACAAGACACATGTTTGTAGAGGCTCTAATTCTCCCAGAAGGTCAAATTTGGCTTTAATGTGTATTTTACCTAAAAGTTAGGCCAACAACTTTTTAATATATAATATTTATAATATTTAAATGACTTTTTTGAAGAATTTTGACAAAAGTTACAGAAATTTTTTTTTTCTATAAGCACTTTTAATTTCTGCTTTTCAGTCTCTGTGCTCAGAAGTTTTTTTTTTTTTTTTAAGGTTTTTTTTTTTGCTTGCCAGACAAACAGACAGAGCCAGAGAGATAGAAAGCGAAAAATCACGCCCCAGGGGGGGATGGCCACGCCGCAATCCCTTCTCCTCCATTCTTCTCTCGGGATCTTGGGCAGGCATGTACACACATGCCTGGCGTGAGTTTAAGCCACCGGGTTCGGGACTCGAATCGTGGTTGATTACGTGGGAGTCCAGCGACATAGCCATTACGCTAACTGCTGGTCCCTGTACTCAGAACTTTTAAAATCATTGAACAATATTCTGTTACTAAAGGAAGTGGCAGTGTTGTTGAACATTTATATGTCAGTCTATGAATATGAGCCTGAAATCGGGGCTTGAATTTGGTTATCTGGCTTGGCTTTATTTACATCAAAAACATTGATTTAAAAAGTATAAATAGTGATAATGTCTGCCAAATAATTATTGTGATTGTTTGTGATTGAGGCTACTTCTGGAGCTTATCAGCATACCTCCTGCCATGGAAACACACTGAAATATAGCAGATATGTTTAAACTTTGAATTTAACTCCTTGCTGCTAGGCAACTAAGGCATAAAGAACAGAGGAAGGGGTTTAGAACCCTGTAGTATTAAGAAAGGTAGTCACAGGAATAAAACCGTTAAAGGATTTTTTTCCCAGGCGTCATAACCATCGACAGTAGTTAGATTGGCTATCTACCAAAAAAAGAGTGTTACTATAATCTTCTGCCAGGTCAGAGGTGTGTGGGTATGTGCCATGTGTGTTTGTGTAAGAAATGGATTGCAAAGACTATAAGTTGTAGTTACCACCCTATAAATAAACCCACGAGCAATGGCTACCTGCCCACATGCAGCATTGTGGTTGCAAATATGCATATTAACCTTGACACAGTAGAGTAGAGAAAATCAAGTGATAGATGAAGACACTGTTACTCACAGAGGTACTGTTTTTCCAGAAAATAGAATTGAGAATACTTCAGTGAGTAGTTATTGAACTCCTGTAATTTATTTACCTTACACATATTTCTTTCTTTTTTAATATTTCTTTTATTCATTCATTTATTATTATTATTTTAAATTTGACCAGAGAGAGACAGAGGTTGAGAGTGAGAGAGAGAGGAAGTGAGAAAGCAAGCCACCAGATTCAGGACTCGAACCCTGGTTGGCCATGTGGGAGTGTCCAGCACCATAACCACCATGCCGCCTGCTGGTCCCACCTTATACATATTTCTAAGTATTTAGTATATACAGTTACTGTACTTGAATTGGGAGAAACAATACATATCTTCTGACCTTGAGGATTATTTAGTTTGGGAAATATAAAATAAAATATAAGTAAATATAATGTAATATTAAACAAATAATGGTTAGCCCATGGCATGGTGGTTAAGGCAGCTGGATCCCACATGGCCAACTACATGGTTTGAGTCCCAGACTCAGCATCTTCAGAAATACCCAGGTGTGTGTGCATGTGTGCCCAAAATCCTTAAAGGAGAGAGAAATGAAAGAAAGGGGATTGCAGTTTGATGAGTGCTCTCTCTCTCTCTCTCTCTTTAGAGAGCATACATGACCTCTGGGGGTGGGAGAGCCACTATGACCAAGTCAGGTTATTCTAAGAATGCAGGGAGGAGTAAGTAGTTGAAAATATTTTAATATAGTTCACCATTTTAATATGTTAAAAAGAAAATATCATGTGATCATCTTCATTGGGGCTGACAGGGCATTTGACAAAACCTCAACATTTATATTTCATAAAATGCCTTAGTAAAATAGAAATAGATAAGTATTTCTTTAACACCATAAAATAAACATACAAGGGTCTCAAAAACTTTGTGGAAAATACATATAATCAAAAATTATGCATGGGTTTCAAAAGTTTTTGCATTGAATAAACTTGTACTTTAATTCTACTTGTCCATGGACTTTTGAAATCTACTAATATGTCAAAGCAACTTCATTATTAAGCTTACCTGGAAACATCAGAAGTATTCCCACTGAAATCAGTAGCACATTAAGGGTTTTCCCAGTCATCATTATTAGCCATCATTGTACTGGTGGCTTTGTTAATGGGATAAGACAAGAGAAATATAGAATAGGGGAAAAGGACGCTGAGGCAGTTTCCAAGCCAAATCTTAGGAAATGAACAGCTCCCTCGCTGTGTCTCTTGGGATGCTCCCTCTGGACACCAGGTCTCAGTGCCATAGAAAGCCTGAGCAGGAGGCCAATTAGAGACAGACCCTCAACCTCAGACTAGTACCAATTGGCCAGGTATGTGAGTGAGCCCCCTTGAAAGTGGGTCCTCCACATTCCAAATATACAATCCATAATGATTCTGCAGAGCAAAAACCATGATCTTCCCTAAGCCTTGCCCCGATTGCACATTAATGGGCAAAACCGTTAGCTGCTTTTTCCTTCTGTAAAGTTTATTTATTTCTTTCATAAGAGAAAGAGATATATAGAGAGGTGAGAGACAGGCACCCCCAACAGTCACAATGCAGTGACTCACCCCCAGCTTTAGCCAGCCAGAATCATATGCACTCATGTGCCTGGCATAACCAAGGAGGTCTCCAAATGTGAACCTGGAACCTTTCCATGTGGGTCTGCCTCACAGAGTTTTGTTTTACCACTATACCACCTTCTGGCCCCCATGTTTGTTTTTGTTTTTTCCCCTTATTTACATTTAGTTGTAAATTTTTATGCCATATAATATGGTTTTTCTTTTCTTTTTCATTTTTTAAAGATGTTTTTTGCCATAGGGCTTATGTGCTTATCAAAAAGAGGGAGAAAGTGAGAAATCATCCCCCCAGGGTGGATGGCACCACAATCCTTCTCCTCCATTCTCCTCTCGGGATTTTAGGTGTGCACGCACACAAGCCAGGCATGATTTTTAGGCCTCCAGGTCTGGTATTTGAACCGTGTGGAATCAGCCATGCAGGATCCAGCAGCTTTAACCTCTATGCCACCTGCTGGCCCATAATAGGGATTTTCAAAGCATTAAAGCAGGATGTGATAAGCAAATCAGAGCTATTACTGTATACATTGTTTTCAACAAAGAGCCTGCCATTCTTGTATCTGTTACACGTTTGGCTGAGCCCCCAGCCCACCCACTTCGCTCTCCTCCCATACAGTCTGGTATCTATGTTTGTCCTCCCTATTATTATGTCTTTGAATCTTTCAATTTCTGCTATAGTGCGTAGACATTTGGTATATGCTGTGTTTGCTCTTGTGTTAAGCCACTGAATTTTGGAGTGGTTTGGTAATGCAGCAACGAATAAACAGAAAAGGCCTTGGTACATAGAGGTGGGGTGCTGCATTAACAACATGGTGTAAGATGAGGCATTGGCTTTGGTAGCCGGCTGTGGTCAGAAATTGAAAGGGCCCTGAGGAAAATGTCAATAAAACCATTGAATGCAGCAAGGAAATTGCAAGCACAAGTCTAAGGGGCCTGGTGGGAGGGCGGTGAGAGAAAACATCCCAGGAAGAACATTCTTTCCAAAACTGCTTAAATCAGAGACAAGAAAACTAGATTAGCAGCTAAACTGGATTAGTGGCTTCCCTTCAGTGACTAAGAGCAGAAACGATGTTATTCTTTGGGTTTGGAACAACACTATTTTACCTTCACCTCATTCCTGATTTTACCTGGCAGTTCTTAGCAATTCTTAGCTTTTCAAAACAGTTTCACATAGGAGACCTCAAAGGTTTGTGGAAGAAGAGAGTTAAAATACGAGTTTCTTTTGGTGCACAACATTTTGAATCTATGCTTACTTTTTTTTCATAATTCACATTTTTTACATACTTTTTGAAGACCCCTCATGTATAATTCTATTTTGTACCGTGAACAGCCTGTTGAAGTAATCAGATCTGTTATGACTGCATGATCTTATTTTAAGATGAACAGATCAAGAAGTTAAATGAGGGACCAGCAGTTAGCGTAATGGCTATGTGGCTGAACTCCCATGTAGTCGACCGCAGGTTAAGTTCTGGACCTGGTGGCTTA
>NW_006160114.1:6606729-6611177 GCF_000334495.1 Tupaia belangeri chinensis | reverse complement strand
AAAAAAAAAAAAAAAAAGAAAAGAAGTTAAATGACAAATGCAAATCATACAAGTCCTGTGATTCTCATTATTCCCGACACTACAGAGTGGTTTCTCTGCAATGGCAGGTAATTTTACACTGGCAACCCTTTATGCAGGGGTAGAAGAACAAAAGATGTGCTAGGTAGGACCGCCTTTGACTCTCTCCGCATTTCTCTTCCAAACCACAGATGTTGGGAGAAACAGAACGTTGCAGTTGTACTGGCTTATTTTTCTTTCCTGTGCTACCTCTTTATATTCTGAGTGTAATTCTAGATAAGTGTTTTAGCTTCTGGAGGTTTTCTTTTTCCCCCCAAGAACTTCAATATTTGATGAGTTTAGAAACTGAGAAGCTGGTTTAGTTGCTATTGGTTGCTATTAGGTTGTTTTAAAACTATTTCCCTAAAATTCATTGTTAAAGGTGAAGCCAGGATAGACTTACATGGGATATTTCTTTTTAAAATAGGGCGGGTGTGCAAAGAGGAAGGAAAGCTAAAATATGTGAATGACTTTTTAAAGCGCTCACATTTTGGGGGTCATGAAGTGCTTTAACAGAGCTGTGAGGGGACCAGTAGATGGCTTTATGGTTGCATCACTGGACTCCCATTTAGTTGACCACTGTTCAAGTCCTGGACCCAGTGGCTTGAAGCTCACATTGGGCGCATGTGGCTGCATGCCCAAAATCCTAAGAAGAGAATGAAGGAGAAGGGATTGAGGTGTGGACATCTCCCTGGGGAGTGATTTTTCACGTTCTGTCTCTCTGTCTGTCTTTTTCTGTCTCTTTATCAATCACACACTCATACACGCCCTATAGCAAAAACCTCTCCTCTCCCCTATAGCAAAAGTCTCTAGAAAAAAAAAAAAAAAAAAGGAAAAGAAAAGAAAAGAGAAAGCTATAAGAAGACAATAGGCTGCCAGAGAAAGAAGGAGCAGCAACAGGGAGGGAGACCCTGCAACCCCAGAGACAGAAGGTAGAGCTGCTGCCCCATGTATGCTGATGCCATTCCGGTTCTTACCATTCCGGACCAACAGGCAGGCTCAAGCCACGCCACTCAGTTTGAGCTCATCAGCCAGCTGGGACCCCCCCCACCCCCCACCCCCAATCAGTGTACTGTGGTGGACGAGGTCTCTCTAGCCCATGCAATAGTGGTCTACCACCTTACATTCTACCTGTGAGCACAACCTCTGTCCATCTGGCAGCAGTTAGGTTTGGGTGTATAGGGACCAAATGCCTCAAAAGAGGAGACTCCGGAGGAATTCTTTCCCCATAACTCCCTTAGCAGTAAAAGGAGGAAAACTGCACACAGCTACAGACACATTCTCCAAAGAAGTAGGAAGAAGTGAGTATACCACCAGATGACTAAAAATTAAAGCAGAGCATAAAAAAATAGGAGAAAATCAGGAAATACCTCCCACTGTACGGGTCATTACTCGTCACCAACAATGGATCAAATACGAGTGATCACAGAAATATCAGAAGAATTCAGAATATTCATAGTAATAATACTCAACAAGATGCAAGAGAAAACAGACAACCAAGTGCAGGAGATGAGAAAATCCTTCCATGACATGAAGGAGGAACTCCACAAGGAAACAGACACACTGCAAAAGAATCAAACAGAACTTCTGGAGCTAAAGAGTATGTTGCAGAGAATCAAAACCTCACTTGAAAATATCAACAGCAGATTAGACCCATTGAGAAGAAAGGATCTCTGACCTTGAAGATAAAACCTCTGATTTAATCTAAGAACTGAAAAAAAATAGAAGAATAGCCATTAAAAATCAGGATGAGATATGGGAAATCTTATACACCATTAAACAGTCAAATATTTGCATACTAGGTATTCCAGAAGATGAAGAGACAGGTAGAGAGGCATAGAAAGGCATCTTTCATAATATATTAGCTGGAAACTTCAAATTTAGAGAGGCATTCAGGGATCCAAATCCAGGAGACACAAAGGATGCCAAACAGATATAACACGAGAAGAAACTCTTCAAGATATATCATAGTCAAGTGGGTAAAAATCAAAGATGAAGATGAAATACTACAAATGGCAAGAGAGAAACACCACATTACTTGTAAAAGTTAACCTATTAGAGTAATATTGGATCTCTCAGCTGAAATAGTGCAGGCAAGGAAAGAATGGGAAGACCCATTGAAGACTCTGAAAGAAAGGCAATTTAGCCAAGAGTACTGTGCCTGGCAAGATTATACTTCATTGGGAAGGAGGGACAAAAATCTTTCCCAGATACGCAAATGCTGAAAGAATTCACCAAAATGAAACTGGATTTTCAGGAAATAATTAAGGGGCTAATACACCAGGAAAACAAAGGAGAGACAAATAGAAGTAAGAGAACACAAAACAACTAGATAAAAAGGGCGAGTCCACACATATTGATAATAACATTGAATCTTGGGAATGAATGCTGATTCAACAATTTTACACACAAGTGACTTTAAATACAAATCCACCAGTTATTTTATAAACAACTCTCTCTACAGGTTTTAATTTATGTATTTATATATTTATTGTAACCCTTACTCATTCTATGAAATTAGATAATAGAGAAAAAGTCCAAAATGTTACAGCTGAATCTTTCTTTGAAATAAATTTTTAAGAAGCTAAAATAAAAAACTTTATAAAGCATATAACCATCAAATCATTGGCTTTACCATGTCTTCACTTTTTTTTTTTAGAGATATTTTTGCTATAGAGTGTGTGAGCTTGGTGCAGAGACAGAGAGACAGAAAGTGAGAAATCACCCCCTGCCACCGGAGAGCTGGCCATTCTGCATTCTCTTCTCTTCCATTCTCCTCTCAGGATCTTGGACACTCATGTACACAGTAGAGTTTTAAGTTTCCGAGTCTGGGACTCAAACTGCAGTTGAGTACATGGGAGTCTAGCCATGTCATCACTATGCCATCTGCTCATCCCTATGTCTTTACTTTTAAACATCTCTCCAACTTTTTTTCTATCTTTGCTTTTTTGAGGACTTATTTCTTTATGCACAGTAGAGTACTATGGTCTTACCAGAACTCAGAGTAAGAAAAAAAGTATTCTTTTTCTATCCTCTTCCTAACGAGCTACCATTATGTGCAATTTTACCTATTTCTAACTGGACCAAAAATTGATACCCACAGATTTTTTTTCAGATTTAAACACTTATCTCTCATAGTCCTCTATGTGGAAATTACAAATTCTTCTTTCATTGTCTATGTTTAGATTATCTTTGTTAATATATGAGATTGTTTGTTGCCTGATTTTTAATCAATATGTTTTTCTTTAGAACTGTACCTCACAGTAAGGGATGTCATAGACAATTCAGAACATAGTTGCAGAATAACCCTTGGATCAATTTTCAAAAGTTCACAACATAATGTTAAATGTTGAAGGTGGTGAATATGTTTATATCCTTGATCTATTTATTACATACTGAATAAATGCTTTTGAAGACCATTCTGTACCCTAGAAATATGTGTAATGATTACATGTAAATCATAAAGTACAATCAATATTTAAAGAGAAAAAAAGACAATAGGCTACTTTTCTCTCCTCTTAGGTGACGATATGGTAATAATTAGCCAAGATTCCTACCAATTGTGGAAGATATTTTAGAGGTTTGAAATAAAGAAGGGCAAAAGGTTACTTTTTGCTTTTTGAATAGTTAGGAAACAAGACTGTTTCTGAACTATGTTAACATCTTCAGTTTCTTTCTTTCTTTTAGAATTGGGCACTGCTTCTCTAGCCCCCTGGCTTCCCAGAGCATATCTGTCCTGAATGTTTTCCTTTAGTGATAATAAAGATTCTCTGCTTTTCCAAACACAGTCAGGCTCCTGGCCTTTCTCCTAGTTTCATCTGTGCACTTTGTTGTAAAATCCAGTTTTAGGAAATAACTCCACTAAGTCAGTTAAGCAAGAACCTCCCACTTCCACCTCACCTTCCATATCTGCACGTCCACCCCACCTTTCATATCTGATTGGACTCTTCAACTTTTATGAGCAAGAATCCTCTGAGGTCAGTTTAGCCAGAATCATCTCCCTTCTCCCTGATGTTTCCTCCTGGTACTTTTCCATCCACTGACCCCCCGCCCCCGCCCGGGCCGCCCGGCTATAAATTTCCATTTGCACATGCTGCATTTGGAGTTGAGACCAATCTCTCTTCCCCACTGCAAAATCCCATTGCTTTGTTCTCTATCCCTGCTATGATGGTTCTAAACAAAGTCTCCCTTACCATGATTTAACAAGTGTCTCTAATAAATTTTTTAAAAGATAGTTAGCATTAGGAGTCATCTATAGAGTTATTTTTATCATTTAAGACATTTAAAACAGGAGTCACATGTCTGGTGACCTTCTGCCTTAAAGAATCGGTGAAAGCATTCCTGAGGTTCAGGTGAACAAAAACCTGGCCTCAGGGCAGCAGAGATTCAGC
>NW_006160114.1:6591057-6606698 GCF_000334495.1 Tupaia belangeri chinensis | reverse complement strand
TAGAAATATAAGGCCACCACAGAGTGCCACACAAAATTATGGTGTTAATGCTAGAGCACCTTGTTACTATAAAATGTTCTACAAATAGAGTCATTAAGATAAGTTGCTCTCAGTAAGTTGTTCCAAGAAATTAGTCAATATGTATGTATTTCTGAGCCAACTCTTATGTATGCTAAATTGAGATGAAGACTAAATATGAAGACAATCACCATCAGTGATGTCAATTACATTAAATGAATTAAGTGAGTGGTATTTGCTGGAAAAGCTCTAATGGGCAATATGCCATTCTAAATTTATGTAAGTAGAAATTGAATAAAATATCTCAATACCAAGGAAAATTTGTGAAATACAGTACTTGTCCATGTTTTTCAGATAAGAAAATAAGATTTTAAAAGGATCCTAGCGACCAGATGGTGTTGTAGCAGTAAAATGTGATGCTCTGTGAGGCTGAGACTGACCCACTAGGGAAGTTCTAGGTTCACATCTGGAGAGCTCTCTAAGTACACTAGGTATGCATGAACCCATGAAGTAGCTGAGGTGGAGGTAGATCATAGCATCAAGATCCTGTTGAGGTTGCTGTTTCTTTCTCTCTCCCTCTAACTCTCCTGCTCACCTTTAAAAAGAAAGAGTACTAGGGACTTTCAAATCCTGCAGCCTCACTGCTACATGTGCTCTTCAGATGAATCTGCTGCCTGTGTGGCCATGCTCCCCCTCATATGTATTATTGGCTAGTGTGAATGCCTTGCTCAGTATTGATCTACTCATAGCTTATTAGTGACTCAGGACTAGAGTGGATGAGCTGCCATAATATGATATTTTTCTCGATTGACATGGAGCCAAGAAATCTAGCAATGTGCACTCCCATGGTCATTACAGCTTTAGTCACCTTAGCCAAGTTATGGTAACAATCTAAGTTTACACACATACACTGGAATAGTATTTGACCATTAAAAGTAAGGAAATTCTACTGTTTATAATAACACAGATGAACTCTGTGAACATTAAGATAAGTTAAATAAGTCAGGCACCAAAAGACAAATATATGAACTCAATTACAGATGGAATCTAGAAAAATTTAACTCATAGAAGCCAGGGGCTGGTGAGCATTAAACATGGGAGATTTTTGTAAAAGGGTACAAACTTATAAGATGAACAAGTTCTGGGGATCTAAGGTACAGCATTTGCAGTGTTGGACATATTGATTAATTTGACTGTGGAAATTATTATACAATATACAAATATATCTAATCATCACTTGTGTACCTTAAATACATATAATATTTACCTGTCAATAAAATTTTTTAAAAAAAGAAAAAAAACCTATCAGGATGGTATTAAGTTAGGCCTGGTGTGGAGGCCCATTTATGGTCACTTTGAGGTGGGTAAACAGAGACACTGGATAAGTGAAAGGAGAATGACAAACATTCTGGGTAGTGCAAAGGTGGTGAGAGAGATGGGAATTAGAAAGTGACCATTCTCAGTTACTTCAGATTCTGCCATCTTTTGGCAGGGATGTTTTCCTTGATTTTTCCATGATACTTCACTGAATTTAAAATATATTCTCTTTATTTTTAAAGAGAGTTTGCATAGTTTTTTATTTATAAATGCTGCATAATGGTTATGTAACTTGCTGAAGTTATTACAGCTAATAGTTGGGGACAAAAATCAGGCACACATGATCTCTCCTACCTCTAAGCTCCATCTTTTCTTTCAAGAAACTCTTCAATATTTACTGGGAACTTCCTAAAAGACTCACACACACACACACACAAAATGGGTCAAATTTTGTGAATTCCAACCACCATGTCACTGCATTAAATGGGAACGCTTGGGGCAACCTTCAAATTAAGCCATGTAGGCAGCCTCCTACATTTTAAATGAACATTGCCGTTGTTGGTTTCAAGGTAAGAATAATTTAGATCAATGCCTTAAAGAAATATTGCAAATGATCACTTGGAGAGCTTTACATGCTCTTTTAAGAGCACTCTCTATCTTCATTGCAACAACTGTTGCCTTTCCTAGAGAGACTCTGTCTCCAGTTACAATTCATGTATAACATCATAGGCTCTGGTGTCACTTTTGTTGTAATATAATCCACTTCATGTTTATCCTATTTTACAATTAACTTGGGGAAACATGGAGCAGTTGAACCACTAGAATGAATTAAATCTGTAAGAATTTTTTCATCTTGAAGGAATTTATTCTGAAGTGCACTTCTTTAGATTTCTGACATATTTAAATCAAAGATTTGAGACTACCAAAGCCCTGTTGGCTATCACCAGGGAATGCATTTGGAAATATTCTTTCAATTTGGTGATCACAAAAGTTATTTGACATATATATTTAAAAACTGTCAGTTTATCATTTTGTGGTTATTGCTAAGGATAAAATAGATTGTATTTTTAAATGGTAGAGTTTGTTATAAAAATCAACTCTGCTGTTGTTTTTTGAATATTGCAAGTGCAAAGACCATATTAAACAGAAGTATTTACACATTCTTTATAAATAATTCTGCAGCAAACCAGAAAGGTGAATTCATATGACATGTATGACAAATGTGTGACTATGGCGTTCTGTGAAAGACTGGTGAAATCCTTTCAATGCCTTCATCACATCTCAGATTATTTTATTCAGTGTCTTGTGGATGGTATAGATGGTGATGATGCTCTGTCGTGAAAAGATGTCTTATGAATCACAGTGGCTACACTTTATAGTGTACACATCGCAAGTTCCTTTTAGGATGTTTAAAAGTATTAAAGTAAAATTTGATATATTAAATGTTCTTTTATTTACACTAGAAGAAAAGAAAAAGAAACCAAAGGATAAATTTAAGAATTTTTTCTACCTCAGGTAATAATCTTACCGTTTTTTAAATAAATGAGCCTGTTTTCTCGGAGATCCTTCTGGTTTCTGGCTCAAGACAATAGACTAACCATTCTTTTATCCAGTTGTCTCACTGAATTCCATAGTGATGCTAGTTAAAACAAGAAAGGACATAAGCAGAAAAGAACGTAGGGTTGGCTGTGGCATCAGCAAATCAGGCAATTTGGTAGAATTTCTGGAAAAGTGAAAATAGATGAGATTGTATTGAGGACTAAGTCAGAATAGAGGGCACTTCACCCCAAACATGCATAGAGATCAGAAGTGAATCATTCCTTCTGAGGAAGGGTGGTTCTTTGCTCAGAGTCTCTGGGAAAATATAGCAAAAGTTGTGGAGAACCCATCAGAATAATTATTGATGGGACATCTGACACATGTGCTGATCTTGCTTAACACATTTGCCTTTTCCGTCTTTTCTTTCTACATCCCTGTATCACCAACACAGATTCTCTGGCCTTATGAGTTTTCCTTCAGGCAAAACAAGGAGAACTGAATGTGAATGTAATTAATTGCTCCATCGAGGTGTCCTATTGATGTAGACATATTAGGATCCCCTGGCACTCATCATTTGGGCATAAAGAATGAGAGTGTGCTGGTTGGGATGGGGGTTGAGTGTAGTCCAAATATACCTGTCTGCTCCATTTCTGAGCAAGCACTGCTTACAGACAGTCTTCCCATTAATCAAAACAATCCTTTATTCTTGCAGATAAAACTAATCTCAACTGCCTTCATTTATAAATCTGAAAGGATATCCCAGGATTGCCAGATATTTGAGGAAATAATCAGCACCAAGAATAATTTTTAAAATCATTTATTCAATATTCATTCAACAAATGTGTATTAAACATCCATGTCCTTGGCATACATTGGTGAAGAAAACAAAGATTTCTGCCTCATGGAGCATCCATTCCAGTAGAAGAGATAGATAATAAGTAGATAAACAATAAATATGCAAGTCATGGAAGATGGAAGATGAAAATAGAGTACTTAAAGCAGTTTAAAGAAGATGAAATACAAAAGGATAATTTTATTTTTTAGAAAAGGATGTAAATATTGGGTGGGGCAGAATAAGTTAGTTTTCTTTATTTACAATTTTATAAAATTTTATTTACATTTAATTGTACATCTTTATGATGTATGATATAATTTTTCAAAGCTTGCATGCAATGTGTGGTAATCAAATCAAGGATATTACAATATACATCGTTTTCAACAAATAATCATTTCCTTTTTGTGTCTGCCAAATGTTCTTTTATTCAGTTGTTCCTACACATTCCATATTATGCAGCCACTTCTCATAAAGTCGCTGGTATCTGCAGTTATCTTTACTGTTTATTTGTCTTCTAATCTTTCAATTTCTGCCATAGAGTGCAGACATTTGATACATATTGGACAGGAATACACAGTGTATGTCTTTCATAGGCTGGCTTATTTTGCTTAGAATTAAATCTTCTATATTTGTCCACGTTGATTCAAATGATCTCACTTTTCTTTATGATTAAATAATTAATTATATCTATGTGCTGCATTTAAAAAATTAGTTGTCAGTTTTTGGGCACTTAGGTTGATTCCATGTCTTAGCAATTGTGAATAATGTTACGACAAACATGGATGTGCAAGTGTCTTTCCAACTGTTTTCTTTTCTTGAGATAGATATCAAAAAGTGGGGTTATGGGATCATATGGTAGTTCTATTTGTAAGTTTTTGATGAATCTCAATATTGTTTTGCACAATGGCTGTGCTAATTTACATTCTCACCATCAATGTACACCATACTTCACCATCACTTGTTCTTTATTATTTTATCATAGCCACTCTGACTGGAGTTAAGTGATAACCTCATTGTGGTTTTGATTTGCATTTCCTTTATGATAAGAGATATTGAACTTTTTAAAATATTTTTTTGGCTATTTGTTGGTCTTCCTTTGAGTGTTGTCTGTTCAGTTCATTTGCCCAGGTTTAAATTGGACTATTAGCTTTTTGTTGTGGGTTGGTTGCTTAAGTTCTCTATATATTCTGGGTATCAATCCCTTCTCTGAAGCAGTTTGCAAATATTTTCTTCCACTCTATGGGTTGGCTTTTTACTCTATTTATTATTTCTTATGCTGTGCAGATGCTTTTTAGCTTGATGTAATCCCAGTTGTCTAATTTTGGAATTGCTGTCTGTAATTTAGGGGTCTTATTTAAGAAATCTTTGTTTATTTCAAAGTCTTAGAGAGTTTTCCTAAAGTAGTTTTAAAGTTTGAGGGTTTACATTTAGAACTTTGAAATATTTTGAATTGATTTTTGTTAATGGTGAAAGATAGGGATCTAGTTTCATTTTTCTGCAGGTGGATATCCAGTTCTTCCTGCATAATTGGCTTAAGACTTTCTATTCTCCACTGATTGTCTTGTGCCCTCTGTCAAAAATCAATTGACTGTACATTTTTGTGTTTATTAATGGATTCTCTATTCTGTTCCATTGGTTATGTATCTGTTTTTGTGCCAGTACCATGCTGTTTTGATTGTCCCAACTTTGCAGTATATTTTGAGGTTGGGTAGTGAGATGCCACCTACTTTACTCTTTTTTTCACCTTGGGAATAGTGAGTCTTTTATTATTCCAGACAAATTTCATGATTTTGTTTTTCTATTTATGTGAAGAATGCCACTGATGATTTGATCAGAATTGCATTGAATCAGTAAATTAATTTGGGTAGAACTGACATTTTAACTATATTGATTCTTCCAATCCAAGAACAAAGGCTACTTTCCCATTTTTTATGCCATTTTTAATCTCTTTGCAAAGTTTTTAATAGTTTTACTTTCAAAAGTCTTTTACCTCTTTAATTATATTTATTCTGAGGTATGTATGTATGTGTGTATGTATACATGTATTTGTTTATTTACTGCTATTGTAAATGGTGCTATTTTCTTCAATTCTGCCTCAGTCTGTTCATAGTTTGTGTATAAAAATGCTATACATTTTTTATGTTGACTTTGTATCCTGCCACTTTATTCATTATCATTTATGGATTCTTTTGGATTTTTTTTTGTATATAACTATGTTGTCAGCAAATAGGCACAATATCACTTCTTCTTATCCTATTTATATGCTTTTTATTCCAGTTTTTGGCTGAGTTGGTTAAGATTTGCAGTATAAATATTGAAAAGGTGTGAAGAAACTGGACAACTTGTATTACTCCAGTTTTTAGTGGGAAAGACTACAGTTTTTCCCTATTTAGTATGATGTTAGCTGTGGGTTTGTCACATATGGCTTTATCATGTTGAAAAATGTACCTTAAATGCTATTTTGTTGAGGGTCTTAATCATGAAAGGATGTTGTATTTTATCAAATGCTTTTTTTTGCATCAGTTGATATGATCATGCAGTTTTTATCTTTTCTTCTGTTTATGTGATGTTTAGCACTTACTATACAGTGTATGTTGAACCATTCTTCCATCTCTAGGATAAAGGCTACTTGGTGTAGGGTATAATCTTTTTGATATTCATTTGTATTCAATTTGCTAGTATTTCGTACACACACACACACACACACATATATATATATTCAACAGGAATATGGTCTATAGTTTTATTGTTTTGTTATGTATTTGTCTGCTTTTGGTATCAAGATGGTAGAGGCTTCATAGAATAAATTTGAGAAGGTTCCTTTCATTTCAATCTTTAAAAATAATTTGAGGAAAGGGCCAGCAGTTGGCATAATGGTTACATCACTGGACTCCCACGTGCTTGACCTTGGTTTGAGTTCTGGACTCAGTAGCTTAAAACTCATGCCGCGTGCATGTTCATGTGTGCCCAAAATCCCAAGAGGAGAAGGGATTGCAGCATGACACGCCCCCTAGTGGATGATTTTTTCACTTTCTATCTCTCTATCTCTGTCTCTCCAGCGAGTGCACACACCGTATAGCAAAAATCTCTCTTAAAAAAGGAAAGAATTTGAGGAGAATTTGTGTTAATTTTTGAAAAGTTTGTAGAATTCATAAGTGAAGTCATTGGTACCTGGAATTTTTCTTACTGGGAGACTATTACTAATTCAATTTCATTGCTTATTATCGGTTGATTAAGTCTTTCTATTTCCCCCTGGTTCAGTCTGCTACATTGTCTGTGTCCAGAAATTTGTCCATTTCACCTAGGTTTTCTAGTTTGTTGGTGTATAGTCACTCATAATATTCTCTCATGATATTTAGGATTTCTGTAATATCTGTTATAATATCACCTGTTTTATTATTACTGATTTTATTTATTTGGTTCAATTCTCTGTCTTTCTTGTCTATTTTAGTTAATTGCTGCCAATTTGTTTATCTTCTTGAAAAGACAGTTTTTTGTTTTGTCCATTTTTTTGTGCAGTTCTTTTAGTCTCCATTTAATTTATTTCTGCTCTCATCTTTACTATTATTATTATTATTTTTGGAGAGGTTTTTGCTATAGGGCACGTGCGCTCGCTAAAAAGACAGAGAGAGACAGAGAGACAGAAAGCGAGAAATCAGTCCCCCGGGGGGGGGGGAGGAGGGATAGCCATGCTGCAATCTCTTCTTCTCCATTCTCCTCTTGGGACCTTGGGCATGCACGCACATGTGCCCGGCGTGAGTTTAAGTCACTGGGTCCAGGACTTGAACCACAGTCAATTACATGGGAGTCCAGTGACATAGCCATTACACCAACTATTGGTCCCTTTATTATTTTTTTTAAATATTTTTATTTCCCATAGGGTGTGTGCACTTGCCAGAGGGAGAGAGTGAGATAGGGACAGAGTCAGTAAGAAGGAAAGTGAGAAATCATGCCTCAGTGGGGATGGTCACACCACAGTCCCTTCTCCTCCATTTTCCTCCTGTGATCTTGGGGACACATGCACACATGTCCAGCATGAATTTTTAAGCCACCAGATCCAGGATCTGAACATGTTTCCCATGTGGGAGTCCAGAAATATAACCACTACACCATCTGTTTTTCCCATATTATTTTTCTTCTATTAATTTTTCTCTTCCTTTTCTGGTTCCTTGAGATACATTGGTATGTTATTTATTTGCCATCTTTCTATATTTTTTTAAGCATTCTTTGCTATAACTTCCTCTTAGGACTGACTTTACTCCGTCTCAAAGATGATAAAGACATTTGTTTCAGTCTTAATTTTCTTTAGTTGTTTTTAAGTCATTCAGGAGTAAATTGTTTAGTTTCCATGTGTTTGTATATTTTTGAAGGCCCTTTCTGGGGTTGATTTCAAGTTTAATTCCACTGTGGTCAGAAAATATGGTAGGGATAATTTCTATATATTTAAATTTGTAAAGGTTTGTTTTGTGCCCTATCATATGTTGAATCTTCAAAGATGTTCTGTGTGGTTTTAGAAAAATGTACATTTTTGTGGCTGTTGCATAAGATATTCTGTAAATGTCTGTCAGATTTATTTTACTTATGGTATCATTTATCTCCCATGTCTCTTTATTTTTTTGTCTGGATGTTCTGTCCAGTGGTGAGAGTGGGGTGTTTAAATTCCCCCTAAATTAGTGTGTCTCAGTATGTATCTCTTTTTAGATCTATCTATTTATCTATCTATGTATAACATATTTGGGTGCCCTAATGTTGAGTGTGTAAATATTTATAATTTTATATCTTCTTAGTGAATTAATCCCTTTAATATTATATAGCAATCTTTGTCTCTGTTTATGGTTTTTATATTGAAGTCTATTTTGTTTTATGTCACTGTCACAACTCTATCTTTTTTTTTTTTTGGTTTCTGTTTACATAAAATGACTTTTTCCAACCTTTTACTTTTACTCTAAGCATGTCTTTATCAATGGGACATGTCTCTTATAAGCTGCAAATGAAAGGTTCCTGTTTTTTCTTGTTTGTTTGTTTTGTTTTGTTTTTAAAATATTCATTCATCCAATCTGTATCATAATTGGCAAATTTAATCTGTTAACATTCAGCATTATTATTCACGTGTGAGAACTTATCCCTGGCATTTTGTTAGTCATTTTCTCAGTTGTTTTCTGTTTTCTTATTTGTGTTTGTCTCCCTTTGTTTCTCCTGATGTAGTACTCTTTTAAGTATTTCTTGTAGAAGTGGTCTAGTATTGATAAAATTTTTCAGTTTTAATTTTTCTGGGGTTGTTTTCCTTTCTCCTTTCCTTTTGAAGGACAGTTAAAGAATTTTTGCTATAAATTTTTTTCTTTCAGAAGTTTGAATATGTCTTCCCATTTCTTCCTTTCTTTGCATTGTTTTTGTTGAGAGGTCTGAAGTTAGTCTGATGGGGTATACTTGATAAATAACTTGATGTTTTTCTCTTGCCATTTTTAGTAATGTCATCTTTAATTTTGACTTTTGCCAATTTAGCTATGATGTGTCTTGGAGAAAATCTTATAAAACCATAATATTTGTTCTTTATATTTTCTGTATCTGGATGCATGTATGTCTCTCTAGATTGGGAAAGTTTTCAGGTAGTATTTTATGAAAGATTTTCTATGTCTTTATCCATCTCTTTGCCTTCTGGAATACTCATTATGCAGGTTATTTGGCTTAATGGTGTCTAAAATTTCCCTTATGTTGTTCTCATTTTTTTGTTTTTGTTTTTGTCATAGGGTGCATGTACTTACCAGAGAAAGACAGTGAGAGGGAAAGTGAGAAATACCACCTACTCCCTGAAAGGGAGATGGCTATGCCACAATCCCATCTCCTCTATACTCTTCCTGGAGTTTAGGCACACATGCCCAGCATGATTTTCAAGCCCCTAGGTCTGGGACTTAACCTGTAGTCGGCCATGTGGGAGTCCAGCATATTAACTACTACACTACCTGCTAGGCCCTGTTGTCCTAATTTTTAATGATTATTTTTTTCATTCTTTTCAGAGGAGAGTTCCTTTCGCTTTCTTCCCTGGAGGGAACATGAGGGAGGCCTCCTCCAGAGCCTCACTGGTTTCAGATGATGGGCTTCCTTTTTATTTTTCCAAGCAGAAATTATATCTTCTAGAAGTTCCTTCCATATTTTTCTTAAACTTCATCAGTATCAGCTTGCTCCTCATTTGGAGTCATAGAAATTTATACAGCTGTCTTTCTTTCTTTTTCCCTTTTTTTTTTTCTTTTATTTTTAGGATTTTACAATAGGGCATGTGTGCTCATTAGAGAGAGACAAAGAGAGACACAAAGAGGGAAAGTGAGAAATAATCTCCTGAAGGGATGACCACTCCACAATCCCTTCTTCTCCACTCTCCTCTTGGGATTTTGGGCATATATGCACACACATGCCCATAGATTTTCAAGTCGCCAGGTCTGGGACTGAAACCACAGTCAGCAATTTATAAATGTAGCTCCTTAACCACCATTCCACCAGCTGGTCTTTTTTTTTTTTTTTTTTTTTCCCTTAGCTGTTCTTCCTGGAGAGATGTTGGATGTTTCTAGCTGGTAATCTTGATTTAAGTTACAGTTTTAAATAGAGTAGTCGGGGAAGGCCTAATTGAGAGTATGCCATTTGAACAATGAATTAAAAGTAGTAAGGGCTTTAACCAAGAGGAAGAGTTTTTAGGAGGATGGAATAACTAGTGCTAGACCCAAACATAGGAGCTTATCTAGTGTCTTTATAATAAACCAAGCCATATCACCTGGGGTTGCAGCAAAAGATTGAGGCAGTCATAAAACAGGAGAGAAAGAAAGCTGAGGTCAGACCACGTGAGCCTTGTAGGTCATTGTGAGGGATTTAGCTTTGACTCTGAGTGAGATAGGAAGCTCTTTCAGGAAAAGAAGAGAAACATAATCTGACTTCAAACTTATAAGAATCATCTGTCTGCTGTTGGAAGGAGTGAGATCAATGTAGAAGCTGGACACTAGTTCAGAGGTTAATGCTAAAATCCAGATGAGAGAGGATGAATTATACCAGGGTTTGAACAGTGGGGATGGTGACATATTGATTTGGCTTAGGGCATATTTTAGAGGTAGAGAAGGCAAAGAAAATCACACCCTGCATAAGAGGCTACAGTGTCTGGAGGGAGAAAGGCCAAGCTTAGTAACTAGAGTAGGTGGCTTTGGTCACAAGGAGTTAATGGAAGCCTGGGAAAAAAGAGAAAAAAAGGAAAAATATTAAGATAAATTTAACAACAACAAATTATGAGAACCTTCCAAAAGATTTAAAGATAATAGAAAAAGCTTATCTGGGTGTAAAAAGAAAAGAACAAAAACATAATTTTCAAAATTAAAACTCAGAGGGGACCAGTAGATGGCATAATGGTTATGTTGCTGGACTCCCACATACTTGACCGGGGTTCAAGTCCTGGACCTGGTGGCTTGAAACTCACGCTGGGCATGTATGCGTGTGTGCCCAAAATCCTGAGAAGAGAATGGAGGAGAAGAGATTGTTGCATGGCCATTCCCCCCTGTGGGGATGATTTCTCACTTTATGTCTTTCTGTCTCTTAAAAATCATGCCGGGTGCATGTGTGTCCAAAATCTCAAGAGAAAATGAAGGAGAAGAAATTTCAGTGTGGCCATTTCTCCAGGGGTGACTTCTCACTTTCCCTTTCTCTCTCTCTCTCCTGTGAGTGCGTGCACACTACAGAAAACATACAAACAAAGAAGAACAAACAAACAAAACCACATGTAGCAAACTGAAAAAGAGTATCCTTTGCTGAGATTTTCAGAAATATAAATGAAAAAATATTTTACTATGTAGAGAAACAGCACAAAAAGAAATTAGCAGAGTTATATTTATACTTGGAAAATAGGTTCATGGAGCTTATGTTTTGAGCAATCAGACTTTCAAATGGTGAAAAAGATTCAGATGAAGAAGAGGCCAGCAAAAATTAAAAAACTCTACAAGAAAAATTTCCTAAGTCTTAAAAACAAAACAAATTGTTAAGAAAAGACGTGAGCAGTCTGCTGGGAAGCAAACAGAAGAGTTGGGGTTGGGCTGCTTCTCCCAGAGCAGGCGGCAAGAGAGAATTAGTCATGTTGTCCCTCATCAGAAACACGATCAGCACTGCAAAAGCCCCAGAGGCCACTGGTCCCTACAGTCAAGCTGTGTTAGTGGACAGGACCATTTACCTTTCAGGACAGCTGGACATAAACCCTTCAAGTGGACGACTTGTGCCGGGAGGGGTGGCAAAAGAAGCTAAAGCAAGCTCTTACAAACATGGGTGAGATTCTGAAAGCGGCCAGCTGTGACTACAATAACGTGGTGAAAACAACTGTTTTGCGGGCTGACATAAATGACTTCAGTACTGTCAACAAAATCTACAAACAGTATTTCAAGAGTAGTTTTCCTGCTAGAGCTACTTATGAGGTTGCTGCTTTGCCCTAAGGAGGCTGAGTGGAGATTGAAGCAGCAGCCATTCAAGGACCTCTCACAACCACACAAGTGGGCCAGTGTTGTTTAGTCTGGAATATTCATTATGTTTTTAAACTAACATCTTAATTTTTAAAATTGATGAAAGTGTAAGTTTGAGTAAAATATCTGAAGTTATTACAGAATGCATATAATAAGGAGAGTTGAATATGATTGAAGATTTATTACGAATGTTCTAAATTACACTTAAAGTATACCCGTATTACTAACTATAGAAGAGACATTCATTACATATTTACTCCAATAAATAAAGCAAAGGGAAATAACATATAGGAGAGAAGAGTTTATTGTTCCTGAGAAATAATCAAGAGCACACCTAATTCAGTTAAATCGTGTTTACTTACTGATGTGAAATACTTAATTCTCATGTTAGATATGTGATTTGGCTTTTACCTGAGTAAAATTTAAGTATTTAAATTTGAATGGTAAAATATAGGAAAAGAATATGGACCAAAATTTTGTATAAATAATATTTTTCTAATGGAAATTAAATATATATTCACATAAAAAAAGACTTGATGTTATGTACTGAAATAATTTATAAGGCTCAAGCAGAGTTTAACAATAATTTTAAAGTCACATACATGGACATGTACTGGTGAAATATCTGAATTCCAACACTCATTAGAAAATCTTCTAGATTTCCACATCCTAAGAACAAGTAACTCAGAAGAACTCAGATTTCCTTTTCCTAGACTAAGAGCTATAATGAAGTCTTTTAAGAGAAATGGAGTGCGATCTAAGATTTATATGTATTGATAAAGATATTTATCTAGCAAGGCAAAAGAGGGTATATCACTTATGTACCCTAGCTGAATATTATTTTTGAGAAATACAGGTATACCAAAAATAAAAATGGAATGGATAATGGGAAAATATTAGGGATGTCATGAAGAAGGTAAATATTTTCTCTCTCAAGAAAAATAAATTGATTCTCTCTCTCAATAGATAATGATGACATTAATGGAAGAAAATTATAATGTAAGTGCTAAGCAGCCCTTAAAACAGAAGAAACCTATAAGGACTGCATAGCAGCTTAGAGCTGAAATTCTAAACTCTTGGCAAAATCCAGGAAAGAGATGAGTTAGGTGCAAGGGAAGAAGGCTAAAGTTTTTTTCTTTTTTTTTTTTTTTGAGAGATTTTCACTGTAGGGCGCGTGCGCTCGCCAGACAGACAGAGAGAGACATAGAGACAGAAAGCGAGAAATCACCCCCCAGGGGGGATGGTCACGCCGCAATCCCTTCTCCTCCATTCTCCTCTCGGGATCTTGGGCACGCACGCACACACGCCTGGCGTGAGTTTTAAGCCACCGGGTCCAGGACGTGAACCGCGGTCGACTACGTGGGAGTCCAGCGACATAGCCATTACGCTAACTGCTGGTTCCCGAAGGCTAAAGTTTTGAATAAAAACAATCTCAAGTTTCATTTTCAGAGTAGGGTGAATGTCAGCAGTAAATATATCTTGATGAAGGTAATAGTTATTAAATTTTCTGCCACCAGTCAATAAGAAAGCATAACAAATCTTCCAGATTAATGTTGGCAGGGAGAGGAGAGCCAGAAAAAGAACCCAGGTGAAGAAAGTAACAAAGTAGACAAAAGAAAACAATAAAAGTTATAAATAATAAACAGAAGATGAAAAGTAAAATGAACTATATTACTTTTCAAGACAATTGTGAATGAAGTGAATTTACCTACTAAAACATGGAGATCAATCAATTAGGATAAAACAGTAAATCCAACTACATTACTAAGGTGCATGATCTCATCGGAGAGAGAAAGGGATAAAGCATCCCCGGGGGGATGACTATATCACAATCTCCTCTCCTCCATTCTCTCAGAATTTTGGGCACCAAAATGTCTTTACAGCTGCTGGGTCTGGGACTTGAAACTTGTAGTTGACTATGTGGAATCCAGCCACCATTTTTTTTTTTTCTTTATTGGAGAGGTTTTTGCTATAGGGCACATGCAATCGCCAGACAGAGAGAGGCAGAGACAGAAAGTGTGAAATAATCACCCCCCAGGGGTAAGATATAAAGTCTAATCTTTTAGAAGATGAGTTTTTTTTTTTTTTTTTTTTAAATGTACTATAGAACTCCCATGAGCAGTTCAGGATACATCAGCAATAATTTCCATCTGGAGAAAAGGAGCATGAAGTCTTCCTTGAGAGTTTTCAACTTAGTATCGATAAAGGACACAGAAACCAAACCGATGATTAGCTAAACTTCTAAAGTTGAGAAAACAAGAGTTAAACTATCCCATTTTTTGTGGCGTCTAATAGAGAAGGTGCCACCAAGAGTTTCTACCTTCATAGATGTGTGAATACAATAAAATTCACATGAAGCCTGGGATTTGTAATTTTCATAAACTCTTTGGCTTTGCAGATATGCAATTGGGCTTAGAAATGATTCCTCTTGGCCCAAATAAAGCCTGCGCTAATATTGTGTGATACAGTACATACAGACTAGAACCCAAACCAGCCTGAAACATGAGAATCTTGGTCACCTCTTAATATACCCTTTGACTGAGGAATACACTGGGCATCTCTTACATAATGGCTTAGCAAGGAATTTGAATGTCTCTCTGGCCAGGTAATTGACGATTATACTGATGCTGGTAAGATCAGGCAATCTTTTAAAAAGCCTCCTTTGTTTCCTAAAATAGAAAGTCAAATATAGCAGGTAATGGCTAGTAGGTAGAAAGCCTCTGAACTATGTTGACTACATTCATAATTGCCTGCCCAGTGGCAAAAATCTAGAGACAGAAAATGTTACAAGGTAATTTTTGCTGTCTGTCCTAGTGAAATGAACACTGAAATCTCTATCTGTATTTATGGATTACTACTTCCCAATGAGCTCCTTCACATAGTACATAAAATGTGTTTTAATTGTTTTTTTTTTTTCCCTTTGGCCTTAGACTTCCTAAGTGGTTTTATAAAAAGCAATAGATGCCTCTACAAACACTCAATACTTTTTATTTATTTATTTATTTTTTGGAGAGATTTTTGCTATAGGGTATGTGCGCTCACAAGAAGGAGACAGAGAGAGAGAAAATGAGAAGGTCCCCTGCCTCCCCCAGTAGGGGATGGCCACGCTGCAATCCCTTCTCCTCCACTCTCCTCTCAGGATCTTAGGCACTCACGCACATGTACCTGGCGTGAGTTTAAGCCACCCAGTCTGGGATGCGAATCATGGTAGACTACATTGGAGTCCAGCGACATAGCCACTACGCCAACTTCTGGTCTCTCATTATTTTTAAAATGCAATCCAAGATTTAGTTATTTTGCTAGCATATGGTTGTACTACAACATTGTACTTAGCCTTAACCATGAACTTTTAAAAACGTCTATATTCTAGCCATCATTTACTTTCAGACCTAAAGTAGAATGAAAGGGGACAACATGATGAATAACTTCCTCCTATTCCCCACAATTTTCCC
>NW_006160114.1:6566031-6574351 GCF_000334495.1 Tupaia belangeri chinensis | reverse complement strand
TCCCTTCTCCTCCATTCTCCTCTCGGGATCTTGGGCACGCACGCACACACGCCTGGCGTGAGTTTTAAGCCACCGGGTCCAGGACGTGAACCGCGGTCGACTACGTGGGAGTCCAGCGACATAGCCATTACGCTAACTGCTGGTTCCCGAAGGCTAAAGTTTTGAATAAAAACAATCTCAAGTTTCATTTTCAGAGTAGGGTGAATGTCAGCAGTAAATATATCTTGATGAAGGTAATAGTTATTAAATTTTCTGCCACCAGTCAATAAGAAAGCATAACAAATCTTCCAGATTAATGTTGGCAGGGAGAGGAGAGCCAGAAAAAGAACCCAGGTGAAGAAAGTAACAAAGTAGACAAAAGAAAACAATAAAAGTTATAAATAATAAACAGAAGATGAAAAGTAAAATGAACTATATTACTTTTCAAGACAATTGTGAATGAAGTGAATTTACCTACTAAAACATGGAGATCAATCAATTAGGATAAAACAGTAAATCCAACTACATTACTAAGGTGCATGATCTCATCGGAGAGAGAAAGGGATAAAGCATCCCCGGGGGGATGACTATATCACAATCTCCTCTCCTCCATTCTCTCAGAATTTTGGGCACCAAAATGTCTTTACAGCTGCTGGATCTGGGACTTGAAACTTGTAGTTGAGTATGTGGAATCCAGCCACCATTTTTTTTTTTCTTTATTGGAGAGGTTTTTGCTATAGGGCACATGCAATCGCCAGACAGAGAGAGGCAGAGACAGAAAGTGTGAAATAATCACCCCCCAGGGGTAAGATATAAAGTCTAATCTTTTAGAAGATGATTTTTTTTTTTTTTTTTTTAAATGTACTATAGAATTCCCATGAGCAGTTCAGGATACATCAGCAATAATTTCCATCTGGAGAAAAGGAGCATGAAGTCTTCCTTGAGAGTTTTCAACTTAGTATCGATAAAGGACACAGAAACCAAACCGATGATTAGCTAAACTTCTAAAGTTGAGAAAACAAGAGTTAAACTATCCCATTTTTTGTGGCGTCTAATAGAGAAGGTGCCACCAAGAGTTTCTACCTTCATAGATGTGTGAATACAATAAAATTCACATGAAGCCTGGGATTTGTAATTTTCATAAACTCTTTGGCTTTGCAGATATGCAATTGGGCTTAGAAATGATTCCTCTTGGCCCAAATAAAGCCTGCGCTAATATTGTGTGATACAGTACATACAGACTAGAACCCAAACCAGCCTGAAACATGAGAATCTTGGTCACCTCTTAATATACCCTTTGACTGAGGAATACACTGGGCATCTCTTACATAATGGCTTAGCAAGGAATTTGAATGTCTCTCTGGCCAGGTAATTGACGATTATACTGATGCTGGTAAGATCAGGCAATCTTTTAAAAAGCCTCCTTTGTTTCCTAAAATAGAAAGTCAAATATAGCAGGTAATGGCTAGTAGGGAGAAAGCCTCTGAACTATGTTGACTACATTCATAATTGCCTGCCCAGTGGCAAAAATCTAGAGACAGAAAATGTTACAAGGTAATTTTTGCTGTCTGTCCTAGTGAAATGAACACTGAAATCTCTATCTGTATTTATGGATTACTACTTCCCAATGAGCTCCTTCACATAGTACATAAAATGTGTTTTAATTGTTTTTTTTTTTTCCCTTTGGCCTTAGACTTCCTAAGTGGTTTTATAAAAAGCAATAGATGCCTCTACAAACACTCAATACTTTTTATTTATTTATTTATTTTTTGGAGAGATTTTTGCTATAGGGTATGTGCGCTCACAAGAAGGAGACAGAGAGAGAGAAAATGAGAAGGTCCCCTGCCTCCCCCAGTAGGGGATGGCCACGCTGCAATCCCTTCTCTTCCACTCTCCTCTCAGGATCTTGGGCACTCACGCACACGTACCTGGCATGAGTTTAAGCCACCCAGTCTGGGATGCGAATCATGGTAGACTACATTGGAGTCCAGCGACATAGCCACTACGCCAACTTCTGGTCTCTCAATATTTTTAAAATGCAATCCAAGATTTAGTTATTTTGCTAGCATATGGTTGTACTACAACATTGTACTTAGCCTTAACCATGAACTTTTAAAAACGTCTATATTCTAGCCATCATTTACTTTCAGACCTAAGTAAGAATAAAAGGGGACAACATGATGAATAACTTCCTCCTATTCCCCACATTTTTTTTTGAAGTCATGCACTTCTAATAAAATATGACTATAATAAAGTACCTCTTGCTTGTAAGTCCTTTGATGTCAAACATTCTGTAACTTTCTGAAATGGTGGGTTTCCAACCCTTTGTGCCTCATACTTTTTTTTTTTTTTGATAAAATTAAGAGATTTAGATTTTCAAACAAAATTTGCAGAGATTACTCTGGTTATTTATTCATCTTATGGAGGGCAATCTTAACATCAAAAATAGTGGGATGGTCATATATCATGAGGCTCCTGATGGGATGCAATATAAAATGCATCGTCTATGAGCTATTCTTGCCAGATACACTTAACTGAAACTAATAAAGCTTTTAGATCTGATTTCCAGCTTATAAAAAATACAGGGGAAAGGAAAAAGAGTTAAATGATCCAGTAAGAAAACAGCCAGATAAATCCAGAAGGTGGGGTGTTCTATGAGAGATCTGATCCAGGTATCTCGTTGTTGACAGGGTCTTGTACTCTTACTATTTATAATCCTCCCTCAACCTCCCAGCTGGGACAGCAAGCCTGCATGACCATGCCTAGCTCTTGTCTAGACAGGGTTTTGTTTTGTTTTGAGCTCATGATCCTCATGCCTCAGCCTCTAGTTACGAGGATTACAGGCACATGCCATTACACTGGACCTTTAGCCAAAAACAAAAAACATGACAATAATAGTAATATTTCATCTAAGAAATTAGTATTTGGGTGTTCGTTATATTGTTCTTTCTACTGCTCTTTGTGTTTAAAATTTTTCATAGTAAAATATAAAATAAGAAATAATTCTCAAACACCTCCAAATAAGATAGTAATAGCTACAATAAAATTCTCTCACAGAAAAACATTTTATGGTCAATAAATCTCACCCACCTTCCTTTTTATTTTATTTTTTTGAAGTTATCTATAATTCCTTTTGTCACTTCTACCCACCCACTGACTATTTTAGGACCTGATTCATTATTTTCTCCATCAATACTTTTGCCATTAGTGAGGTGATTTCAGCCACACAGACTACCATCCAATACTGTGGCCTCTCGGCTCCTTAATTTCCTCATGTGTAATATTGCTTCCTTCCGGCCCGCCTAAATACTTACTGCAATTGTCATGTCCTAAACCTTAAACTCTATAATGTACAGAGCCACAATATCTTACACTGTATCTTAACTTTCAAATATTCCAATCTACTAAAGTCTCAATTATTTGGTCTATGAGTCTCCATTGTCACAACTATATTCTCATTTCTCTTAGCTCATCATGGTAATATTGCCTTTCCCTGCGCTCTCAAATCCCTCACCTTTTGCTCCTTCAGTTCTTTCTGGCCAAACCTCACCTTGGTTAAATCAATTATCTATCTCAGGGCCAACTGTATGCCTACATCTGAGCAGCTTCTGGCTGGTAGAAAGCACACAAACATACTGAATGATATTTTAAATCTCTGACCACAAACCTCAAGTGAGCCCTTGGGACTCCTTGGCAATTCTACTCTCTGCAAACCTCTAAACCCACTTCCCTCTTCCTTACTCTGAGCTGATTGGCTTACTACTTGTACTTCTTCGTTTGTTTTTTTTTTTTAGAATTATTTTATTTTAGGACCAGCAGTTAGTGTAATGGCTATGTTGCTGAACTCCCATGTAGTTGACTGCGGTTTAAGTCCCGGACCTGGTGGCTTAAATGGGACTCGAACCGTGTTCAGCCATGTGGGAGTCAGTGTCCTTAACCACCATGCCACCTGTTGGCTCTCGGCTTTACTGAAAAAATAGCAGTCATTAGAGAACTTCCATCCACCTTCTACCCTCACTTGACTCATGAATTCAGCTTTTGTTTTCAGGGGTGGATAATCTTTGCCTGATGCTATTCGGAACCAGTCCCTTCCTTTTGAGTACTCAGACTCATTTCTCAGTTCACAGGGGCTTTGGTTCTACAACTTTACTTTATTCTCACGTGTCAAATTTCTCAATAAACTGAGCAAGCATCATGAAGGCTGTAGCAGCTCTTACTCTGTAATCATATTGTGGAGCTCCACGTTACAACAAAATCCCATGAGATCCTTGCTTTATCTTCCTAAACTCTCGTCCTTTCTCCCATTTGGCCCAAAAAGCAACGGAAGGAACACTATAGTGAACACTTTTGTCTCCACTACCCATCTTCAGAAGCAGAACATTACAAACATATTTAGAACTGTTTTTACACCTCTCCTGGATCACATCCTCCATTACAACCTGCCCGAGAGGGAACTAATATGTCACCATGAAAGCTGGGCCACTCAGGTCTCCTGCTATGGGGTGCAAAATTGTTGATGGTCCCAGCCAACCTACTCCCCTCTGAATTTAACCACTGTATTTGTTTTCCCCAGGTTGCTCCCAGCAATGACCCAGTAGGGTTGTGGTGCAAATATAGGGTCATTTCTGTGGGACGCAGGACTTCTGTACTAGGTGACTGGCTTGAGGACTCCTCATTGACCTGACCACAACTTTCTCGGCCTCCTGTTGAAGTCCGAGACTCCTCTCACCTAGTTCTTCTTCAACAGATGCCAGATCCACAATGTGGTGTGAAAGTTCTTACCTCCTCCTGCTTCTTTCTCTATATTCCCTAATAATTTCCCTTCACATCTAATCCATCTTGGAGACTGCTTCTCAGAAAACCAAATAAACACAGGCACTACTCTGATCTTGGGGGATATTGCTTTCACATCTTACTGTCAATTATTTACATATTCATATATTATTGTTAATTGTTACTGAATTTTATAAACAGCCTTCTACAACTCAATCATTTTTTGCACAATTACATTTGTTTAAGATCTATGGATGTTGAAACATGTAGCTCATGTTTCATTTCTATTGCTATATTAATACACTATATGAATGTAGTGTCATTTATTTATTCATTGTCTAATTAATGCACACTGATGTACCAATCTTTTGCTATTGTAATGTTGAGGTAAACATGTTTGAATCTGTCTCCATTGTGCACTCCTGTAAGAGTGTCTCTGCGATATATAATTAGGGGTTAAATGTTGAGACAGTATATATGTGCCTTTCATTTGATGTGATATTGTCAGATTACTTTCCAAAGGGGTTCTTTCAACCTTACCAGCAAAAAATGAGATGTTCTTACTTTTCAACATTTTGTTATATCTTTGTATTTTTAAAATTTTTTCCTGCACATGCAATGGGTGAGAAGTATTTTTTTCCCTTGGTTTTTTAAAATATTCATTCATGTATTTTTTGTGGGGCACAGTATAGTTTTTTGATAGCATGCATTATCACACAGATACATACATATTCGTCTCCTTCAACATCGAACATTACTTTATGTTGTGTACATTTCATGATAGTTCTACTAGTTTTTACTAGACGTAGTATCATTTTAATGTGCATTTTCCTAATTATCAGTGAGATTGAGCATTTTATGATAGTTATTGGCTCTTAGGAGGCTCTCTTCTTTGAAGTGTCTGTCTAAAGATTTTGCCAATTTTTCTTTTCCCTTTTATTTAGTGTCAGAGGCTGAGTGCTCTCACTAGAGAGAGACAGAGATACAGAGAGGGGGGAAGGGAGAAAGTAGCACCTAATGGGGTGTGATCATTCTGAAATCCCCTTTCCTCCATTTCTCCATTCTGTCAGGATTTTGGATACTCATTCCCATTTGCCTGACATATTTTTCAAGCCATAGAGAACTAAAATTTGAACCATGGTTGGTCATGAAAGTTTTGGGCTCTCCTAACCATCATACTATAGGGCTGACCTACCAACAACTTTTCCATAAGGTTGTTTCTCTCTTTTTTTTCCCCCTATGTTATTTATTATTTTTTTTTAAAGAAAGACATTTTGTTATAGGGCATCTGTGTTTGCCAGAGAGACAGAGAAAGACAGAGAGACAGAAAGTGAGAAATCATCCCTGAGGGTGGATGACCATGCTGCAATCCCTTCTCCTCCATTTTCCTCTTGGGACTTCAGGGATGCATACACACATGCCTAGTGTGATTTGAAGCCACTGGGTTCAGGACTTGAACTACAGTCAGCCTTGTGGGAGTCATTACGTGACCATTGCGCCATCTGCTGGTCCCCCATTAGGTTGTTTTTCTTACTGACTTACTGGAATTTTTAAAAAATGTATTATGGATACCAATGTTTTGTCAGTTAGATCATTGCAAATATATTATTCTATGCTATGATAGTGTTTTCACTTTACAGCATATTTTGAATCACAGAAACTTAAAATTTAAATATAGTCAAATATATCAATCTTTCTCTTTCTTCACCCGTTTTTTTCTTTCCTTTCTTTCCTCCTTCCTTCCCTTGCTCTTCACCTACCTTCACTTTCCTTCCTTCCTTCCTTTTTTGCTTTTTATTTCAGAAATCCTGTCTTATTTCGATATTACAAATTGGTTAAATATGTTCTCATGATTTATTATCAAAGACTTAAAAATTGTCTCTCACATTTAGGGTTTTATTGTGTCTTGAAGTGATTTTTGCATCTAGTTAGATAATAACCCAGTTTACTTGTTTTAGTGTGCAGAGTTAATTGACCTAGCATTACATATTAAATAATTTATTCTTTCCTTGCTGGTCGGCAATGTTATATATCAGGTCTCCATATGCATTTGGGCTGCATTATGAAGTCTTTATTCTATTTCACTGATCTGTTTGTGCATTCTTTCACAAGTATCATACCTTTAAAAAATTTCTACAATTTTATGAGTCCTGCTATCTGTTTTTTTTTTTCCTTGAAAACTATTATGGCTCTTCTTGATTTTTTGCAAAGTCATATAAATCTACAATCAGCTTATCACATTCCATGAGAAACCCTATTGAGAATTTGATTGGAATTGCATTGAAGTACCTAATTAATATGGAAAATAATAGACATCTTTATAAAACTGACTCTGTATGCACAAACATTGTTTATATCTTTATTTATTCAGGTCCTTAACATCTTACAGTGTTTACAGTTTGCTTTTTAGAGACAGGATCTCACTAGTTTGCCAAGGCTGGTTTGGAACTTGTCATCTTTCCATCTGAGTCTCCTAAGTGGCTGGGATTAGAGGTGTGAGCCATTGTACCTGGTTAAAACTTTTACAACTTTTTCCTCTAAATCCCTTATGTTATTTGTTGCTATCAAAATGGCATGGCTTTCCTTTTTAAAAAATCACTTTCTGTTTGTGTTTGTGTATAGTATCCCTATTGATTCTTAAATATTGATTCTCTATCTAATAGTATTGCTGATCTCTCTTATTGATTAAAATACTTTATATTCTTTTTGTTTTTTCTACATAGACAATTACATCATCCATGAATAAAGCCAGTTTTCTTTCTTTTTTATCCTTATGTTCACAAATCTCTAGTATCAATCTCAAATTAACCCATTGAATCAGGCTTTTGTTCCATTTTACTTATTCTTTCTTTCTTTCTTTCTTTCTTTCTTTCTTTCTTTCTTTCTTTCTTTCTTTCTTTCTCTCTTTCTTTCTTCATTTTTTTTTAAAGACTATAGGGATTTTTACTATAGGGGGCGTGTGCTCGACAGAGAGACAGTGAGACAGAAAGGGAGAAATCACTCCCCAGGGCTGGGGGGATGGCCATCCCTTAATCCCTTCTACATGACATGCTCGCCGTGAGTTTTAAGATACCCGTTCCCAGACTCGAACCACAGTCAACTACGTGATGGAAACATTATGTCATCTACTGGTCCCCACATTGTTTTTGATTAGTTACGAGTAGGCTTTTTGTTGTTAAATCTCAATCCTTAGCTTACTCAGCCTCTCAGTAGCATTAGGCAACTATGATTATGTCTCTATTTTTGAAAGTTTCTTTACGTAGCTTCTGAGACATCTCCTGATAGCTTCTGCCTAGATCTCTGGCTGCCTATTCGCAGTCTAGTTTGCTGGTTCTTTTTCATTTCCTAATTTATGAGCTTGGACATGGCCTGGGATTTATCCTTTAACATCTCTCTTTTCTGATTGCATTCACTCTCCTGGTGATTTCATTCCGCCCCATATACTGATAACTGAAATTTATATCTCTCATACCAATTTCTTTTGAATGTCACAGTTTTATGCTATAGTCAACTCAACATCTTTACTTAGAAGTCTAATAGATATGTCCAACTAAATAAAATGCACTCT
>NW_006160114.1:6551502-6566000 GCF_000334495.1 Tupaia belangeri chinensis | reverse complement strand
ACCCCCCACAATCAGACTCTTCCTGAGTAGTCTCCAGTTTGGCAAATAGCAACACCGTTTATCTTTTGCACCAGTCAAATTCTAGGGGTAAATCTGGATTCTTTTCCCCCACATCCAATGTTCGACTTACCTGTAAATTTTGTTGGCTCAATCTTATATCACAGATCTACTTTTCATTGCCTCCTCTGCCACTGTCTTGGGTCTACTATTGACTGTTGTTTTCTTCCTGAACTACTACTGTAACCACCTAGCTTGTCTTGGCTTCCTTCTGCTTTGTCTCATTATAACCTATTCTCTAAACAGTGATTGGAGCGATGTTGTTTAAAAAAAACAAAAACAAAACCCCAAACAAAACAGAGATATGATCCTCTTATTTCCATGCTCAAAACTTCTTTGGGGCCCCAGATAGTGTAGTGGTTATGTCCCTGGACTCCCAAGTGGTTGACCTGGTTTGAATTCTACACCTGGTGGCTTGAAATCATGCCAGGCACGTGTACGTGCATGCCTGAGAATCTAGGAGGAGAATGGAGGAGAAAGGACTCCTGGGGTGACTTCTCACTTTTCTTCTCATTGTCTCTGTCTCTCTCTCCCCAGAGAAGGCATGTGCCCTAAGGCAAAACCCTTTTTTTTGAGGCATGTGCACTCTCCAGACAGAGAGAGACAGAGAGACAGAAAGCAAGAAATCACCCCCCCAGGGGGGATAGCCACGCCACAATCCCTTCTCCTCCATTCTCCTCTCGGGATCTTGGGCACACATACACACGCGCCTGGTGTGAGTTTTAAGCCACTGGGTCCAGGATGTGAACCGCAGTCGACTACATGGGAGTCCAGCGACATAGCCATTACACTAACTGCCGGTCCCTAAGGTAAAAACCTTTTAAAAAAAGAAAAGAAATCAACTTACCAGTGACTTTCCACTTTATAATTCAAAGCCTTACTTCAGCCTCCAAGGTCTCACATGAACTGACCCCCGCTGACTTTCTGACAGTATCTTCTACCACCTTGTCCCTTATTCTATTCCAGTCATACTGGTCTATTAGCTATTCTTCAAACACACTAAAGCCTTGTTTATCTCAGAGCCTTTGTACTTACTATTTTCTCTACCTGAAATATTGTTTTCCTTCTGATCTTTGCATGAATTTCACCCTCATACAACTTAGATCTCTACTCAATTATTAATCTTGCCAGAAAGTACTTTCCTGACCACTCTATAAAATTTCTGTATTCTACTTTCCTCTTATCTTGGCTTATTTTAGTTTTTCTTCATAGTACTTATTACTCTCTGGTATATATTGTGCATATTTATTTATTGTTTGTCTCTTCAACTAGAATATAAATTTCTTGAGGGCAGTTGATTTCCTATCAATAATGTTGCATTACTAATGCCTAAGGAAGTCCCTGAACATAGGAACATAATAGATGCATGTTGAATGAATGAATGAGTAATGCCTCCGAAGACTTACAAAACTTTCTGCAGTATTTATTATTTCTTTTTAAATAACCGGTAACCTTTGAGTAATCACAATTTGAATAAATCAATTTTCTCATTTGTTCTCACAATATTCTCACATGCTCTACTAAACATTCAATCTTCCTTCAGTTATAATTGGATAACAATTAGCTTTATTCATGATAAATTTTATCTTTGAGGTCTACTCTGTTGTATAATAATCCCCTTAACTCAACATTTTATTTTATATAATGCACCTTGATTTGGGAAAAAAAGAAGTTTACACAATGGTCAATATTTAGTGGCACTCATAGAGTTAGAACTCTAGAATGTGCTTTTGGAGAAAATATTTTCTATAAGGTAAAGTCTCATTCCTAATATTGAGACTGTAGAACTGAGAATGAATGCTTTATATTCAAAAGCATTCTGTAGGAACACAGTGAGGACGTATTTCTATTTTGGGTTTGACTTAGTTATCTGAGGATAATGCGCTCAACTGATTAAAAAGAGATTTCCAGATTGTTTCTTTGATTTTTGGATTTTGTTTTGTTTTGTTGGCTGTCTTAATAATCATACTATAGTTGGGTTGCACATTTACTCAAACTATAACTGAAATGTGCAAAGGAAATGTAGTTTGGCTTCTAAACATTTTTTTAAAACATCTCATTGTGCATCTGAGTTGGAGAGAAAGCACTGAATGATTTCTCAGTGTCTTTAGGTTCAATGAGGTACTGTGTATGTGTGGTTGTTCTGTGTGTGGAACATGAGTTGTTTTAGTTATGAATGTTTTGGAAATACTTGTTACTGATTCCTTTCCTTCTTTTTATCATGCAGATTCTTGCACTGAAATGGTTTTAGGTGAAGTCTTTAAATAAAAGAAGAGAATATCCCAAGGAATATTTTCAGTCATGCATTAAATAAAATAATTAAATACTTTGATAATATTTAGTAAATAGTTTACAAATAAATAGGACAGCTAATCACAATATTTTAAAATTTTGTTTTACTTTCCATGTTCAGATATATGTTTATTCATGTAGCCAAGTGTACATATATCAAAAATAGTTTCTGTAGGGCCAACCTGTGGCATGGTGGTTAAGGCACTAGACTCCCACATGGAGTCTATGGTAGACCATGGTTCAAATCCTGGAATGGTGGCTTGAAAATCATGCTGAGTGAGTGTGTTTGTGTGTGTGTGTGTGTGTGTGTGTGTGTGCGTGCATGTGTGTGCCCCCAAATCCTGAGAAGATACTGGAGGAGAAAGGATTTTGGAGTGGCCATCCCCCCCGAGGAGTGATTTCTCATTTCTCTCTCTCTGTCTCTCTGGTGAGTGCATGTGCCTTATGATAAAAGCCTAAAAACATGGAAAAAAGAAAGTTAAAAAATTCAGAAAAGTAAATTATTAAATTACTCAAGTAAATACACAAAATAGATGTGTTTACAGATCTACTGTATTTGAGTCTCAGAGTGAACGTCATGAAAATTAATTGATTGTAAGTAACAATTTTATAGTGTATTAAACTATTTTCCCTGATTACATTTAAGTTAAAAAAAGTGGATAAATAACCTCAATTTATAACTTCTGTGATCTAGTAAACAATATTTAAAAAAATGTACTTCCAAAAGAAAAACTTCATTCTTTAGAAACCATGTTCAGCTTGTAAATTGAAACCAGTAGTTAGTGGTTAATAATAGTGCATAATGGTTTAAGAACAAATTCTTGGCATTTTAATCTCTTTCAGATTGATCAGAATTTGGCAAAAACATGTTCATTAGGGAATTGAGTAGCATTAGTTTATTTTTCTTTACTCCTTGAAAAATAATCTTATTTTATTAGCACCTTTCAGATAGTTACACTTGTTTTGTAATTGAAATAAAATAAAAAAATAAAAGTACAAATTGATTTTTTTTTGAGAATGGTTAGAGTGTTTTATTTATATAAATAAATACTTGCTATTAATTCCTTTCTACAAATGATTGAAAAGGCTATCAGTTGTAGATTTCAGAGTGCTTTCTTCTGGGTGAACATGCATGCTTTGCATATAGGTCTTTGAGTTATCCTCTGGATCCCTGCTACCGTGCTGCGATGCTATGCCTTGTTTAGCTGATCACTACTTACACCTGGGGCATCTGCTGCTGGTGAGCTATTAGTCTCTCCTTTGGGTTCGGAGGTTTCAAGATCTCCCCAGCCTCTCTGGAGATGATAATTTGTCTTTGGTGTAGCGTTTCCCTCTAGGAAGGAACCTACTCTCAACCACTTTGCTCAACAATCGAGAGGTATGCAGGGGTGTCTGAGCCTTTCCCACATCACACAGAAGGCAAGCAAAACACAGCACAAGGGCATTTCCTCTTTCTCTCAGTTTTACTATGGGGCAGGACCATGATAATCTGCTGAGGCTGCTCCTAGAAGGTGAGGAGGATACCACCTAGCAAGTCTCCTCTCTACCTCTCTACAGCTACAAATATCATTTGGGTTACATAATGAGAAAAGTACAAAAGCATCACTTTGTAAATCAATAAGGACATTTTCTGTTCTAATAGTCAGTTTGCCCAGATCTTTGGGAAAAATATGTCAATTCTCTCAATTTTCTCCATACATCAACTGAAAGCATTTTCCTCCTAACAGAAAGAATTGTGATGACTGAAATGATGGACACGGAGTGTCAGGTTACCAATCACGTAACAGTGTCTGGGCACCTGTGCATGAGCTCTCCTCATCCATGCCTTTGACTCTCTTCTCAGGATCTCCCTGTAGGATATTGACTCAGGCTGAGGTGGGGGTGGTTGGGGAAGGGCGCAAATAGAAAGTCGATAGGAAAACTCTCACACTTAGATGACTGTTTTCCTTCCTCTTTTCTCTTCCTTCCTCTTTCCACCCTCCATGTGGGCTTCTCTCCTTTTGCTTTCTTTTTTTCTTTCTTTTAAGTTTATTTCTTTCTTTCATGAGCTTGAGAGAGAGGAAGAAAAGCACCCTCCATAGGGTCTCGTATTGTGATCTCCACCTCCACCCTAGCCTTCCTGGCCAGCCGGAATCATGGGCGTGGGCACACTGCACGTACAGGTTGAAAAAAGAACCATGTTTGTGTTCTCCAAATCGAGGTTGCTTGAGTAGGTTACTGTTGAGCCATCAGCCCTTACTTTTCTAACAGTGACTTTCCTGTATGACACTTCTTCTTCAAGGTGAATCGACTCTATTCTCTGCCTTTGGGCCATAATGTTAGATCCTATTCAGAGAGAGAAACCACATTACTAGTTATAGAAGATCCCAGATCTTACATTTGAAAATGATGCCATTAAAATATTTCATTGTATTTTATCAAAATGCTGTATCAACTATCTTCAAAATTTAGCTTTTCTGTACAATGTGAGGTTGATAAAATGCATCAAAAGCTTATGGTAAGAATTCATATGCAAAGGGCAGTGGACAGAGCCCGGGAGCAGGCCTGGCTCACAGCACTTGGCTCAAGACCAACTTGTGGTTTCTCTCTCCCTAGGAGAGTAATGGATTCTTTTCTTTTCCTAGAGCATGAATTGTTTTAATTATGGATGTTTTAAAAATGTTTGTTATTAATTCTTTTCCATAAATGATTAAAAAGGCTGCTTCTCTCCTCTGTGTGTTTAGTTAAAAGCTTTTCATCCTTAATGTAGGCTCTATGAAAGAAAGTGTTTGAAAGAGGAATTGTGTGCAGGAGATGTCAAAAAGCTATTACTGGTTAAGTAAACTGATACTCCATGTTATTAGGATCTACAAGTGCTTTATGGCCTCATCATACCAGTTACCGCAGCTCTTTCTCAGCTGGGAAGAAATATCTGATTTGTACTTAATATATAGACAAAGCTGAGAGAAATTACATGTTTTTCCTGGAGAGCCAGGGAAATTTTTTTGACTATAAGAACAGAATCCGTCCTCACTGATTGATAATCTGGCCCTCTTGTACTTTGCTTCTCAAAGAAAAATAGTGAATTTGGTCCTTGTTTAAACTAAATAGGAAAGTTGATCATTTTTATTATTTTATAATTTAGGACTTATTTTTTATATTTAACAAAGGAGAAGAAACTCTGTAACTATTACAGGGAAGTAGTTTCAGACACAATTTCCAGGGCTTATACACTCCCGCTTCCCCAGGCACTAAGTTAAAAGCATTTCAAACTTAATGTAGGTTCTACAGAAGAAAATGTTGGAAAGACGAATTATATATAGGAGATGCCATAAAGCTATTTGTAAGGAGTAGCTTCAGGAAAATTGAAAATAGCCTTCTAGCTACTGTTGAGTTTGAGAGAAGCAGTGAGTATTTTGCCTTCTCTTAGTTGGAAGCAGTCAATGCTAGCTAGACACAGATTCCTAAAGTGATTTTTATTGTTTTTTTCCTTGCTCAATGGGAGTAAATTGGACTAGGAGGACAATTGTGGTGCCTTTCTAATTCTTGGAGGAAAGAATACTTAACTCTATATTGGAAAGATAGGACATTAGGTCTTGAGATATACATATGGTGCTCCAGCCTCTACTACAGCATAGAGGAGAAATTGAATTTCAATGAACTAGGATGTATCACTTGTTAGAATAACTCAATATTTATTCATTAGTGAATCATTTCCTTCAATAGATGCCATACTAAGTGCTTAGAATATCAAATAAGTTCTTCCTTTGAGAATGCATTTCTGTGTCTGCAAAGATTACCTGGAAAGGGAGAGATGGGACATTAAAAGAGGACTCACTGATTGGAAATCTTGTAGCAACAGCTATGGCTTTTGGTTATATAGATAAGATTTTTGATAAATTACCAGGTAAATCTGAGCCCCTTTGCCATCTGAAGGGGTAATCTCACAGTCAAAATGAGAATTTCTAATAGAAGATGGTAAACCAAGTAAGCAGAAGACAGCATGAGTAGTCATGTGACTTGAACGCACAGAGGAGTTACCTTCACTGGGGTAACTTCTTTGAGGAAAGCAAGTCGAACATGTTCTGTCTGACCACTTGGGTAGACTCCTGTCTCATGGAAGAAATTAGTATTAAAATATTTCCCATACTCAGTCAGCAAGTGATAAGGAAGGACACTTATTATAAAACACTGGGACACATTAGGTGTAAGTATTTGTAGATTATATATAATATTGAGTTCTTTTAAATTCTAGTAAAATATCTTTCTGAGAGTTCTTAGACTTCTGAACAGGAGTTTGGATCAAAATTCAAGTATGGAGGCTGGTGGGTGGCATTATAGTTAAGGGTGTTGGACTCCCATATGGCTGACCATGGTTCAAGTCCGGAACCTAGTGGCTTGCTTTCTCACTTTCCCCTCCCATCTCTCTCTCACTCTGCCCCTCCCTGGTCAAATTAAAAATAAATAAATAAATAAATAAATAAATAAATGAAATAATTCTTAAAAAAAAAAAAAAGCAAACAACAACCAGGAATGACACTTACCATATAACACATATGACACAGAATCTTATGAAGAAAAACCAGGATGAGGACTATGTACAAAATTTCATAAATTACTTGTCCATACATCTATCTATCTATTCTTCAATTTATTCACAAAGTATTTATCAAACATCTTCTACATGCTAGGCTTTGTGCCTACCACTGAAGATACAGCAGCAAAGCCTGTCTTAAGAACTGTGCGATGTTGCTTCCCCAGCTACTGAATTAGGAAGAAAGGAAGAACAAATATTAGTGGAATTCCTGTTTAAAGAACCCCTTTTTGATCTGAAGATTAAAAGTGCCATGAATACTTCTCCATTTCTCCCTCCCCTCAGGATTATGGGCATACATGCACTACACACACACATGAGCTTCATGTTTTTTTTTTTTTGAGAGGTTTTTGCTATAGGGCGCGTGTGCTCGCCAGACAGACAGAGAGAGACAGAGAGATAGAAAGCAGGAAATCACCCCCCAGGGGGGATGGCCACGCCGCAATCCCTTCTCCTCCATTCTCCTCTCGGGATCTTGGGCACGTACGCACACGCGCCCGGCGTGAGTTTAAGCCACCGGGTCCGGGACTCGAACCGCGGTCGACTACGTGGGAGTCCAGCGACATAGCCATTACGCTAACTGCTGGTCCCAGCTTCATGTATTTTTCAAGCTTCTGATCTGGGGCTCAAACCCTGTTGTTGGCCATGTAGGATCTGACTGCCTTAACAACCATGCCATGGGTTGGCCCTATTTTTCCAATGTTTTGATTGACTAGTGAGTGCTGAGACAGGCATAGACTATGACTTTTTTGCTCTAAATGATTTAAAAAAAAAACAAAACAAACTTAGTTTTTTTTAATATAAAAAAATTGTTACTGTTACTTAACATATAACGTGACTAATCCTTAAAAGGACTTTCTCAAGAAATATTTAAAATAAAGTATGAAATTTAATTTCAATTTGAGTTGTTTAGTTAAATACTTCTGGTGGTCATATGCTGAGAGCTTTGGGATCCGTGTGTATACAGTTAGAAGGCACATGCTGAAACTGATTGTTAGGTTTGATTTGGGAGCAGCAGCAAAGTCAGAGGTGGCAAAGGTGAAAATACCAGAGTCAGGCCATGGGGTTTAATGAAACCAACAAAATTTATTCTGCAAAAGCTCTCAGGTGAAGTCCCTCAGCCTGGTCAGAGGCTGAGGGAGTCACACACAGGCTGGGTGCTGCTCATTCTTTTTTTTTTTTTTTTTCTTCTTTTTTTGGAGGGGTTTTCTCTGTAGGGCGCATGCGCTCGCCAGACAGACAGAGAGAGACATAGAGAGAGAAAGCGAGAAATCACCCCCCAGGGGGGATGGTCACGCCACAATCCCTTCTCCTCCATTCTCCTCTGGGATCTTGGGCACGCATTCACATGTGCCCTGCGTGAGTTTTAAGCCACTGGGTCCGGGATGTGAACCGCGGTCGACTATGTGGGAGTTCAGCGACATAGCCATTACGCTAACTGCTGGTTTCCATGTGCTGCTCATTCTTAAAAGGCTGTTGTCCAATAGGTGGTCACCACGGGTCCTTGTCTGGCCAATAAAGTTCACTGTTTCTGTTCAATTTGGGCGGGCACACCAAATGCTGAAGGACAGGAAAGTTCATTGGTGATGGCGGGTCAGATGTGGACAACAGGAAAGTTCCTGCTGGCGGGAATGTTTCTTTTCCCTTCCTCCAGACCTTACAATGTTCAGGAAACATAAACTGAGAACTCTCAGGACTAGGACTGAGAAATCACTCAGAAGCAAGACTAACTTTTATAGTGAACGTTTTATGTTTTGAAGCTCAGTGTCTATTCTTTAATATGGTAATAGCCACCCAACTATGATTTGAAGAGTCACGCCTCATCTGTTGGATACAGTCAATAGTGTTATCTGTCTTCCTCTGGCCAATAGATGAGCACATAACCTAAGCTCTGCCAATTTGATACATTCCATCTGGAATTGAAGTCTTAGGGAAGTATTTAAAGAAGATTCTTCCTGGGAGTGACCTCTTGAATAGATTGTCCCTTCATTTCTGCTCTCTCAATGCCTAGAGAAGCTCTGGATTCTGACTTTCCGAACTTTGGTTCTTGATATTTTCTCTTAGCTCTGTGAAGTAGTCAATTTCTTCCCATTGTGTTTTTTCCCCTTCCACTAAGGAAGTGCAAAATTATTTGTCTTGCGTGGAACCAAAGAATCTTTACTGACACATACCCCCACCCCAAGTGAGGGAGCAACTTGACAGTTGGTCAGTCATAATGGATTGTGGCTACCTGCCCCATGAAATAATGTTTATTTTTTGGGGGGGACATCCAATTTGAGCATGAGGTGAGATGAGGGGCAACTATTATATCTTTTGTCTGGAGCAAAGGATTTATCCCACAGCAGAAGTGACAAATGCTGGGCCCTCTGATCCCTGGGAAAGGTGAGAATGAGAGAATTTGGCAAAATATAGACAGAGAATCAAAGTCCTGGGCAAAAAAGGAGGAGAGTGTTGTAGTCTCAGTAGACATTGAAATTCACTCCTAAAACCAAAGCAACAAAAATTGGGAGTAAAGGACTTAAGGAAGAGTAACGAATTTGAGAAAGCAAAGTCAATTCAAGAATAAGCCATTTGGGAGTAATGGCACGCCTAACAGTATAACAGAGGGGAGTCAGATAGAATTGAGTTCAAAAACTAGGTTCAGAATCTTGGCTCTTCTCCTGGTAATGATGGAAATTTGGGGAATTTCTTCAGGAGTAGGATAAATGTATCATTCTGGGGTGATTTCCCTATGGTTTCACCTTCTCCATTTCTCTACCCTGTAATGGAAACTAGAGTTCAATGTTCAATGTTTCTACTCGGTGCCCCGATAGTAACCTCGACTTTATCTTGGTACCTGTAGACTTCATGTTATTTTTGTATTTGATTGTTTCCCCAACCAGACTGTAAACTTTACACAGCAGCAACCTTGTCTTTATTATTCACCTTTGGGTCTTCAATGTCAAAGATTATGCCTGACACTAAGTAAAAATGTGTTCACTACTGAATAATTAAAAAAGGAGGCTGAGGAGTTAAAAAAGAGAGAGAAGGAAATACTGCGAAAGCAAGGCAATGGAAAGTCCTTTTTACTGCCTGTAGTTTACATTAAGTAGTGTATTTATGAAGTACTGTATGAGGTCAATTCTAAGAGATTAAAAATAAGAGGTCCTCTGGTAGTAATTACAGGATTCTTAATAAGTTAAAACTTTTCTAAAGCATTTAAATATTTTCACATAAGGTCTCTTTTTTATTACACTAGACCAATATGCAGGAAAATGTTCACACTGACACAATTTTAGTAGCACCTATTAAAATGCTTTACATATAACAGTTGTTCAGCAACTATTTGTTAATGGAGCAAATATATTAAGCAAAATTGGCCACTTAACACTTTAAAGACTAAGATGATCTATTTACTATTTAATTTTACAATAGCTCACAATATAGCAATAGATTTAATGAGAATTTTAATAAAGGAAGATAATCTTCTTTTTCCTGATACAAACTTTGTGTCATAACTTGTTCTTGCCCATCTAATCAAAAAAGTTTGGATCCTATACCTGATTGCAAGGTACCTTGTCACATGATACATTTATTTATTAAGAACATTTGATAAATCTTAATTGTATATATTCACTTCAGTAAGGTCGTAGATCTACATGTCCATTTACTCAGTCACAAAAGGTCATTTTCCTTCTCTTGCTAGAAAATATTTTCCTTCTCTTGCTAGAAAATAAAAGCTTCTAATATTTAAAAAAGTAGACTTGGCCAATGGACTTCTGTCTTTATAAATCATTGTAGACAGTAATTCTTTGCAAAGCAGGTTTCATGTAATATTTATGTAAGTTGCATATGACCTTGAATGAAAGCAAAGGGTAGAAGAAGCAGTGTTCTTATTGTTTGATAGAATACTTCTATATTTTGTCAGATATTACTTACTCAGGTCATATTTGATTTTTTTATTTTTTGAACAGACTAGAGGTTGTTTATTTTAAAGAGAGGCTATGAGGAAGTGTGGCATTTCTTTTTAGAATCAATACTATTTTATCTTGTACTTGTAGAAAATCTCTTGAAATAAGCAAAGAGAAATACCAAGAGCAGAGCTAGGTATAGAGTGAGTGTGAGTAAGGTAACATTAAAATGTTCTTTTGCCATTCATAGAATTGATTCAGTAGATAAACATAAAAGCAGATGGAATAGATCAGAGTTCTGAGAGGAAAGGTACAGGTTTCTGTGTTTGATAAACATGTACCCTAATCCAACTTTTTAGCTCAATAGAAAGTCTATTATAGTAATGATAGATAGTGATACTGGGTTTTAGCCTGGTCTATAGAATTTATTATTTGTGTGACCTCTGGCAATTTATTTGGTGTCTTAAGAATTTTCCATTGTCATACAATGAAATACAGAGTTATGACTGGGTTGACTTTCATGATAAGATTTCTGCTAGGTTTTCTGCTTTCCTTACCTTTCAAAACACTCTGAGTTTTATTCACATTCACTCCACATCACCGTTATGATTTTTTTAAATAATGCTCTCTGAAAGAATTTTGTTTGTTCTTTTTTTTCTTTTTCTTTACTAGAATATAGATTCCATGACAAAGAGTTCTTGGGTATTATTTTTACTATATACCAAGCTCTAGAACAATGCTAGGAAATCAATTGGTACATGGAAATAATTGGTAAATGACTTCTGGACATATACTTGAAAGAAGTGAAAGCAGCAACTCAGACAATACTTGTACATCTGTATGGGCAGAAATATTCACAATAGCCAGAAAATAAAAATGGGAGCAACTAAAGTGTCCATCAATAAATGAATGGTTAAATGAAATGAAGTATATAATTACAATGGAATACATGTTTTTAAAGTTTATTCATTTTTTTTGCATGAATGAGAGAGAAACAGAGAACCAGGCACTCCCAACAGGATCCTCATGCCATGATCCACCTCAGTATCAGCCAAACCAGATCACAAATCCAATGTGCATGCCCAGTGTGCTGAGGAAGGTCCTGGGACATGTGCCAAGGACCCTTTTCACGTGAATCCAGTTGTGTCACCACTGTGTCTCTGCCTGGCCCCTACAATAAAATATTACTTAGCTTAAAAGGAATGAAGTTCTGGCATATGCTACAACATGTATAATTTGAAAATATTATGCTAAGTGAAATAAGCCAGACACAAAAGGACAAATATTAGATGATTTCACTTACATGAAGGAAAGTAGGATAGTCAGAGAGTAGAATGTAGAATGGTGGTCGCCAGGGTTTGTGGGGAGAGAGGAATGGGTAGTTGTTGTTTAATGAGTACAGTTTTCCAGTTTAGGAAGAAGGAAAAGTTCTGGAGATGGATGATAATTATGGTTACACAACAAAGTGAATGGACTTAATGGCTCTGAACTGTACACTTAAACATGGTACATTTTATGTTATGTCCATTTTACCATATACCCAGTTATTGGGTATATGAATCAGTGGGGAGGTCCTCAACCTGACTGGTTCTCACTCCTTGGTACACTGTTCTCTGTCTTTCCTCCTTCACCCTAACCCCCCCCATTCCATCCTCTCACCCCTTCACTTAATGAATTCCTACTCATACATCAGCTTTCAGCTCAGATCAAGGCTTCTCATTGTCAGTACTATGAATATTTTAGTCCTGTGAGTGGGCCTTGAAAATTACCCCCTTCCCACATTGTATGGCTGATGTAGAATCTTATGACAAATATGATGGTAAAATATTTGGTCCTTACGAGGAAGCTTGATAAACTAACTACTCATAATATTATTGGTCTGGAACGTAGGAGCAGCATCTCACCTGGAGTAGTCCGTTATAGTCACTGAGTTCTGTTGGCTGAGTTGTTAGTTGAGTAGCATCTAAGCTGTGTAACTTGCCTTTCCCAGAAATGTTGTTAGCCATCACAACCTTCTAATAACTTCCCTTTTGCTTATATTAGCTATATTGGATTATGTTTCTAGAAACTATGGATTTAGACAAACTTCTTCTTGTTTAAGAGAGTTTTTTTCTATAGAGCATGTGTGCTTATAGGGAGATTGAGAGAGACAGAGAGATAGAAAGTGAGAAATCACTCCCCTCCCCCAGGGGGAATGGCTGTGTTGTTATCCCTTCTCTTCTGTTCTCCTCTCGAGATCTTGGGCATGCACATACATGCATCTGGCATGAGTTTTAAGCTTCTGGGTTCAAGACTCTACTTGCAATTGACTATGTGGGCGTCCAGCAATGTAACCATTATGCCCTCTGCCAGTCCCTTGGACAGACAATTTATGATTACTTACTTCTGTGATAGGTACTATTGATAAAAAAATATATTTATCTGCAACTCTTCTTTTTGCTTGCTAATATTCATCCGAAGGACTATCTCTTGTGAAGGGGCAGCAGCAGTCATGTCAATAACAGTAACAGTACAATTTAATAGGTGGGAGTATATAGAAGTGATGGAAGGCAGATGAACCTAGGAAAAATGGTGGGGCCTTGTATGTTATACTTAGGAGTTTGGCTTTGAGAATTTTGAACAGAGGATTGATCTATATTTCAGGAAGTTTCTTGGGTAGCCATGTGTAGAATAGACTCTACTGGAGACACTAGAGCAAACAGGGTTCAGGGAAGATCGAAGAGGCTACCACAATAAGGGAGAAGGGGTAAGACTGTGGCATAAAGAATGGAGGGGCACAGATGGCATGGAGAGATATTGTGTGGTTGCTGGCTTATGGCAGGAACCCCATAAACATTGATTGCATGGGATACAATGAGGGTAGGGGGAAGTTGAACATAACGGAAGGATTCTTGGCTTGGTGAAGAGGAGGAAAGTGAACAAGCTTTTTAGTGAATGCACAGAGTGTGTATCAGTGATACTTTTAGTCTCTACCTCTATTTTGGAATGAAAAACAAGTAATAACCTAGAGTCTCAAACAGGCTGAGCATACCTATTATGAAAACTCCAAACACTGAAAAATTTAAAATTTTATGTGCAAGAACATAATGCTGCAAGTGGAAAATTCCACAAGTGACCTCATGTGATGGGACCGCCATAAAAATGTTGCAATATTAAAGTATTGTCTAAAGTTACCTTCAGGCTATATATGTAAGGTATTTATGAAATACAAATAAAGTTTATGTTTAGACTTGAATCCCATCCCTAAGATACCTTATTATACATATGGAGATACTCCAAAATTTTTTTAAAAATCTGAAATTTGAAACACTTTCTGGTTCCTAACATTTTGGATAAAGGATATTCAATCTGTATATTCATTCACTCAACAAGTATTTACTGAATACCATTTATGTTCCGGACACTGGGCAAGGCATTGTGGATTATACAGTGAATTAGGCAGCTTCCAGTCTAAGTAGAATAGCAGACATAAAACAATGATAGAATAATTAATTATGTCAGGATGAGCCCTCTGAAGGGGAAATAGTGAGCATTAAAGATGTAGTGAGACTAAAACTTGTTTTTCTAAAAGGTATTGTGCTTTTAAAAAAACCTAGCATGTTATCCAGATTTCATGAAAGCCATTATTCTTGTATCTTGAAGGCATTGTGTTATGATGTCCTTGTTGAAAATCTCTCTCTATGTAG
>NW_006160114.1:6515667-6551471 GCF_000334495.1 Tupaia belangeri chinensis | reverse complement strand
GTAGGGAAAATCCTACCCATTCATTCTTCCTTCTGCTCCTTGTAGTAGAGATGTTCTGATTAATTATTAACTAGCAAATATATCTATAGAACACCACAGTAAGTGGTAATATATTAAAGAAGATGAATGTGAAATCCTATTCACACATCTTGAGGGAAGAAAGTTGGACTATGCTGACAACCATACTCATTAATCACTTCCTGTTAGATTTACTATGCGGCTTAGTTTGTTTTCAGTGGGGATTCTTTTCTCCATTTGAAAATAGATACTTTCAACAGATAAAAGAAATGCCTGTAAGATTTACAGAGACACTAACCATACTAATTTATAGAGAAAGACTTTATTGGTTATGGGGAAGTACATTTATGGTCATATATTGGTCTTGGCTATCATTTCCAATGACACGGTCTATCTCCAGGGGTATCAAACTAATTGAAGAAACCCAAAGTAAAGGACAATATTTAATTGGTCTAAAGCAATGTTTTTCACACTATAGATTGCAACTCATTAGTAGCTTGTGAAACCAATTTAGTGGGTTGTGATCAGCATTTTTTAAAAGAGAAAGTAGAATAAGGAAAAAGTGAAAATATAAGAGAATATTGCATATAGAAAGAAATCAGTATTTTGTAAAACTTTTGTTTACATATATATGCAAATATGTATAATAGTGTATATGTGTATTGTATATATTATACATGCTCTATAGAGATACTTTTTAAAAAAATGTATATGCTTGGTTAATATGTAAAATGTCAAACAAGTTTCAGAGCCATAGTTCTGAAAAAACAAGTTTGAGAGAAAGCTTCTTTCGTTCAGATCTTCCATTAATATATCAATCCCGAATTAATTTATTATTATTTAAAGCACACTATTAAAACTCTTTGGATGAACAATTAGTGAACACATTTTAACCTGTGAATTAATGTTAGGTAAATCAAGAAAGTCAAGGTACTCTTAATCTGGTGAATATATATTTGACATTCTAAATAAAGATGCTTTAAAGCCTTAAGTTTTATGATTTGTGTTATTTAGAAAGAGTTTTTTTTTTTTACATTTAAGGAATTTTGTATCAAACGTATGAATAAGATTAATTAATTTTATTAAGTACACTAAATATAGTAAACCAGAGATTAGAGATTCAGACTTTTGAGTTCCATTTCACACCTAACAACAGATTGGTTTGTGATCTATGACTATTTATTATGAATGTACTCTTTCTGCCCTATAGTTAATAATTTATAAATATGAATACTGTTGTTTGTTTTATTTAAACTATTTTATAAATAGTAATTTCTTTAACATAGCACATTGAGATCATAGTTGTAAAAGTCACAACTATTGGCATTCTTTACCATTTCTACCATATGTAAAAGGCAAGGTCATGGCTAATATTTTGTTCTAAACAAATAACACACATAAGATTCCTATCTCTATCACTATAGTTTTGCTCCAAAGACTCCTGCTTTTGGTTTCTTATAAAAATTTTAATTCATTACACTTTTAAATACCAGTTTCATCATTTTCTTCATTGGCCAGTCTCAAACACAGCCTTCCTATATAGTTGTTAAGCATGGTTACTATGTGGCTGTTTCTATATATATTCCTACTTATCTGTTCCATTCCATTTCTTACTGTGTACAGGCTTGTCATTTAATGTCCTCCTATATACCCATTGTAGGACTCTTGCTTCGCACATGGTATAGAAGTGGGGATAAGATTCTTCCTTCTGATCAGAGGTAATTGTGAAGGGTGGCTGGTTGATCCACACTGGGTCAGTCAGCACAGCGATGATGTTGGAATTAATAGAACTCAGCCTTGTAGAGCTGGAATAAGAGTCATGGCAAACCAGAGTCAGGATTTAGGGAGGAAACAACAAGTTTTAAGAGAAAGGAAGCTAGAGGCCAGAGCTGAGAGACAGAATTGAGGGAAGCCATGTGCCTCAGAGAGAACAACCTTCCATTCTAGCTTCAGTACTGTGTGAACTGGGCTGTGCTTTATGTTCAGCCATGGGACCTATGAGAACTACTTACTCTTCACTTAAACTACCTGGAGTGACCTTACATTTCTATAGTCTGTGAATGTGCCCTGATTAAGACATTTCTCTTTTCTTCATTCACTTTGATTTTCCTCCAACTCAATTTCATCATGCCATTCAGCCTCATCCCTTTCTTTAGGATCTACAAATATCTCATTTTTTTTTGTTACTCCACCTGTAATTAATTCCTAAAATTTTGCTTCTCATCAGACTGGGAAATATTGGCAACAATGGGAAACCAAAATAAAAGCAGAGAAAAATGATTGTGCTATTTAGGTACATGGTTGGCTCTACATGTAGGTTTGTGTAAGTATACACTATGATATTTGCACAATGACAAAACCACCTCACAATGCATTTCTTAGAATGTATTCCTAACATTAAGTGATGCATGACTCTATCTACTTAGTCTGTTGGGTCATTGGAAAAGTCATAACACATTTTTGCATTAAAAAACAGAAAAATATGTCATGACTTTTCCAATGACAAAATAATTACTGTTCATAGAAAAAAAGATTTAACTATGATATTAGGTTTTTGGTCTGGTAAACCTTAAAAGATATCTTCTAGGAAGAGTTCATATCTTCTATTTTATTAATAGTTAGCATTTAAGAATAATTAACAATGTCTCTATGTTTTATGCATACCCCCATTCATGTGTTAGAAACTTGATTCCTAATGCAAGGGCTTTGGGAGGAGGACCTCATAGGAGGCATTTGGAATGATGGGGATACTGCTCTCAAGAATTGATTACTGTCATGATTGGGGGAGGATAGGTTTGCTAACTCAGAAGGGGTTTCCTTACAAAAGGACAAGTTCAGACTCCTCTTGCCTTCTGTTGTTCTTCTGCCTTCTGCCATGGGAGGATGAAAGAGAAAGAAAGCCCTCAGCAGATGTTCGAGACTTGATCTTAAACTTTTCAATCTCCAAAACTTGAGAAATAGATTTATGTTGAATATAAGTTACCCACTTTCAGGTACTATGTTATAACAGCACAAAACAAACTTAGTGTTCATTAAGAACCCTACATATATCTCTAGTAATGATACTCATAAAAAGTAATTTTCCATCTATTCATCAGAACTTCTTAATAATTTCAAAGCAGTTAAGAAATAACTCCTTTATTTCTCTCTCTCTCTCTCTCTCTCTCTCTCTCTGTGTGTGTGTGTGTGTGTGTGTGTGTGTTTTGGGAGAGAGATTTTTGCTATAGGGTACATGCACTCACTGGAGAGACAGAGAGAGACAACAAGTGAAAAATTAGCTCCTAAGGAGGAAGACCACACCACAATCCCTTATTTTCCATTCTCCTCTCAGGATTTTGGGCACGCATGCACATGTGCCTGGTGTGAGTTTTAAGTCACCAGGTCAAAGACTCAGACCACAGTTGACTACGTGGGAGTCCAGTGATGTAACCATTATGCCATCCCCTGGTCCTTCCTTTAGTTATTGTATTCAGATCATTTGGTGAAAAATATATGAATAAAATATTTATGAAAAAATATTGATAAAAACAAGATGCACACTTTCTATTAAAGTAGGTAGTATTCTTTCTATGGCTTTCATTGACCAAGAGTTCCATATGATATACCTACACTGATGAAAACAGTGTATCTTAGAGCTTCTGAATTCAGATTTTAGTTGTGTCATAGACCTATATGTAGTCAAAGTTATTATTCTCTTGTGACTTTCTTTATTTGTTGTTATAGTGAGCAGAACTAAAGTCTATCTCTCTGATATAATGGAAAGTGCTTTAAAAATAAGAAGTATGAGATAAATATTAAATATTTACATTGTAAAAGTGGGGGGGATGATGTGATTTACTGTTCTTTGCATGTGATAAAATATTTCTGCATTGTCCCTGCTTGGAGCCAAACTATTAAACTGAAAAGAGTTAGGTGAGATGAAAAGCACTAGGTACACAGCTATGCATTCCTTGAGGAGGTTGCTATTTGCAGTTTATTGTGCATAAATAATCATTATGTCATCTTTCGAACTTCTTTTATGTCTTTTCTCTGCATAGTACTTGATTATAAGATTGAGAAACCAGACCATTTGAGTGTCACTAGTAAAAGTGACTGAAATTAACTCCGGGGCATTCTCTGAGTGTTACTGGTAATAGATCTATGTTGAAATAGCTTTGTGAAAGAGACTAACAAAGTCCATTACACCGGCATATCTAAAATAATTATGCTATTCTTAAGAACACATTTCTAAGGAACTAGCATTATGCAACATACCGAGAAGAAACAATTATGGGCTCTCCCGTTCATTTGTATCCACTGCTGAAATCTGGCCATCATAATGCTCGTAATCAGTCCAGAGAAGTGAGATATTATAGTTGTTCCTATTCTGACCTTTTCATACCCACAGCATCCTAGATTGCACCCCTGTTCCTCACTGTACAACCTACAGTCCTACTGCTACTTGGTCCTTAAGAGAATACTGTATCCATTTATGAGATTCGAAACATGTTTCATGTACATTATTGTAGGGCCCACTTTGTTTTTTTTTCTGGTAAGTATTGGTGGCTAGAAGGCAGTAGTATGTACTTTGAAGCATAGCTAGCACAGCTCAGGCATTTTAGGCCCTCAGAGAATGGAGATGATACAAGTTGAAATGTGCTGATTTACAAAGATGTAGGAAAAAAATATCTAGAGTAGATATCCTGACTTTAAGGTGGTGACTTTTTTGCTTGTTGTTTTTTATTTGTTTACTTGTTTAAAAAATAAGTGAAATGGATGTACTCATCAGAGACAAAGGCTTGCTAATCACAGCCTTTTTTAAATGGAGAGAAAATGCACTTGCTTTGCCCATTTAAATCCAGAGTTGTAAACTTGCCAAAGGGCAAGACTGGAATTCCCTTGCAGCAATAAATATTGCTGTAGATTAAAGAAAGAAACATTTCTTTTCTCAAAATGCACTCTTTATAAATAAGAAGCAGATGCAGTAACAGGAAGAGTGAGATATTACTCTTTCTGAGAAGAGAAGCTCAGTTGGGAGCTTCATGACATTGGAATCTGGAGATTAAGGCTGAAAAAGGGCCAACGTGATCAGAGATTTTTTTTCTATAACAAGAAGTATTCACACTAGTTGGTAGGCTGTGTTTGCGTGATACACATTTAAAAAGAATATTTATGTTCCGAATAGAAGGCATATTGTCTTCCTATGAGTTACAGACTGAGAACTCATTGCCTCCGTCACCTTTGTTCAGACACTTAAGTTGGTTCCCAGGATCTGACAAGGAGTGGTTTAAAATGGCTGTGAACGGAATGTACTTTTTTTGTAACCAACATGCAATACAAATAAGCACCCCAAATATCCCTCCCAGGGCAGAATTCAAGCAGTGTGGGTTGTCTGGAGTGCTTATTTGCATGTCAATCCCTGTGGTCTTCCCAGTTACATCACTTGATAGCTAGATTTTAGTTCCAGGAGTAAATTGGTGACTTTTGGGCATGCTCATGTAATTGGTGTCTCCTTACCTTCAGTAGCTTCCCCCATTACCATCTCACTCTACTGTCAGCGCTCTTCCTGATAAGCACCAAAGCCTTTCAATTCTCTTGGGAAACTGTTCTAGTGTTTCTTTTCTGTTATTTTACTGTCCATCAAATTTTCAGAGTACATGCACAACTCCGGGGTATTTCAGATAGATGTCAAGCATGCTTCTTGTCACATCTGCAATGATTGAAGAGTCCCCAACCAGATCATTAAAAATGAGGGACTAATTGAAGATTGCTTCTGCTCCTAGTATTATTTGTTAGTTATACTAATTAATCTTCTAGAAAAGGTTTGAAGAGCTCGCTTCATTCATCTATAGGTAATTAAGCATCTCCACTGCCCTTATTTGAAGTGATCTCTGACACTATTTTCATTGTACCTTTTGCAATTATTTCAATTAAATGTTTGTTTCAGACCCTAGTAGCTGTTGGAAGTATATCATCATCTAACTAAGATATAATCATACACTTTAGATATTCTTTAGACATGACTTTTAAAACAATTAGAGGAAAGAACCTTGTTTCTGGCAACTAGGAATTGCTCATGCTACTGATAATGGCTTATAAATGGCTGTAGATCTGGGAACTTAGTTCTCTCTTTGAACTGAAAGTGAACTTTGAGGCCCTCTAGACTCTGTAGTTGGCAACTTTGGATGTTAACAAAAAATAAAGTATTAATTATGTGAGAAATTTGACACATAGCTACAAAACACAAATATAACAAGAAGGAATGATTAGCTCCAGTGCATACTAGTAAGGTCAGGAATTGGAATCACCAGGTACCTCTGAAGAGAGAAGTAGGAACCCAGTTTTCAAATGGCTTTTAAATACTTTATTTACTTTAAAAGTTTGTTAAAGGATAAGCTAGAGATTCTCAGACCTAGTCCCCCATACCATGTAGTATGACCCTACCCTCCCTCATTCTAGTAAAAAATTCAGATTTTACTTTTTAAAGACATTGAAGCATGGGCTATCTAGCTTTAGGAAATGGGACACAGCTAGGGGAAGGGATGATGGGCTATGGGGTGAGAAAGAAGAGTAAGTGCAATTCAGCGTAATGAAGAGGGAAATCACTTTTGTTCCCTTTTACATGCATGTGAAAATAATGGCAACCAAATTTATTTTCGTGGCATTCCCCACAAAATATCCAGACCTTCTTAATCATTTCAGAGTAAGGCCTTATAGTAATGAGCTTTGCCTGCACACCAGGCTTACCAGTTCTAAGTTTACTACCTCATTTTTCAATGCGGATAGGCTACGAAGAATCATTCGTATTTGTGAAAAACTTCTCATGAAATGAAACACTCATACATTAGAACAGATCATGTAGAAAGCAGAAAAAAAAAGTTAAAAAAAAACACTATCATGAAAATTCTCAGAGAGTTAAGAAAATATTTTGATTTTAATAATAAAAGAAGAATACTTTATAGTAAAAAGGGGGAACATTTAGGAAAAGATATCTATTAAATATTGAAAATGTAGCATAAATAAATGTCATGAAAGTGGGGCTAGATGGTAGTAGAGAGGTAAAACGCAGTGCTCTGTGAGGCTGACCAACATGGGAAAGCTCTGGGTTTGTATCGTGAGGCCTCCCTAAGTATGTCAGGAACACACATGCCCATGATCCGGCTTGACTCAGACTGGGGGTGGATCATGGTATCAAGTTTGTATCTTGAGACCTCCCCAAGTATGTCAGGCACACACACGCCCATGATCCGGGCTGACTCAGACTGGGGGTGGATCATGGTATCAAAACCTTTTGGTGGTGCTGTTTCCCTCTCTCTCTTCCTTGCTTATGAAATAAATAAACTTTAAAAAGTGTAATGAGGGGCCAGCAGATGGTGTAGTGGTTACATCACTGGACTTTCACGTTTGAGACCTCCCCAAGTATGTCAGGCACACACACGCCCATGATCCGGGCTGACTCAGACTGGGGGTGGATCATGGTATCAAAACCTTTTGGTGGTGCTGTTTCCCTCTCTCTCTTCCTTGCTTATGAAATAAATAAACTTTAAAAAGTGTAATGAGGGGCCAGCAGATGGTGTAGTGGTTACATCACTGGACTTTCACGTAGTTGACTGTGGTTCAAGTCCCAGACCTGGTGGCTTAAAACTCATGCAGGGCATTTTTGTGTGTATGCCCAAAATCCCAAGAGGAGACTAGAGGAAAAAGGAATATGGTGTGGCATCCCCCCTGGAGTGTGATTTCTCGCTTTCTGTTTCTTTGTTGCTGTCTCTCTGGCAAGCGCCCTACAGCAAAAATCTCTCTTGAATAAAATGTATAATGAAAAGAGTAGAGGGTAATGGTGAGGTCAGAGATATTTTCTTTTACAAGGTTTTTAGGACTCTTATTAATTGGGAAAAACAGAACAAAAAATAAACAATAGACAATAGGAAAGAAAATAAGATGATCATTTTGAGGTTCTAACACTTCTAAAATAGAAATTTCAGATAAGGAGTGCAGAGACAATAGAAGAAATAATTCAGGGAAATTTTTCCAAACTGAGGGATATGAATATCAAGACTGAACGGGAACCAGCAGTAAGCGTAATGGCTATGTCGCTGGATTCCCACGTAGTCGACTGCGGTTCGCGTCCCGGACCCGGTGGCTTAGAACTCACACTGGACGCATGTGTGTGCGTCCCCAAGATCTCGAGAGGAGAATGGAGGAAAAGGGATTGCGGCGTGACCATCCTCTCTGGGGGGTGATTTCTCACTTTCTGTCTCTATATCTCTCTCTGTCTGTCTGGTGAGCGCATGTGCCCTATAGTGAAAACCTCTCAAAAAAAAAAAAAAAGACTGAAAATATTTCTAATACCTACAAAATGAGTACTATAGTAATAAGAGGCATATCAGGGCACTCTTGCATAAGGTATCAATATAATCAAGATTGAAAAAAGATTCTAAATGCTTTCAGAGATGATGATGATAATAGTAATAATAATATTTACTTACAAAGGACTGATATAAGAAAGATATTTCTCAGCAGCAACATTGGGCAGTAGATAACAATAGAGCATGCCTTTCAATTTGTGAAAGAAAATGACCATTAACTTAGATTTCCATAACCAGTCAAATTGTCAATCAAGTGTGAAAGTAGAATATAGGTCTTACCAGATGGTCTAGGAAAAAATGTGTCTTCCACATGCCTTTTCTCAGGAGATTCTGTGAGATGTGTTCTATGAAAATAAGATCCCCATTCAGAAAAGAGAGAAGTCCCACAAAAATAGCTTTGCCTCATGCTAAGTGGACAACTATTATATAAAGGAACTAGAGGCTGGGGAGATCTAGAGGAGAAATCTCCACGAAAAAGATAACATGGAAAATTGAGTAGAAAAGCATTTTACTGAGATGTTGGACAACATGGTCAGACTAAGCCAGAGATTTAAAGTGGGTGATGTAAGAGAATGAAATAAAAATGAACTCTATAACAAATAAATTTAATATTTAGGAAAGGAAATATAATTATAAAATACTTCTGACTCACCCATGAGCTGTACTTCTGTTCTCTGTCATTGAAATTGTTCATCTGTATTCAATATGAAAGATATAATGCACAGGACAATTAAGTGACAATTTTATTCAGGCTATTGCGATAAAGAAAACATTCATCCATGTGGAACTTCTTAAAGAAAAGGAAAGGAGCCATGAGTTTTATAGAGGGAAGGATAGAAATGGATCTTAGCTGTCATTGAGGAAAGGTAGAGGCAAGTCTAGTGTCAGAATATGGGTATTGTAGGTGATCTTGGCTGGTTAATAGTTTCTTGGAATGCAATAGGTTGGGGAGATTTCTCAACTTTCTAAATCTTCCCTGTTTTCTGGAACACATGGCTCTGATAAATCTCAACACTGTCAGTCTCCTCCCCCCTTTTTTTTTTTCTCTTTCTGCATTTTTCTTTATTGCCAGAGCATGCATGTTCTCACTAGAGAGAGAGAATAGAGATAGACAGAGATAGAGAAAGCTCACTCCAATAGGTTGTAGTCATGGCACTTTTTTTTTTCCATTTCTCCTTCCCATCAGGAATTTTGGCATGCACACATGGAACTGATGGGTGTGTTTTTAAGTCACCAGGACTGAGATTTGAACTCCTATCTGCCATAAGGAATGCAGTTCCCAAAGCACAGCACTTAATTGCTGTGATATGGAACCAGCCTTCACCCCTCCTTTTTTTTAAGATTTTTGCTATAGGGTGTGTGCTCATTGGAGAGAGACAGAAAGTGAGAAATCACCCTCTGGGGGGATGGCCACACCATTATCCTTTCTCCATTCTCTCAGGATTTGGGGCATGCACACATACATGACTGGTGTAAGTTTTAAGCTGCCAGGTCTGGGATTTCAATCACATCAACTACGTGGGAATCCAGTGACATAACCATTACTCCATCTGCTGGTCCGTCCCCTCATTTTTTAAGAGGATAAATGTAATTTGTCAATTAAAATGGACTTAAATTATTATAAACTCCTGGAGTGAGGCAAGGGAGGGTCTATGAAATAGGATCTCCAGGATTCTTGTTGGTATTGTTAAAAGAAAAACTTTAGACAATTTAATTTAGCAGAGTTTAATTGAGCAAAAATGATTTGAATTGGGAAGTTTCCAGGAACTGCTTTCAAGGAACTCTGAATAGCCACATAGTGGGGTGACATTAACGCACAAAAAGAGAAAGTAACATATGAAAAAAAAAAAAAAAAGAAGTGAGGGAATGAGGTTGAGAAATAATTGGATTGATTATATCTTGAAGTTTGTGTCAACACAATTTAAAATGTGGTCTGTCTGTGATAGACAAAAGTGTAGCTGCTGTGACTGACTGTAACTTAGCAATTTACAAAGAAAACAGTTTTCCAAGTGAGATCACACTTTGTTTATGTAAACTAAAGTAGAAGTATGGAGGCTTTCTCAGGCCAATATACTTTAACAGTATTAGTTCTGTAAAATTATATAGTTAAACCATCTGATCAGGGGTTGTAGCAAAAGTGAGTTTTGTGGTCCTAAAAATACATCCATTGAAGGAGAAATGACTAAAATTTAAAAAAAAAAAGAATATATTTAAACGAAGAGCTAAGACTTGAACCCAGAGGGTAATTAATCTGGTGGATTCCAAAAGGATTTCCTGTCTTTATTTCCTATCTTTATCTGGTGAAGGGAAATCTTTGTATGCTATACCACTTGATCAGTGTCTTAAATGTTGGTGACATTCTTTATGAAGTTGTCCATAGTCTTTGTTACTTCTCTTATAAGAGGACCGTGATTCAAGCTTTTCAAAGGACTTCCTTAGTGAAGTACCAAAAGTTGTTAAAAGATTTTAATGCTTTATTAAGATGAGATCATGGGATACTTGGCTATCTGGAATCATGGGGTACTTACCTATTAAACCTTAACTGTTAATCAAAGTGACAATAAAAATTATGAAAGTAAACATAGGAAGCATGATGGTTAATTTTTTGTGTCACTTTGACTGGGCTAAGGGGTATTCAGATAAATAATATAACATTATTTCTGGGTATGTCTCTGAGAGTGTTTCTAGAAGAGATCAACATTTGAATCGGTAGACAGAATAAAGAAGATAATTCTCATTAATGCAGGCATCATTTGTATCTGTTGAGGGCCCAAAACAAAAAGGCAGAGGAAGAATGATTTTGCTCTCTCCTTAGTCTGGGGCATCCAACTTTCTGTGCCCTAGAACACTAGAGCTCCTAACTCTAGCCTTCGAACTCAACTTTGGGACTAAGATTTACATCATTGACTTTTCTGGTTATCGGACCTTTGATCTTGCACTAGAATTACATCACTTACTTTCTTGGGTCTCCAGTTTACAGATGGCAGATCATGAAATTTCTCAGCCTCCAAAATAATGTGATCCAATTCCTCATAATAAATTTTTTTTCTTTATATCGTTATCTGAGTGGTCTTCAAAAAGCTCATGGAAAATGATTATGATTAAACAGCTAAGCACAGATTTCAAATTGTTTTTTGCACCAAGATAAGCTCAGATTCTAATTAAATCTTTTTTCACAACATTTTTGAAGTTCCTCAGATGTACTATGGGTTATTTTCTCTAGAGAATCCTGACTAATATGGGAGACAACACGATTAGAAAGAATCTTAGCATTTAAGTGAAAAATCTTTGTTTCCTTAAGTAGTTAAGGAAATAATAAAGTAAACAGAAACTGTGACACTGATTCTATAAGACATAGAATCTTCATTACCTAGGCTGAATACACAGAAGATAAAAAATAAACTTTTATAACTGCCTCTCAAGAGCCAATCAATAATTCAAGAAAAACTTGTCATTTTAACAGGTGGAAAACTAAATTCTAGTTTTGCATTTGTATAAGATTTGATATAAAAGTTCTTTTTTGATAATATCATAGATAAACCCATCAAACTATAGCTAGCTCTGACTGTGACAATAGGATTCCCTTTCCTTGAGCCCTCTTAACTTTCTCTATCTGTACAAGGCCTTATAATACAAGTTTCCAATGTGGCATAATGAACACATTTGTTAGCACAACCAAAAATCTAGGGCTTCTCTGAACGCTAGAAAAATTAGACAAAATATATATTTAAACTTAAAATTATACTTAATAATATTTCAGTATTCTATTTTACTAGAAAAAGATCTAAGTATCTAATAAATATTTATTAATTTACTCAATTTAGCATTAGTTGGTGAGATTGTGGTTAAGGCAGCTAGATCCTACATGGCTGGTTGTGGGTTCAAGTCCTGGACCTGGCAGCTTGAGAAACACCCCAACATGTGTGCGTGCATGCCTAGAATCCTCAGGGGAAAATGAAGAAGGAATTTTGGCATGGCCATCCCTCTCGGGAGTGATATTCCCCTTTTCCTGTCTCTCTCTTTCTGTCTTTGGTGAGCACATGCACCCTATAGCAAAAACTAAAAAAAATAAAAAATAAAAAATAAAGAAAGAAAATTATTTGATTAAATTTAGTATCAGGTATAGATTTTCAGTTACTAAAACATTTTGAAAGCTATTATCAAGTTGCAAAGTTGACATATTGCAAATATAATTACTGTTGAAATAATGTTTCTTACAATAGTGATTTAATATGGTTAAACACAAATTTAAGATTAAGTAACCTTAAAGATTTAATACAAGTAATATCAGTTTATTGATTTAGTAAATGTATGTAAGTTGAGGAAAATATTTCCAAATAGGAAAAAAATATAATTTTGTAAGCTACTCAATGTTGATAACTCAGAGAAGATATACATACTTTTATTAAACTAAAACATTAGATTAGTCTCATTTGCCAAAAAATCCTAAATTATGTGATCTTGAATTCCTAAAACATTTGAGTTAGTTATATGAAAAACGTTTTTTAGCATACTAAAATGATTCGAATTTTAATTTCCTTTATTTCTGGGAATTATACAAATATTTTATTTTAAAGCACTTATTTATCTCTGTAAGTCATTCAGAATAGAGCTCCTTTCAGTTAAGAGATTTTATAATTAAATTTAATAGTACCTTCTGGAGGTAGGAAAATGTACAGTGAAATTTATTGACCTTTTGAATTATATATATAAATATACAAAAAGACATATAAACATATTTACATGTTTGAGAAAGAGCTTATTATAAAATTGAATTTTAAAATTTCAGTCATGGATCAAATATAAATACAGAAATATAAAGCTTACCAGTCAAGATATCAAATTCTCAGTGGGTGTGAAATTCTTAATTGATTTGGGTTCAAAATAGACAAACAAGTGCCCTGAATTCATCTCTTTTTCTAACACAGGGCAGCAGTGTGGAACCTGTGAACCTGCAAAAGTACTGTAGCTAAACATTGTTTTTATATTTTCAAAAGACTGCAAAAAAAAAAAAAAAAGTACTATGTGACACAGCCTGTTTATGACCCACAAATCCTAAATATTTACCATCTGGCCCTTTATCAAAAATGTTTTCTGACCCATATAACTCAGTCAGCATCTTCCAAATAGTCTCTGGTGAAGATTCTTCTCTTACAAATGCATAAGCAAAAAAGGATGTTCAGTTTTTAATTCTAAAACAGACACTGAAGCCCACATTAGAAACACTAGTTTTGAAAATTAAGGCTGTTAATTTGCAAAAACCTAGTTTGTATGAGGGAAAAACCTCTTAAAAACCAATAGAGAACTTTGTGCCATAATTGTTTATAAGAAAAAAAGGAGATGGGCCAGCTGCAATGATGCAGCAGTGACTCAATGGCTCCGTGATGCTGAGGCCACAAGGGGAAGGTCCAAGTTTACAACCCGAGGTCTCTCTGTACACTTTGGGAATGTGCATACCCATGTTCTTAGCTGGCTGAGGCTGAAGGTGGGTCGTTGCATAAAGATCGTGCTGGGAGTGCCTATCTGTCTTTCTCATAGAAATAATAAGGAAGAGACGGTAGCTCATTTTGCCCTGTCCCAGGGAGGTCCGAAGGATGTTGGGTCGTGCGAGGGTGGGGTAGATATCTTATTCTTGGAGGAAGTCAGTTGGCCAAAAGGCGAATTTGATGACCATGTAGAGGATAATCCCCTCATGTAGACAAGGCAGGTCTAAAGACCACCTCCAACTGGCACTGGCACTGTACCATATCCGAGCTGACAGGTATTCTGTCCTCCTTACTGGGGCTGAAGATTTTCTTGCACAGTTGCCTGGAATCGCCAGGATCATCTGGCAGAAGAATCATCGCTAGACTTTGTGGAGCCCCATTTAAATTGTTTCCTATAGATACCCTTCTTTTAAAAATAGGGGTTAATGAGGCCAGCAGATGGTGTAATGGTTATATCGCTGGACTCCCAAGTAATCAACCTTGGTTTGAGTCCTGAACCTGGCTACTTAAAACTCACGCTGGGCACATATGCATGTGTGCCCAAGATTCTGAGAGGAGAATGGGAAAGAAGGGATTATGGCATGGCCATTCCCTGGGAAATGATTTCTTGCTTTCTGTCTCTTTGTCTCTTTCTGTCTCTCTGGAGAGTGCACGTGCCTCTATAGCAAAAATATCTCTAAAAAATTATAAAATGAATAAATAAAAAAATAGATGTTCGATGTTAAAATTAGAAGTGGATGGACTGGCTTAATCCCAGAAAGATATAAATAGTGTGGAAGACAAATGCATTTGTATATTTGAGTAAATTTATTTGCATTACATCTTGATGAAATGAGCATAATGACCTAATAGGGTTGTTGCAGAGATTTTAATGAGATAACGAATGCAAAACACTCAGCATAGGCCTGGCAAATAACTAGTGCTCAATAAATGACAGCTAGAAATGTTACCTAAAAATTACTTTTTTTTTTTTTTGGAGAGGTTTTTGCTATAGGGCGCATGCATTCGCCAGACAGAGAGATAGAAAGCGAGAAATCACTCCCCAGGGGGGTGGCCATGCTACAATCCCTTCTCCTCTATTCTCCTCTCGGGATCTTGGGCACGCACGTACACACGCCCAGTGTGAGTTTTAAGCCACCAGGTCCAGGACGCGAACCGCGGTCAACTACATGTGAGTCCAGCGACATAGCCATTATGCTAACTGCTGGTCCCCCTAAAAATTACTTTTTAAATTAAATTAGGGCAATAGAGAACAACATATCTAAGAAATGGAATTTTACTTTCTATAGAGAGGACTTCATTGAGTGTTATTGAATCTTGAATTACTCAGCTAACACATTTGTTCAAAGCAGTAGACTCTGTGGAGAAGACCATGATGATATGTAATATGTATAAAAATAGTAACTATAAAACAGTATACAAGCACAATAAAAGTGATAATAATTTCAGTGAAGTAACATTAAGGACTCCTTAGAGTAATCTCCCTACCATGTACTTTTTAAAAAAAAGTTAGCTACATTCTATTTTCCTAATGCTTTTTCTTAATATCCAAAAAAATTATTTTCTTTGCTAGAGAGAATTTGAATCTATTTTATATCTTTATTGGCCTTATTGCATGGTCTTTATGGATTTTACTAAATTAACCTTGCAAGCAAGGAAAAATAATAGACTAGATTGTTTTTTGTGCTGAATTGATGATATGTGAGAGTTAAATGTCAATCTTTATCCTACCTTGTCACAGTTAATCTTTGTTATTTCAGATTGCTTCTGAGTCCAGACTCTGAGAAGTCATGTGTTTTAGTCCATAATTGTGTTGCTAACAGAAATATCTGAGAGTGGGTGATTTATAAAGTATAAAGATTTATTTGCCTTATGATTACAGTGGCTGAAAAGTCAAAAGATGTGAGGCTGATTACATCCCAACATGACTGACAAAAGCAGAGAGAATGACAGGCATATGCAGGGAGAGACAGACCAGGAAATAGTGATCTTCTTTTTATAAAACCTTATTCTTATGGAACTAACCCCTTCTCACAAGAATGGGAACTCACTAGGTCTTGTGAAGCAGCATTAGTCCATTCATGAGAATGATGTTTCCATGATCTAATCACTGCTTAGACGGCCTCTCCTCTTAAAGGTCTCACCATCTTCCAACACCATTACACTGAGGATAAAATCCTAAAACATGAAGCTTTGGGTAACAAACCATTATCCAAACCACAGCATTAAACTTTGGGTTCTGGGACAGTATGGCTGCAAACTGACTCTTAAAAGAGTTTATAATGTGACTCAAGCTATATGTGGCTACCCTACTCTAGAATAAAAATTGTACTTTGATAGAGAATGATATATTGTCTGTAGCACACCCTTCCAGGCTGTCTTGCTTTACCACACAAGTCTACAGATTCTTGTTAATAGCAATCCAGATTAAGGATAATTAGGAATCAAGGGTGAAGGATTCTCTCTTAAGTGATTTAGTGGAATTCTTGCCAAAACTGGGCAATGCAAGCCTGGTGAAGATGGTGTCTGAGATTGAGGCCTACTTGAGAAGAAGACTCACACACAACCAAATCTACAGATGCTCTTCAACTTATGATGGGATCACATCCTAATAAAATCATTGTAACTAAAAATTGCATTTAAAACCCTAATAAATCCATTATAAAGTAAAAAAAAAAAAAAAAAGAAAAGAAAAATCCATAAGTTGAACCATTGTAAGTCAGGGGCTGAGTACAGCTGTTGTCTTTGAGCTATTTGATTTGCAAGCTGTAATTGACAGATACACAGACGCTATCTTATCTAGTGAACTTCCCTGCTCCTTGTGGAAAAACCAGTTTGCCCTTATTTATAATTCAATTCCTTTACTCCCTGTAAGTTTATACTTTTTGACTTTTCCTGGTTGTATCATATGTCTGTGTTAAAGGAAAAAATATCCTGACACTTGTTAAAATGATAAGGAAGACTTTACACAGGATTGCTGCAATGGGTGCCATGGCTATCTTCATAGGGGAGAAAGACTGGGCTCAACTCTGAAAACAGCAGACTGCTGAGGTTTATAGCCAATGAGCAAAGTGAGAGGGTCAGTGGATCAGTGGATGAGAAATAAGAAGAGACAAGAATAGGGGGTTTCTTTCTAAATGGACAGCAGTATTCTTGTTAATAGCAATCCAAGATGGTCACAGATTAAGGATAATTAGGTATCAAGGGTGAAGGATTCTCTCTTAAGTGATTTAGTTGGATTCTTGCCAAAACTGGGCAATGCAAGCCTGACGAGGACAGTGTCTGAGGTTGAGGCCTCCTTGAGAAGACTCACAGGAGTCCAAATTTTGATCAAGGAGAAAATCTCTGTCATCTGGTTATTTCATGAGAGTAAAATAAAACATTTTAACACACATTCATTCTGATGTATGTGTGAGAGACATGTTTTTACCTTTTTCTGAAAATTATCTTTGGATATAGACAAAGCATTTATTTATAGCGTTTGCCAAATATATCTAGGACATATATTGACTCTGAATTTCCTTTTTGAATGTTCCAGATTCTCAATACCATTAAGAGGGATCAGTTAGTACATTAAAATATTCAAATAGACAAGGAATATATTTTATAAAAATAGAGCAAGAAAAAAATCACATAATTTTCTCTTACACAGCCAACAAATTAACAAAATTAATTTAATTAAAAAGGAAAGAGGAGGACACAATATGTGACTTATGTATGAAACTGACATTAACATAAGTTGAACATTTCAGGAAATAGAAGTTCTTACACGTTGATTATGCTAGTTCCATTTAGGAAAATAGTTACCATGGAAATAGTAAGCGTATATGGTATTTCACTTTCACATTAAAACAGCTTTTGAAAAGAACACATTTAGTGAACACTTGTTCTTGAAGGGGAAGTGGCTCATAAAGACTGTCATTTTGGTTTAGATTCATTTTATTACAATGGCTCTATAGGATTTTCTCATTTCATGATAAAATAATTTGAATAAAGCCAACTTGTTTTAGGGATTTTTTTAAAAAAACAACCTATATACATTATGTGGTTTTATGCCTAAACTAAGGCCATATTACATGAGCAGTCTCACTTAAAAAAAATATATATATATGGTTATTATTTTTTTTTCATTTTAGATTGTTGGAGTCTTGAGGGATTTTTTATCCTAAACTTAGGGCATTCACATACAGTTGGTCAATTAAAAATTGTGTGATGAAGATGTTGATCCCAAGTAAGAGAGCATCTAGAATGTGGGGGCCCAGCTTCAGAAATTAGATTTCCTAAAACTTTCCAAATTCAGGGTTCTTAGTCTCAAGCGTTCAGCACTAATTTCATGTCTATTCTTCTTGGAGCACACTATGACACAGGTTGTATGGACTGGCCTGGCCACAGCTGGCCTCTGCTCCTCTGTAGTCCATTGTAGGCTCCCCATCCTCCCCAGCTTTGCTTTTCTGTCTGTCAGCAATACCTACTTGCATTTACCCCTCCAGATCTTTTTTTATGTATGTCCAAAAGCAATCAGTCATCTCAGCCAGGGAATGTATTGATCCTGGGTAAGTAAATAACTATTAATTTCATGACTTTGGCTCTAATGCACCATTGGGGATAAGAATAGATTGTTTGAAGCATAGTTTCTCTAATATTCTGCAGATCTTCAAAGAGGACTGTTTAAATATTTACAGGTAAATGAAAAGTTGAGAGATCAGTAGCAGCAAAGTTTGGTGGTAAGAGTATAACATTAGAAAGCAGAAGAGATTCTAGTTCTAGTTCTGCCACCAACTAGTTATGCAACTTAGGTCATGTCAAAGAGAAACCAGAGTTTAAGAATAGTTAAAATGACAAGAACAGATTTTATTCAAGACTGTGGAAAGCAGGGAAATTGAACTCGACTTAATTTCAAATGCACCATGGGCAAGTGGGAATTTATAGTTAAGGAGCAGGGTGAGGGTCAGTGAATTGACAATTACTAAGAGGAAATAACGTAGGAAGGAATTCTGGATAAATAGACCTAACAAAATTCTTGCTGAAGGCAGACCAGGGTGATCAGACAGCACTTGTGGCATGGTGTGGGATGAAGAATTCTATCATATATCAGAGGTGATCAGTTATAGAGGATGAACGTTGCATTCCTGTTAAACTGACTTAACAAGGTTCTTTGCTGAAAGTGGACTTTCTAAGGAAATGCTCCGGTGGGCCTAGGAGAAGGTTCAGGAACCTGGCTAAAATTTGGTCAAGTAAATAATCTTTGTCAATGAATCACCTCATTACTCCTACAAAATAATATGAGGAGATAACTGCCATTTTGACACATTTCTTGAATGACCTTTGAGATGGCTCTAGATATCAGAATGGAAAAACACATTAACACAAACCAAAGTCTTCAGAATCAAAAGTTTTCTAGTTTGTGTTATTCATTCTAAGATTAGAGTTAACATAGTCTTGTACTTATGAATAATATTTGAATAATAGAGAAATAAAGAGGAAAGAAATAACTTATCTCCTTCTTGAATTTGTCACTGAAAACCTTTTTTTAAAAAATGTATACCTATTTCTTTCATGAGAGTGAGAGACACAGAGAAAGATAAGCACCTTTAACAAAGTCTCACACTGGATTCCCTTCCCCTCTTGCCTTCCCAATCACCCAGGATCATGGGCATGTGACTATTGTATATAGGTCAACTGGGGAACTGAACTTGTGATCTTCCATATGGATCCAGCATTGCTTGAGCAGCACATTGCTACTGCACTACCTACCAGGCCCAAATCAGTCATTTATAAATCCCTGCTATCACTGCCCAACTTCAGTCATCATTGTCTTTTTTCCTGCACTGGGAATTACCTTCGTTTGTTGTCGTTTTTAAAAGAATATTTGCATCAGAGTATGTCCCCTCGCTGAAGAGATAGAGACAGAGACAGTGAGAGGGAAAGTGAGACATTTCCCTTCAGAGGTAATGGCCACGCCACAATCTCTTCTCCTCCTGGGATCTTGGGCATGTACATACATGCACCCATAATAAATTTCAAGTGACCTGGTCCAGAATTCAAACTGTAGTTGACCATGTGGTAATCCAGCGATGTAAACCCTATGCCATCTGCTGGTCCCAGGAGCTACCAGGACTTGAACCATAGTCAGCCATGTGGGTGTCCAGCACTCTAACCACTGGGTTACCTGCCAGCCTGGAACTACCTCCTTAAGTGCTCTTTTCCTTTTGATACATTGTCCCTTTAAATTCATACTCCCTGTTTCCGCTTAAGTCCCAGATCTACTGGAAATCAGGTCCTTAATTCTCAGCATATTCAATATAGACATTGCCCCATAAAATTCTGCTTCTGAGCTTATATCTCCTGCAGAAAGCCAGTCTGTATAGAGTCGTCCAACTAAAACTGGGAGTGGACCTTGATTCCTTTTTTTCTCATCCCAGCATTTTCTGTATTCTAATTAACTATCGGTTTAGTCTCCTTAATATCTTCATGTGCCCCTTTTTCTTTTCTCTTTTCAATACCAGAGGGCCCAGGCACTCACTTGCCAGAGAGAGACAGAGAGGAAGAAAGCAGCCTTCAATGCAGTGTGGTCATGGCACAACTGCTTCTCCTCCATTCTGTTGGGATTTGGGGTGGGCACACACGCTTTGTGTATTTTTCAAGCCACTGGAGCTGGAATTTGAACTATAGTCAGCCATGTGGGATCAGGTTCTGTTCATCACTAGGCTCCAGGGCCCGCCCTACATCCTTTTCTTGTTTGCTGCCACTGCCTTACAGCCACTATAGTCTGTCTCAAGTGTCTGTGTAACAGTCTCTGATCTGGAGGTCTCTCTCTTCAGTATTTGCCTTCTTTTCTCCTTCTGTGAAGATGCAGACTTTAGATAAAAAGTGTATCCCATTACTTATCTACCAAAAGCTCTTTAAAGACCCCTTCTTGGGGGCTAACAGTAGTGTGGTGGTTAAGGTGCTGGACTCCCATATGGCCTATTGTGGTTTGAGTTCCAGACCTGACAGCTTGCTTTCTCTCTTTCTCTCTGGTCATATTGATTAGTAATAATAAAAATTAATTAATTTAATTTAGTTAATTTTTTAAAAGGTAGTTCTCTCTGGTGAAGTTTGAAAATAAAAATAAATAATTCTTAAAAAAAAAAAAAAAAAAAGAGGCTTTCTCCAATGGATAAAGTGAAAACTCCTTAGCATTGCAAACCCAGATTCCTGGGCTCTGGATGCTGCCTCTCCAGCCTAATTCCTTGTTCTTTCTGGCCTCTCATTTTGTTTCACACCCATAACTTCTTAGTAGTTCTCCCAAATACAACACTTGGAATGATATAGTACGTCTTTGCTTTACCAAGACTTGCCTCCTATACTTATTTTAGTCCTTGGCTCAAGTGTAACATCTTTCAGGCCCTTCTCTGACCGCGACACTGCAGCCATAGGCATACCTCTTCATGCCTGACTGCTCTACTCATATTTCCAGCATTAGCGTGTCCCTAGATTATATAGTCATTGTGTATTACTCTCTTTCTCTGACTGGGTCGTGTGCCCCTGAAAGTGAAATAGTGTTTGCCCTCTGGCAGAGGAAACATCACTTGTAATTCCTCAAAGGAGACTGGGAGCTGGTAGGATTGTGGGACTTTAAGAAATTCAGCATAAAAGTTGCTGTGAGTAGTGGGAAGGGCTTGGGGGAAGAGATGAGGCTGCAGTGGAAAACAGCAGTCAGAATGAAAAGGTTTACAAGTTGTGGCTCCATTTTTGGGTCAGTTTTTCTCTTGTTACTAGAAGTTGTTTGACTGTGTTGTTACAGACAATAGAGAGGCAGATAATAAATGCTTTTTTTTGTTAGCGAGGCTAAGAAAATGCTTTGCCTCTTCATTTGGGAAAAGAATCAGTTAACAAAGGGAGTGGTTGTAAACAATAGAATTAATTGCCTCTCTTAGGACTATTATTTGGTGTCTATTTAAGGCTACTAGATTTTATTTTAATTACTCCAGGGTGTGCCTTATTTGCATACATTTGCATAGTTATGTGAAGTCTCTGAAGGATCTAAGAAGACTTTAGCTGACTGCAAATCTTGCCCTCAGAGCCTAACATTGAAATAGGAGGTAGGGGGACCAGCAGGGGGTGTGGTGTTCAAGATGCTGGACACTCCCACATGGTAAACCATGGTTCAAATCCCAGAATTGATGGCTTGCTTTCTCGCTTTCCCTCTCTCTGTCTCTAGTCAAATTAAAATAAATGGATGAATAAATAAAATTAAATAATTCTTTTTTTTAAAAAAAGAAGAAATAGGAGGTAGGTACTTTCTTTTTTCTTTCTTTTTTTTAGGTTTTTGCCATAGGGCATGTGGGTTTGCCAGAGAGAAAACCAAGGAGTAGGAGACAGTTTTTAAAATGACTCACGGAGAACAAAAGGAAGTGCCTTAGGACTGAGATGTGGCACAAGGTTAAAGGCCTTCCTAAGAAAAGAACAGGTTCTTGGATGCCAAGGACTTCCTCAGTCCCCTTCTCACAAACTAGGCACCTTTGAGTGGTCAGCCTTCTGGGTGCTTGCCTAATTGGACAGTCCTTTGGATGGGGCTAAATTATTTCAATAACACTGTTTTGTTTTTTCTAGCATGGGAAACATAAGCTGCCTTTCAGACCTGATTAAGAAGCATTTTACTTTATGGCTGTACACATATTTTCTGAGATGCGAGGCCTCAAAATTAGCTCCTCAGAAAACTGGAGTTTCAGAGGAAGGGTATGTGAGGTTGGAAAAGCAGTCCTTGGGGGAAACCATACTCAACTGTGAAGAAGTTAACAGGAAAGAACTCCTACTGGGATTTCTTAGTACTAATGTGGTTCAAGTGTTCTTTTTAGAGGTAAGGGACAAGAAATCTAAACTTCATGAGATAGGTTTAGAAATCCTCTATAGAAGAAGATTTGAGAGGTAAAGAAGTTGGGTTTCATAGGTGTTAGGAAACATTGTGAAAAACTTAGAAAGGGCTAAGTAAATAAAGAAATGGCAATCAAATATTTCATCTAGTGCACTCTTCCGGAATATCTCTACCTTTCATTGACGTTAGGCTATTTATAGTCTGCTGGTTGTAAATTACGAGCACCACAAATAACTCTTATTCATAAACATGCAAATAAGTTCTGTTTAGGGAGAAACAATTGATTTTTCCCTCCTTTCTTCTAAAAAAAGCCTATTTTTATCTATTTGGTAACTCAACTTCAACTTCCATCTTGCCTACACATTTGTTGGTCTTCAAATTTTTTTTTGATATTATTGGAATATGTTGGTGGTTCACTCATTAATTAATGCTTTAAATAAAATCTTTTATTTGTGTTCATTTCATACTTGTATGAGTCATGATTTTACCTTAAAAACAACAATAACAACAACAAATTGTCTTTTAACAAAGGGCAGGGAAGATTTCAATAAATCATCTCTAAGACTTATCTATTTATTTGTTCTGGCATATTGGTGTAAACATGAGAGAGAAAGAAAGAGACAGGGAAAGAAAGAGAGAAAGAGAAAGGTAGAGAGAGAAATATATAGAGAGAGGAGGCACTCTCTATGGGGCCTGGTCATGCTTCAAACCTTTTTCTTCTAATTCTCCATCCCATCAAGATTCTGGGCATGTGCACATGTCTAGTATATTTTTAAACAATGTGGACTGGAACTCAAAACTTGGTCAACTATATGGAACCCAACTTCCTTTGTGAAGCACCTCGCTGCTATACTACATACAGGACCAGCCTTAAGAATTATTTTGACCACATAAAAGAGAGGCTGGTCATTTTGTGATTGGCCTTATTAGTTCATATAGGTACAGTAAACATATGAGCCTCTTGACTGTAGTTTGCAAGTCTAGACTTATATGGTATTCAACAATTATAAACCCAGAATACTAACTATAAGTTTCATAAAGAATCTCAAGTGATATTTTAAAGATTCTCTGTTGTTCAAAAGATAAAATGAAAAGTCATATTGGTTCTTGTATTCTGACACTAGAAAAGCAACTGAAAGTGATTGTCTCCATAGTTTTTACTCACAATACGTATAAAGTTGGGTTCTTTTCTCCCTGAAGTCTATTGACCTTAAGTGTAGGAACCTGAACAGAGCAGGTATCAGATCATTTCCAAGGAAGGATCGATGTTCTATGCATATTATACATAGGAAGTACAACTCCTTTTCTTTAATGGTGAATTTAGATCATCATTATAGCATAAAGTACCAAAAGAACACACACACACACACAAAATTCCAAGGATTTTCCAAACAAATGCCACATGAAATTTCCCTCTTTAGTTCAGCACATGTTGCTTTCACTTAAGTCTTATTCTGCTGGCTCATGGATAAATAGGACAGTTTTCCTGAGAGTAATCTTCTGGACTAAAAAGTGCACTTGAGGGACCAGCAGTTAGCGCAAAATGGCTATGTTGCTGAACTCCCATGTAGTCGACCGCGGTTCAAGTCCTGGACCCAGTGGCTCAAACTCATGCCAGGTATGTGTGTGTGTGTGCCCAAGATCCCGAGAGGAGAATGGAGTAGAAGGGATTGTGGCATGGCCATCCCCCCTGGGTGGGGGGTGATTTCTTGCTTTCTAACTCTCGGTCTCTCTGTCTAACTTTCTGGCGAGCGCACATGCCCTATAGCAAAACTGCTCTTAAAAAAAAAAAAAAAGAAAGAGTGCACTTGATAGCCTTCCTCCCTTCTCCAGTTCAGTTTCATGGTTGTCTACGTAATGTTGAGTTAAGCTCCAAAGCCTGTACTCATGTCTATTCTGGAAATATCAATAGTTAGGGATACCTGGTTTAATTCTTTCCCCAAGGTTCTGAGACAGTTCTTGCCAAAGAATTAATTTCTGCCTTGAGATTTATAATAAAACTTCAAGCAAAATAAATAAATAAATAAATAAATAAATAGAGGAAAAGACAGAAACCACCTGATGATGGTAGGATCTAAAGAATGTGGCTAAATTATTTAAAAAATCAGTAACAGAATAATAGAAGCAATAACTAGAAAAAAGGAGAATAAAATTCCCTGTTATGGTATAATACATAATTCTCTAATAAGGATTTTAGAAATGTTTCTTCTTGGCATAAGAATATTATGAATATCAAGGGCACTGAAAAATCTATTTACAATAAACTGATTGATTCAGTAACTTGCTTTTTTTATAAGAGGTTTTTGCCATAGGGCATGTGTGCTTGCCAGAGAGAGAGACAGAGACAGAGACAGTGAGAGGGAAAATGAAAAATCACCCCTCAGGGGGGGATGGCCACACTGCAATTCCTTCTCCATTTTCCTCTTGTGATCTTGAGCATGCACACATATGTGCCTACATCTTGAAATTATTTTCCTCAATTTTAGAATCTGATCTATGTTTTTTCCTTTTCTTTTTTTTTTGGAGAGTTTTTTGCTATAGGGTGCATGTACTCGCCAGAAAGACAGAGAGAGACAGAGAGACAGAGAGACAGAAAGCGAGAAATCACCCTCCCAGGTAGGGGGGAGATGGCCATGCTGTAATTCCTTCTCCTCCATTCTCCTCTTGGGATCTTGATCATGCACGCACATGCGCCCAATGTGAGTTTGAGCCACCTGGTCAGGGACTCAAACTGCGGTCGACTACATGGGAGCCCAGCAACATAGCCGTTATGCCAACTGCTGGTCCCGAATCTGATCTTGAGAAGAGGAGAATTTGTTAATTTATTAAGAGAGAATCATAGATGCTGTAGTACATGCATACTTTTAGCTGGGCTACTTATTCAGCAAAGCGACAATGAAGTACATTAAAGTAAGTGCAGACGTTATCATGATTTTGACTCTTTCCTTATTCATGACAGTGCGTGCACTTGAGAGTGAGAGGGAGAGAAAGAAAGAGATGAGCATCTTTTGAAGGACCTGGTCCTGCCATGATTCCTTTTCCAGTCCTTCAGCCCATCAGATCCTGGTCACTCAGATACATGCCCAGTGTGTTTCATGCTGGCCAGGGCCAAGACTCAGACCATTTGCAATCGGGCTTCTCTTAAGAAGCATGTTACTTCTATGCCATGTATCCAGCCTGGATTGTTTTTATTCTTTAATATTAGGTCATTGGAAAAGTCGCGACATATTTTTCTATGCAAAATGTGTCATGACTTTTCCGACAACCCAATATTTAAGTATATTACTAAAGTTGCCATATAGAAAATTACTCTAGTGACATGTGAAATCTCTGATACATAGAAAATAACTAACAACCTTTCTTGCTCCTTATTAAGAGCAGGCTAAATACTCCAAGATCAATTTTAGTGAAAAGAAGATCAAATTCTTATTGTATATTAACACAATATTTGGCCACAAAGAATTTAGAAAATTCTTTCTTTGTTTACGCACATTATTGTTTTGTTGTTAACTTTGTTATTCGTTATAAACCAAGGCAACCAAATAATTTTTTGGCAATTGTTTTATATATTTATTCAAGTCATAGCCTTCATTAGTTTTGTTCACATTCTGAAACCAGGTACTTAATTTTAGGACAAAATTCTCTTTTAATTCATAAACACTTCATTACCTTTTACACATAGTCAAATTTCTTTGCCATTCTTATTTCCAGTGGTCTTAATCACCCCTATTAATTTTAACTTTTGTTTTAGAGAAGTTTTTTGCTATAGGGCATGTGAGTTTGCCAGAAAGACAGAGAGAGACAGAGATACAGAAAGCAAGGAATAACCCCCAAGGGGAGATGGTCATGACACAATCACTTCTCCTCCATTCTCCTCTTGGGATCCTGGGCACGCATGCACACGTGCCTTGTGTGAGTTTAAGCCACTGGATATGGGACTTGAACCGTGGTCGAGTTCATGGGAGTTCAGCGACATAGCCATTACGCCAGCTGCTGGCCCCTTAATTTTAACTTTTAATTGAAGTTACTAACTTCCACCTAAAAGAGAGAACAGTTAGGGGGGAAGTAATGATTAATTTGGGCATTTTAGAAAGTCAAGAAGGATACCCAGCATGACTCCCTATGGTCACATGCATCATTTCATCATACTCCTAAAATGGAAAAAACTAATGCCTTTTTTAACAGAGTACTTCTCAATTTTGTCTCTAGAGAATATTTTCAATGTTTGGAGACATTTTGAGCATCACAATTGGCAGGATAGGGGTGGCGCTAATGACATCTAGAGTACAGGCCACAGGGGGTACAATCATGCATAGCACAACCACCCATGACAGAGAGTTTACCTGGTCCAAAATGCCATTGACACCTCTGTTGAAAATCATGTTTAACATTTACCCCTAGGTAAAGCTACATTGAAACATATTATAAGAAGTAGAGATGCATAATATGTATATGTATATATATATGTGGGTATATATGTGTATATGTGTGTGTTTGTTTATACTGACCAATATTTCAGTATTCTTTTGCTATATAAATTATCCAGATATCAAAGATTATTCATTAATGAATTGAATTTACTAATTAAATACGTTGTTACTGTTAACTAAGGATCTTGAAAATTATGTGTTAAACTGATACAACTATAGGCCACAGTCATTGTTGATATAAAAATGATCAGTTATAACTGTTTACTAACATATAATTATTTTTCATAATTACTTCCTGTTGAAATATGAAGGGACTTTGAAAATTTTGTGAAGAAATGGAACTAATACCAGAATTCATTTTGGTGCAAAACATTTTTAAACTCACTCATAGTTTTTTTCATAATGTACATTTTCCATGAACTTTTTGATGACTCTCCTCCCCCACACCCCCATATGATGGCTTGTGTGGTCTGTAAAACAGTATAAGAGTTTTGGAGAATTCTATTCATGAGAAAATAATTAGATATCTATTGTGACATGTTTTCTTGTATTATATTTAATGTAAGGGAAAAGACAAATAGCTGTTTTTAAACCAAAGTAATCAAAAAGTCCAAAGATTTAGTTCTGTTTCTTGAACTTGGATCTGTATATAAAAATGGTCCTAATCTAGCCATTTCTGATAGTCTTTTTGGTTCATTTGTTTGTTGGGAATGGGATAAGAGCATATTTAAAGCATTATAACTTAATTTCTACAAATTCTGGAAGTATTAGATTTATGTAAGTACTTATGTTTTCTCTAAAACAATCAGAACAGAGCTCCTTTGTGAAGGGCTATAATCTATTTTGTTAAAACATTCCAGGTGTGGTTAAGTATTTGTGAGTCACATAGTGAGAGAAAGGGGTTTTCTCTTATAAACACCAGGACAAACAACCTATGGCTTAAGTTCTTCAATATAAGCGAAACCCAGAATCACAACTGGCCCCAAGATCAAAGAGATGACACCTTCCCACATTTTAAAATTGATTTGAACTCAACACTAACCAGCCAAAAACTTATTATGAAATCAGATTATCTTCTTACTTGATCTGTAACATCCATTTGGGCATTGGTGGCATAACTTCTCAAATTGTCAAAGTATTATCTTCAAAATTATAACGTATGATCCTCAGACAAGTACAGAATGATTTACTTAACTCACTGATGAGGGAAACAGCAGGATGGTAAATTTGGTTCAAAAACATTCTCATGCTACTGAGTATTTAAAGGTAATGAAGACACTGCGATACGATTGTTAGGTTAGCTAAGATGTGTGCCACCCTGGAGGGGACCGTCTGAGGGGCTGAGGTTCCCTTCCTGGTCCAACCTAAAGGCCGAGTGCATGTACCTTTAGGTTGGGCTGGAAGTGATCCCAGAGACTGGGAGGCTGAGGTAGGAGAAACAAGTCCTGTTTGGAAAAGTGGATGATGGGACCAGCAGTTAGTGTAATGGCTATGTCGCTGAACTCCCATGTAGTCGACCGTGGTTCAAGTCCTGGACCCCCGGCTTAAACTCACACTGGGCACATATGCATGAGTGCCCAAGATCCCAAGAGGAGAATGGAGAAGGGATTGCAGTGTGGCCATCCCCCACCCCCCCAGGGGGGTGATTTCTCACTTTCTGTCTCTCTGTCTCTGTCTTTCTGGCGAGCACATGTGCCCTATAGTGAAAAACTCTCCAAAAAAAGGAAAAAAAAAAAAAAAGGGTGAATGAGGCATGAACGGCACAACAGTAATGCAACACTGAGAGACTGAACCATACGAGAAGGTTCCAGGTTCTCATCCAGGACCTTCCTGGATTTGCTGGGTATGTGTGTACCCATCATGAAGGACCTGTTGGGCTACCTGTCTCTCTGTTCCTCATTCTCTCTCTGTCTCACAATAGAAACAAAGAAACTTAAAAAAAAAAAGATTGCTAGGTTACAGGCAAAGCTCATTTATGTCTGATAATGCTATGAAAGTATAACCTTTTGAGGTTTTTCTTTTTTGTGCAGAATTTATTTCTTCTGTATCAGAAAAAAATCTCCATGTTATCATGCAACTTCTCAGAACCCGGGCCCAAGTCAATAGTGCATAGTTTAAAAAATTCATTCCACTGGAGAGTTAAATAATTCCTGCATGGGTATTATCATGTAATATGACTTAGAATCAGGGCAAATAGCCATCTTTTTATCTTATTTCCAAGATTTTGTTAATTTTCTTTGTACAAGATGCTTTTATAGTTGACCCTAGAGTTTTTACAGGGACACTTAGATGCCCAAGCTTGGGGGAAAGGTCTCTTTCATGCATTCAACAAAAATATTTGAAATTTATTATGAACCAAACACTGCACGAGGTTCAAGAAGTATAGTAATGAATGAGATATACCGACATCTCTGAAGGTTCTTATACTCTAGTAAGGGAAAGTAGATGATAAAGGTGTAGTTTTACACTAGATGGACATAAGGGCTATAGAAGGTGTGTTACAGATGTGAAATGATGGGAAGTGCTAAGGAGAAGGACTGAGTAAGAAGGGCAGTAGTGGGGTGTTAGCATTTCTAGCAAGGTGACAAAGGAAAGCATTTACTGAAGTGACATTTCAGCAACTATTGGAAGGAAGTGAGGATGGAGGGCACCAAAGTGAGACACAAGAAGGATAAGGAATCAATATTGCCCTCCAAACCCCTTTTAAATTCTAGAAACTTAGGAGAGAAGGGTATGCCGAGGGAAACTTCTCACAGTCAGGTGTGGTCTTCGATGGCACTTGAGGATTGGTTACCATCATTGTCTATGGTTCTAAAGAAGTTTGGTAGGGTTTGAGTTTAATTGTGGCTTGTAGGAGATTTGGGGCTCATGTTAATGCTGTGTGTATTTTGACTCATAGATTAGATTAGATTATTGTAATATAATGTTTTTAAATGTGCTTTAAAATTTACATGACAAAATAATCATCAGGTTCTTTTAGTGTAGTTTTTTTTTTTTTTTGGTGTGTGTGTGTGCATATGTGATTTTATCTATAGGGTACATGCACTTGCTGGAGAGACTGAGAAAGAGAGACAGAGGAAAAGGGAGAAAGCACCCCCCCCCCAAGGGGGTGGCCAACCCAGAGTTTCTTCTCCATCATTCTCCTGTTAGGATTTTGTCCAGGACTTGAACCATGAATCCGCCAAATGAGATCCAGGTGCCTTAACCACCAAACACCACCAGTGGGCCCTGATAGTGCAGTTTTAAAAATTTTTATTTTATTTTAGTTGACAAAGCATAACTGTACATATTTATGGTTATAATGCATTTGATGCATGCATATGTTATAGAATGATCAAATCAGGTTATTTAGCATGCCTATTGCCTCAAATAATTATCATTTGTGATAAAAATATTTATAATTCTCTCTTGTAGCTGTTTTGAAATACACATTATTATCAACTATAGTCACCTCTGTGCAATAGATCACCAGAACTTATTCTCCAATCTAACTGAAACTTTGTACCCTTTGACCCTTGTCTAACCACCCCCTTACCAGCCCTGGTAGCTACATTTTAACTCTACTATTGATTTAACTCAAGTTCACTTTTTTAGATTCAACTTGTAAGTAAAATTCTTTTAGGAATTTTAAAGTGATACAGTGGCATGGATGCCATCCTACCTCCTGCCTAATGTTGTTTTGGAAAAATAAAATAAAAGATTTAAATAATGCCCTGATGCTACACAATACTTTTGTCTTTTCCTTTCCTTTATAAGCCTGTCTGGAAGAACAGTGCACCTGTCATTGATTTTGGTCTTTAAAAAAACTCATCTTTTCCATAATTTAATTTCATTTCTACACAAGTAAAGTACCACTTAAAGGACTGTATATGTCATGCAGAGACGAGTGGAGATATTAATTGCCAGTGCTTCAGCCCAATTTGTGTGTCTCTGAGAAATGTCAGTGATAGGCAGCTTGTACGTCTTTAGATGATGGTGAATCAGCAGAACAGAGGAGGCTTGAATAGAAACAACTTGAGTGCAGAATAGAAGACACTTGGGTGTAACTGGCAAAGTGGTAGGGTAGTGAAGCAATTAGCTTGATAACATGAAGAAGATATTTCAGAAGAATATATCATCTGAAAATACTAATGGAGAAAAGTAGTCTTAAAGCAGGCCCTTAATATCTTTCAGTATGATTTTTCAGAAGCACCAGGTCGCAGCCTCTGCAGTGTCATGGTAGTAATGGATCTGAGTCAGCAATCCAAGGGGAATTTCAATTTCAATTAAAATTCATGCTTGACCTTTACAACTCTTCTCTCCCTTCTCAGATCAAATGGACTCGAGGTATGTACTTACAAGATTATAAACTCCTCATAGGCACCTCTGTAACAGCTAGCACATCACAGGTACACAAAACTTTTTTTTTTTTTTAGACAATTATTTACTTAATTTTATTTATCATCATTATTACTTTTAAATTTGCTATAGGGTATTTGTGCTCATGAGAGAGAGAGAGAGAGAGAGAGAGAGAGAGAGAGAGAGAGAGCAGGAAAGCAAGCCACCTGGTCCAGGATTCACACTATGGTCGGCCATGTGGGAGTCCAGTATCTTAACCACCACACCACCTGCTGTCCCATTGTGGATCTGGGACTTGAACTGTGGTGGGCCATGTGGGAATCTAGCACCTTAACTCCTATACTAGCTGCCAAATACATTAGGTGACTTTTAAAGTCTTAGGATTCTGGCTTGAATTTTTTTTTTTCTACCACAGTAGTTACTCTGCCTCCAGATAATCTTGGTAGTTTTTTATAACAATCAAAAGAAGAAAAAGAAAAAAAAAACATTTTAAAATTTTTTACATATTATATATATCATATGCTAAAGTACCAAATAAGGTCACACATGGGAAGAACCTTTAGTGTGATTAGAAAATGAGGACTTTTTACTTTTATAGCTGTGTCCCACTTAGAATCACTTTTCATCTAACAAAAAAAAAGAAGCAATTTCATGAAGTGCTAATTTTAATCAGCTTGCATCTGAATAAGGACCTCCAGCCTTTCTCTTGCATATTCTCTTACATAATTCACCCCTTCCCAGACTCCACAGAAATGAAAAGATTTATACCTGGACTTATAGTCTCATATATCAGTAAAAACATTAAGCTGGTCTTTCCAATTTCAGTACTTTCTTTCTCTGATTATTAGTTATACAGAAAGGCTTCACTGGGTACAGAGATACATGCTAAATTAAATTAAGAATCAGTGTAAATTTTAGGCTCTTTCTGCCTGCAAGAAAACTCTGCTTATTCTGTTGATTTTTTTCCAAATGTGATTATGGATTTCAGCAATTTCTGAGTTGAGGTAAAGAGATCAAACATTTTCTCAGTTTTTTCTCTTTGTAATTCTGATATACTACAGAGGGTACTGGAATGGTTTCACCACTCAATACAAATGTTACAGTTTGATGCAGTTGTTTTCGTTAAAGTATAATGGCCTTTACTGCCCTGAAACCACTTTACTCAAGCTAAAATGGGAAGTTTTTTTCCTCTCTCTCAGAAATAACTTTAAAATGCACCCTTAGGTTTCGGTGGTTAGAGGCCAGGTATGTTCTCAGTAGATATAAACCAAATAGCTTTTGTAGAGACAAATCTCCCTTGTACAGAGTCCTGACACTGCATTATGCACTGAGTATCAGGGTTGCTTCTCGGGTGAGCTCAGGAGATTTTCCATGTGGTGCCTAGTGAATGGTGGCCTGGTGAATGAGAATGGTTGTGCATGCTTATCCCCATTCCAAACACACGCTCTCTTCTCCTTTTCAGGCTTCAGAGGACTTGATTAGATGGCTGAGTTTTCTGGTTTTCTTTCTTTTTTCAAAGCAAGTCTTTGTGACACTATTTCATTATTAACCTGAGCAAGATCTTATTGTTTACTCCAGTCGTGGAATTCAGTAGACTGAAAATTAGCTAGGCCTCAGAAATAATGGCATTAGAAATCATACTGATTTTCCCCCTGAATCAGAGGATTAACCAAACTTTCTCCTTTAGACTTATCGAAGAGTCTGTGATTCCCATTCTGTCTTCTCCTTTGGATTCTAATTGTGTATACACAGACACACAGACACATGAGTGGTCATTCTGCCTCTGCCTCTCTGTCCCTCACACTCACTATCTCTACGCTATCCTTTGGGGCACCTCACTGGCAGGCAACAAGAGGCCTCTGAAGCCAACAAGGTCCTTCCCTTCCTCTGAGCCTGGATGAGGAACATCAGCTGGGACTGGAAAGGGTTCCAGTGTGCAGAGTGTTTGTTCCTCAGTGACTAATCTCACTGTGCTTGGGGCTACACGTTATCTTCTTGTCTAATTGTGCTTCTTCAATCTTTGCTTAGGCCTGCTTATTTTTCTCTCCCTGGTAGCATAACAGATAGAAATGTTCATAAAACAACCATGGCTGTTCATTTTCAAAGTAATTAGTTTGTGTTGCGGGCATAACTAAAAAATCGATTAGATAATTGCTAGTTGACAGCAATACACCCAAAGGTGATTTAGTCTGGTTTATCTTTATTTTCAAGGGCTAATCACTTAAATATAAACCTCTTTAGAAGGTTTAAGACACCAACATGATTCTTCACTAAAGTTCCAGATAAATGATGGCCAGCCTGTGTTTACAAAGGCAATAAAAAATAGACTACAGGGTGATTACCTAGTCAATTTAAGCAAATCAAAATGAATTGTTTTTAAACTTGTCTTTATATCAGTTCTTAGAAAGATAATTTTTAATTTTCCCTTTTCTAAATATGGATTCCTATTATCTTCATGATCTCAATTCAAGTTCGTTACTACTCATAGGTTAAAATACAGTATGCCTCTTTTTCTTTTGTTTTTAAATAAAATGCACATTTTAAGAAGCCATTGTAAGTAAATTTTACTACTGTGTAAGAAATTTGAACAATTACATGGTTATTTTGTTTACCAATGCCACTGGAAACATTTAATTGTGAATACGCTGGGAGATAAGCCATTTTCAACTCAAATGGGTAATCATAGATATTTGGAAGAGGTGTTTGCCAAGCTGTGATAGAGGATAATAACTATCACCAAGCATCACTAGCATTTACATTTTTATTTTATGTTTCCTAGACATAAATATTCATCTTCATTTAACTTTTAAACTACCTTATTACAACTGTCATTATCATGGGTTTTATACGTATTGTCATGCCAGGTAGTCTTAATATTCCCATTTTATAGATGTGGAGACAAACCCAAAGTGCATATTTTTCATTTTCTTTCCTGTCTTGTCTCTGAAGAGTGAAATTCACAATTTGGAACTTAATGGGATCACTGACTGAGCATTACCTCCCTTTGGGGAGAAAGGTTCTCTTTAATTTTTGAAATTCTTGATATCAAGTCCATTGGTATCTCTAGAGTTGAATTGAGTTTGACAAGTTAATAGCTTCAGTGACATGTTTATTAATGCAAGGGAAAAGTGCTGTAAACATAAAACCTTATGTGCAATGTAATTAGAAGCTATAATCTTTATCCTATTTTGGGAATTATGACAGAGTCTGAAAGAAAAATCTTCTATTGCACAATATGCGGTGAACATAAATATGAATGGAAATATATTTGTTTACTGCACTGAGTTTTACTTATTTTTGATGAAAGAACATTTTAGAAACATATTTTGTTCCTTTTTCTTTTTGAAACTATAATACATGAAAATTATAAAAATCTAAAAATATGTAAAACCCAAAAAAGTACATTTTCTACTACATCTTACCATAGCCAATTTTCCTTCCTAGAGTCAATCACTATAATCAATGCATTGTATATTCTTTCACAGAATTTTATGCATGTACAAATAGCTATCTACTTAACAAAAAAAAAGTCACAAGGTATTAGCATGCTGTACAACATACTACTCACCTTGATTTTTCTGCTGTTTTTGCTATCTGGTGGCTTGTTTCATGTCACATTATAAGTTGTTTTTCATCTTTTTAAATAGCTGCAAATATTCTATTTTATCAATGAGCCATAAAATGTATCTAACAACTCTCCAATTTAACAATCATCCTAGATAAACAAAACAAAACAAAACAAAACCTTTCATCTTGTTTTCTCTCTTCCTTTTTTTCCCTTTGTTCCTTTTTTCCTGGGTTCATCTTTACCCTGACACTGACATCACTGTGTGATGTGATACTCCACTATGCCTGGGTAAGAGCCACCTGTATGACATGGGCTAACTTTTTCACATTGCCCAGTGTCAAATCTGTTTGCCAGTTTACGCTGACAATGAATGAGTAGAAGATATGGGATCTTCATCATAATTTACTGAAAACCAAGTTGAGGTTCGCCGATTGTGGAATCTTGAACTATGTGTCTGTAAAGTCATTTTCATTCTGTTTGGCCTTGGCTAGGAGGAATTCAGTATTCACTACAATAATCTCTGATAAATAAGTGGTCTAATCCAGATAATTTTTAATATGTTTGCTTAGTGGCTCTGCCGATGCGCTTTGTCAGAGTCAGTATATAAATGTTTGAATGTAAATAGCTGCATTATAAAAATGTATTGAGGCGGTGAGGCGAGGCGAGGCGCGGTGAGGCGCCTGTGGCGAGCTGCCGGGCGGGCATGGCGGCGGGTTCGCTGCGGGGCCTGCCGGGGGGCGGCGGGGGGGGGGGGAGCAAGAG
>NW_006160114.1:6500404-6515201 GCF_000334495.1 Tupaia belangeri chinensis | reverse complement strand
AGGGCGGTGAGTGTGCTGAGGGGTCTGGCGGTGGCCGGTGGAGGAGAGAGTAGCGAGAGCGACGATGACGGATGGGAGATTGGGTACCTCGACCGCAAGTCTCAGAAATTAAGAGGACCATTACCTGCTGAAGAAAAGAGTGAGACATTTAAGAGAGCACTGACCACTGGAGATATTTCGTTGGTCAAGGAGCTCCTAGATTCTGGTGAGAGACAAAGGCATTAGTGTAGATTCCAGCTTTCGATGTGGATGGACTCCCCTTATGTATACTGCTAGCGTTGCCAATGTAGAACTTGTTCGAGTCCTTTTGGACAAAGGTGCTAATGCAAGCTTTGATAAGGATAAGCAAACTATTTTGATAACTGCGTGCTCTGCTCGTGGCTCAGAACAGATTTTGAAGTGTGTAGAGCTACTACTTTCAAGAAATGCTGACCCAAATGTCCCTTGTAGGAGACTTATGACTCCAATCATGTATGCTGCACGAGATGGCCACCCTCAGGTTGTGGCTCTCCTTGTTGCTCATGGAGCGGAAATTAACACCCAGGATGAGAATGGCTATACTGCTTTAACATGGGCATCACGTCAAGGTCATAAAAATGTAGTTTTGAAGTTGCTGGAACTTGGAGCTAATAAAATGCTACAAACCAAAGATGGAAAGACACCAAGTGAGATTGCAAAAAGAAATAAACATCTTGAGATCTTCAACTTGCTTTCTTTGACTTTAAATCCAGTAGAAGGAAAGCTTCAACAGCTAACTAAAGAAGAGACTATTTGTAAACTACTGACAACAGATTCTGATAAAGATAAAGATAACATATTTAGTTCATACACAGCATTTGGAGATCTGGAAATATTTTTACATGGTCTTGGACTTGAACATATGACAGATGTATTAAAGGAAAGGGATATAACTTTAAGACACCTGTTGACCATGAGGAAAGATGAGTTTATAAAGAATGGAATTAGTAGTAAAGATCAGCAGAAAATTCTGGCTGCTCTTAAAGAACTAGAGGTAGAAGAGATAAAATTTGGAGAATTACCTGAAGTGGCAAAGTTAGAAATCAGTGGTGATGAGTTCCTCAACTTTCTTTTAAAATTAAACAGTGTGGCCACTTAATAACAGCTGTACAGAATATCATTGCTGAGTTACCTGTAAATTCTCACAAGATAGTACCAGAATGGGCTGCTTCCCGAAATTTTAATTCAGTTTGTGAAGAACTCGTTAGTAATGTTGAAGATTTGAGTGAAGAGGTCTGCAAACTAAAGGACTTAATTCAAAAGTTGCAAAGTGAACGGGAAGATGATCCAACTCATATACCTTTAATGGAAGAAGTATCTACATGGAACAGTAGAATTTTGAAGAGGACAGCTATTTCAGTGTGTGGATTTGGGTTTCTTCTTTTCATTTGCAAGCTGACTTTTCAGAGAAAATAACCCTAATATTTGTTCTAAGTTATATATGTACATCTTATTCAAACTAACCAGAAACATTGCTTTTAATCATTTGTGGCATAATATAACTTTACATTCTTTGCTAATGCTCCATAGAAAAAATTATAATAGCATAAAGCAGAAAAGTTTTTCTCTAGAAATAGTTTGTCAGTTTGAGTTATAACTACAATTTTGTTAATGTTAATTTAGATCAGCAGTAAATTATGAACAACTTCTTAATCATATTACTCGATCACATGGAAAATAAAATTTTTCTAATATTCAAAAAAAAAGTATTGAAACTGTTTTTTTAGTGCAACTAAAGTACAAGTCTCTGCATTATTACTGGTGACAGGCTAGACATGGAAATCAAAGATAAATAGGGCATGGTTTTATAAACTCAAAGGCTTATGAAAGATTTCAGAAATAGATATAAAAAGAGGCAATTTCTACTTTTTTAAAGGTGGAGACTTGATTATTTTATAGAATTTTATATTTGCTGAAATTACATGTAGTATTGTGTAAATCAAGGTAATTGGGGTCTAGTTGGGTTATCAGATCCTCAACCACCTAACTAACTATACCAAGACTGAATCTATCATGCAGAGAATTGCTCTGAAGGAAAGCTAGCTTCTAAGCACACAACGAGGCATGCTATCTGAGCAGTCACAGAGCACAGAGTCTCACAGAAGTTATAATGCTTGAATAACATGGTTTATTGAGTGAATTTCACACATAAGAGGAAGCCAATGTACAGAGATTGAGATAAATTAACATCCTTATATTAGGGTACAAGTAAAAGGAAGGTACAAAAGTCTTGGGTATCACAATGTTCATATACAGAGGGTCTTTAGAAATGCATGTTATTAAAAAAGTGTGAATTTTAATTTTATTTACATCAAACAGACATATACTTTAATTAAATTTTTCTGTTTTTTTTTGAAGACCTCTCCTATCTTCTCTCTCTTTTTCTCTCTTCCTTATCAATAACATGTAAATGTAGAGAAGATAAAAGATGTCGATCTTATTTGCTGATGGTATGGTTATGAGTATTGGAGTTGGTATAGGCTATGGTTCACAAATAGAAGGAGTTCTGAACCAATACTATACACTTATTCGACCCAAGTACACACAGGCCAGAAAGAAACCATCCTGGGTATTATCAGGGGGTGACTGGACTGGGATTGACACAACTGTCATTCTTGAGGTGCATAATTTGACTTTTCCATCCATTATCATCCCTAAACAACACTCTTGTTTGCCCCATCACATTTCTTAAAAAAAAAAAAAAATGTTGCCAGAGGGCATGTGCACTCACCAGAGACAGAGAGAGAAAGAGAAAGAGAAGGAAAGTGAGAAAGCACTCCCCCGGGACCAGCAGTTGGTGTAATGGCTATGTCTGGACTCCCATGTAGTCACCTGTGGTTCAAGTCCCAGACCCAGTGGCTTAATCTCATGTTGGGTGCATGTGTGTGTGTGCTCAAGATCCCGAGAGGAGAAAGGGATTGTGGCATGGCCATCTCTTCTGGGGGGTGATTTCTTGCTTTCTGCTTCTCTGTCTCTCTCTCTGTCTTTCTGGTGAGCGCACGCACTCTATAGCAAAAACCTCTCCAAAAAAGAAAAAAAATAGAAAGCACTCCCTACCACCATGAGGAATAGTCACTCTGCAATCCCTTCTCTTCCATCTCTACCTCCTTCTGGGAGGTATATGTGCCTAGTGTGTTTCTCTAGGTGCCAGGTCCAGGATTCCAATTGCACGGTCACTTATGTGGGATCCGGCCACCTGAACTGCCACACCATCAGTTGGTCCACTTCATCATTTTCTTAATTTAGTCCATCAATCAGTGGATGCCTTGTCTATAGATTACTAACTTACTGTTGATATCTAACATCTCACATGAATTCTACCTATGTCTCTAAAGTTACTTGCTTACTCAATATCTACACTTAAACATTCTCTAAATTTTGCCTGATTCTTTTAACTTTTGTTAACTATGCCTAATATTCTTATAAGTTCAGTTCATCCTGTATCTTTTCTGATTTTCTACACTAGAGTTCAATATTCTTTTTCTTTTCTTCTAAAGAGATTTTTGTCTAAGAGTGCATGTGCTCACCAGAGAGAGAAAGAGTGAGATAGACATAGTAAGAGGGAAAGTGAGAAATCAGCCGCCCTGGGGGGTGGGCGATGGCCATGCTGTAATCTCTTCTCTTCTATCCTGCTTCTGGGATCTTGGGGTATGCATTCATATGGGCCTGGTGTGATTTTGAAGCTACCAGGTATGGGATAGGAACAGTGTTAACAATGTGGGAATCCAGCAATGTAACCGCTACGCCATCTGCTGGTTTCTTAGAGTTGAATATTCTTAAACAATACTGGAAATGTACATTATAAGAACTTGTTCTTGAATTTCAATAACATCTTTTTTTAAAAAATTATTTATTTAATTCCATTTATTATTATTATTATTTTATTTAGCCAGAGAGATACACAGAGAGAGAGAGAAACAGAAAGTGAGAAGGCAAGCTGCTAGGTTCAGGACTTGAAACATGGTCAACCATGTGGGAATCCAGCACCCTCAACCACCATGGCACCTGCTGTCTCCGAATTCCAATTCTATCTTCTACATGAGTGTTGAGCCTTAGTGTCAATAGTTCTAAACTGCACTCATCCTATTTCACTCTGAAAGCTTTTTTGGTTCTGTGAAATGGATTCTATTTCTAATCTGCATAGATTTCTACCCTAGTCATTTTTTTTTAACCTCTTACTTTTTTCCCTAAGTTTCTTTTTTTCTTCCATGAGACAGAAAGAGAGAAACAGAAACCCCTAACCTGGTCTTCATGCTACAATCTATGCCCAGCATTAGCTATCCCTGGGTCATGAACATTTGCATGTATGATGTGTTTGGATGGATTTCTTTCTTTCTTTTTCTTTTTCTTCTTCTTTTTTTTTTTTTGAGAGTTTTTTGCTATAGGGCGTGTGTGCTCACAAGAAGGACACAGAGAGACAGAGACAGAAAGCAAAAAATCACCGCCCCCCCGCCCCCCCAGTGGAGATGGCCACGCCACAGTCCCTTCTCCTCCATTCTTCTCTCCCGATCTTGAGCCTCTATGCACATGTGCCTGGCATGAGTTTAAGCCACTGGATCTAGGACTTGAACCGTGGTCAACTACATGGGAGTTCAGTGACATAGCCATTACGCTAACTGCTCGTCCCTGGACGGGTTTCTGTACATGAGCACAGTACCTTCCCATGTGGGTCAATCTCACAGATCACCCAGTCACCCTCTTTCCTCTTCCTCAGAATCACTAAAGCCTATTACTTTTGCCTTTTGTCTTCTCTCCATTTCTACACTGCTACAGATTTAGTCTAGGCTTTCATAATTTCTCTTTGGGGCTATTAAAGTCATACATTAATCTGCCTGTTCAAAGACTCATCCACTTACTGCTGCTTATTCTTCTGCATTCTGATTTCTAACTCCCTGCCCAACCTCCTCCCATCCTATTCCCTCAACCAGGATTACTTACCATTTCTTTTAAAAACCAGGCATATTTATACATGAGAGCACTGGACTTTGTTCTTTAATTTTTAAAAAAATAATTGTAAATTCATAGTAATTTACACAGAAGACATAGAGAGGGTCCTGTGTCTCTTTCATTCAGTTTCCCCAGATACATGTTCTTTTTACATGGAATACCCCCTCACTTAATTAGCTGGTATATTCTTAAAAATTTATTTTGGCATTATTTAATTTTATTTATTATTATTATTTTTTTAATTCACCAGAGAAAAATGAGAGCGAATGGGACCAGCAGTTAGCATAATGGCTATGCCATTGGACTCCCATGTAGTTGACCAAGGTTCGAGTCCCAGACTCGATGGCTTAAACTCATGCTGGGCGTGTGAGCATGCACTCTGGAGATCCCCAGAGGAGAATGGAGGAGAAGGGATTGCTGCGTGGCCATCCCCCTGGGGGGTGATTTCTCGCTTTCAGTCTCTCTGTCTCTCTCTGTCTCTCTGGCGAGCACATGTGCCCTATAGCAAAAACCTCTCAAAAAACAAAACAAAAACAAACCAAAAAACCAGAGAGAATGCAAGCTGCCAGGTCCGGGACTCAAACCATGATCAGTCATGTGGGAGTACAACACCTTGACCACCACGCTACCTGCTGGCCCTACCTAACATGTTCTTAATCATCCTATAATATCTAGCTTCAATGTCCTAAGATTTCTGAGACTTCTCCCCACCATGGGTGAATTAGTCACTTCCTCCTTGATGCTGATAGTTTTCTGCTTAGCAGCGTATGTGTTCTCTGACCATCCTTGGCCACTTTGAAGACAAGCTTTGTGTCTTAATCATATTTGAATTCCTAAGATCTAACCTAACTCAAAGCATGTCACATATTAGGTGTTCACTAAAATATGATAGATTTAATATAAATTTTACTCCATTTCAAGAAAATGGCCTATAAAAATCAAATTGTACAAAACAGATATATTTAGTGAGTGATGTTTTAACAAAGGGTGTTATTACAAATTTCTTCAATATGATTTTTCTTAGATAATGTAAGATATGGTTCAATGTTCAGGAACTATTTACTGTTATGTTCATGGAACACATCTACTGAGTAATATGAAATGATGTTGAAACATCTATTTAATGAAAAATTCCCATAAAAATTGTAACTGTTTTATTCTCTGTGCTTATTGTTCCAAATGTTTAGTAATAATATCATCCCTGGAATCAGGAATTATGATCTCACACTCTATAACTCATACTTCTTTCTGTGGCAGCAAAATTGTATGTTATCTGAAAACATGTAATTCCTTCCAGGCTCTGTGTGTGAACCAGGAGGCCAAATAATGTTGTTGGCTAGACAAAGTCTAGCCCTCAAAGTCTACCCTCTCAAAGTCTCCCATGTTTTGTCGCACTCGTGCCCTTGAACAAGACCTTATTTTCTCCTTTGTGGCCACTCTAGCAGTCAGTTGACCTGACAGAGGCACATGGCCACAGGGGCTACAGCTGGCATATGTGGTGAGAACTTTGCTGCACTGGGACAGTGACCATATTACTCATTGCAGGTGTCCATCCTTACTCCACAGCTTGCCGCTGCCACACAGAGATTTTTGCCAGACACTTTCTCCAATAGTGTTTTTATTAGCATCCTTTTATAAAAAGGCAGTATTCTGGCATTGTGGTTGTTAAGACTGTGGTGGTAGGAGAGTGAGGAAGATGATGAAGGCAAGACAGGATAGCCACAGAAGAGCTAGGTAAATATGGTGCCTTTCACATGTATGCTTTCTTCCTCAGCTACCGCTGGTGGAGGCCTTATCTCCACCACCTTAGCCAGTCCCTGGCTTGCTTCACCACATCTGAGTCCCTGGTTGTACCTCTGGATTTTATGGAGTCATACTCTGTCCCTTAGACTTGCATATTCATTTTAGTTCTCCACGGAAACAGAACAAATAGAATAACACACACACACACACACACACACACACACACACTAGGGGACTTGACTTGTAAATTTCATGGAATGGGGATGGCAAGTGGCGTGATGCTTAAGGCACTGGATTCCCACATGGTCAGCTCTGGATCAAGTCCTAAACCCGATGACATGCTCTTCCCTTTCCCTCTCTCTCCCTTCATCTCTTTCTTTCTGGTCAAATTAAAAAATTAGATAAAGAAATAATCCTTTAAAAAAGATAGAAAATTTCATGGAAAAATGGAGTTAACATGTGAGTTCATTTTGTCACACAAATACCTTTAAAATTCATACATAGCTTTTTTATAACAGGCATTTTTTCATGGACTTCGTAATGACCCGTTATATATCCATATATACATTATAGAGAGACAGGTGTAGATATAGACATATGAAAGGGGAACTTATTAGGGGAACTGGCTTGCATAATTACAGCTGCTGAGATGTCCCATAATGGGCCCTCCATGAGCTGGAGAAGCAGGGAAGCCAGCAGCATGGTACCGTCTGAGGCTGAAGGCTTGAGAACCTGGAGTTCTGATGTCTCAGGCAGAACCAGGTATCTTAGCTCCAGAAAAAACACAGTGTATTCCCCTTTTCTCTACTTTCTGTTCTACCTGGGCCCTCAGTCAAATAGTATGGTGCCTATCCACACCATGTCTTTAGAGACATACCCAGAATTAGACACAGAGATGAATTAGATGCCACATCCTTGTATTGACCTCAGTATCTGAGGTCAGTTTCAAAACTGGAGTTCAGAAATGATCATACAGGAATTTCTACTCCTAGGCACTGAAGTTACTCCTTACTTTTTTCTCTTCCTGACATCTTAGAAGTGAAAACAAAGTATTTTTATTTTTTATCAGGTTAGGGACAAAGGTGCAAACCAATGGAGTGAGTGACACTGCGCTTTCATTCTTGACTGGGCTTTATTGAAAGAACAATGGGGGATAACTTTCAAGTGGTCTTGGGAGGAAATCTGAAGGACTGCCTTTCTGCAGGATTGAATATCTGTGTCCTGAGTAAATCATTCAAAACTCTAGAGCTGGAGGTAGATATGTATTGTCAGTCAGCACGTGCTGTTAGCTCTCTCATGCGGTTATGAGATGTAAAAGGATCTATAAGGAAGTTGGTTGACTGAAAAAAGTTCATTAAGGTAAAATCAGATGGTCATGAAAGTAAGTCAGCATTTTGGAACTGTTGTACTGAAAAGAGTACTTTGTAATATATTTTAGAATTCATATGCTAACTGAGATGACCTTGATTATCTGTGGAGAGCATATCAAGAAAGAATCTTAGGCAGTGATAAATATATTTTTTTCTACAGAAATCTTTTCTTTTTTGGGTGATATACCAAGCTAGTGGTATATAGTGAAAAAAAAAAAAGGTTTCCTCTAAAGAAATAATGTAAAGTACTAAATTTTTGTTTTTCTATGTTGGTCAAATTCCATTTCAAGTATAGTTATTATATCACACACTATATTATTCTCTCGTCAGTCTGCTGGTTTGGTCATCTACTTTCCTCCCTACTTATAAGTAATACTACTTCTTGCTCTATAGGCATTTAACATTTTTTCTTTGAAATCAATAAAGTTAAGATGAGGAAACAAAGGAGCACAATAGAATTTGGACATTTTATTTCTGCATTTTAATTAGATTTTTAAAACTACAGTCCATACTTCAGAATTATTCAAAATGATTTTTATGGTCATCAAAATACCCAAAGTAAAGTTCGCATTTACTGATTACCAGTGTTGTAGTGGTAGGTTTCTCAAAACCTCACAAACTGAAAATAGCCACTGAGGAAGAAAACACTCAGATACTCTAAGTCAGCAGTGCCCAATAGAAATACATTATGAGCCTCATACATAATATAGAATCTTCAAGTTGTTACTTTCAAAAAGATAAAATGGGATATGTTGAATTTAAATGTATATTTTATTTAATCTAATATACCAAATATATTATTATTTCAAAATATAATAACAATGTAAAAATAAATTTTTGTGATTGTACTAAATCATGAAAATCCATATATATTTTATGCTATCTCAATTTGCACTTGCCACATTTCAAGTTCTCAATGTTCAGTCTCACTTGTGGTTACTGTACTAGACAGCACAATTCCAGGAGATAACAAGAATAATAAAATTAGTACATATTTTAAATATATGTAACTAAATATGTATGTATACATTTTAAAAACACTTTACATTGAAACAATATTAGGTTTTTGAACATAAATATTTTGCTTTATATTAGGTTGTGGAATCTTAAAGGTACTAGGACAGACCTATTATGACGGATATTTAAAATGATTTTATAAAAATCCATTTAAAAATATGATAACTATTTTTATATGTAAATTTGGGTACATGTATCTATTGAGTTTCTCTGCCGTTTTTTTACTTTTTGTTGATTTTTGCAAAGTTTTTATTGCTTTTTTTTTTTTGAGAGGTTTTTGCCATAGGGCGTGTGTGCTCGCCAGAAAGACAGAGAGAGACAGAGAGACAGAAAGTGAGAAGTCACCCCCCGGGGGGGAGGGGTGGCCACACCATAATCCCTTCTCCTCCATTCTCCTCTCAGGATCTTGGGCACGCACGCACACGCACCTGTCGTGAGTTTAAGTGACTGGGTCCGGGACTCAAACCATGGTCAACTATATGGGAGTCCAGTGACTTAGCCATTACGCTAACTGCTGGTCCCCTTATTTTAAAAAAGTTTTATTTGATTTCTTCAGTGAGAGAAAGAGAGAGAGATGAGAACCCTCAATAGGATTTCAAATCAGAATCTATACCTCCAACCAACTTTCCCAGAAGCCACGGTCATGGCCACACGTATTTGGCATGTACAGGCCAAGTGGGAATGAAACCTGCAGTCGTCCATATAGATCCAGCATTCCTTGAGCAGTGCATTACTACTCTGCCACCGAGCCAGCCTCACATTACTTCTTAGTGACTGGAGGGTCTTTTCTTAATTTTTCTTGTTAAAAATATATTGAAAGAATTAATTAAAAGACTCAGCAATTTTAGAGTCAACCTTATAATCTTTTCACTGTAAGGTAAATAAATGCCCACTATTCTTATAGGTATGGTTTTAAATTTACATTTGGAAACAATAATTTGCTTTTCCCTTTGATTACTGACTGATATAGACAGAAAGGCAGCATGTTTTTCACTCACTCTCAAGTTTTCTTTCCATTTAAAAATTCTGTTCAATGATAAATGAATTCAGAAAAGTTGCAGAATAAAAACATCAACATACAAAAATCAGTAATCATTTTCTATAGCAACAAAAAACTAGTTGAAAAAGAAATTGAGAAATCAGTCCCATTTACAATAGCTACAAAAAAAAGTAGAAATAAATTTAACCAAGGAGATGAAAGATCTCTACAGTTAAAATTATAAAACGCTGATGAAATCAATTGATAAGACAACAAAAAATGGAAAGAAATTCTATGTTCATGAATTGAAAGAATAAATATTGTTAAAATGTCAATGCTAACCAAAATGATCAATGCAATCCTTATCAAAATACCAACAGACGTCTTCACATAAATAGAAAAAAATCATAAAATTTTTATGGAATCTCAATAAAACCTCTGAATAATGAAGGCACTCCTGTGCAAAAAGAACAAAGTTGGAAGCATCACACTATCCAAGTTCAAAATTCATAATAACCCAAAGTATAGGGTACTGGCACAAAACAGACACATAGACCAATGGACAGAATCCAGAAATAAATCCACAAATATACTATAGGGCCCTATAGTAAGTATTTTAGGCTTTGTGGGCCATAATAAGTCTCTGTCAGAACTATTCAACTCTGCCATTGTATCCTGAAAAGCAGCCATAGGCAATATATAAATGAAGAAACATGGCATTAAAACTATTTATAAGCATGGACTGTTGGCTAGATTTGGCCCACAGGTCACAGTTCACCAATCTGGGTAGAAGAGATAAACTTTAATGAAAGGTCTATTCAGGATTTATACTACTATCTTGACCTTCTGTTACTTCTTGGAAATAGCCACACAATTAAAATGACATTCTCTTGAGTTACTGTAAAGGAAGATATGGATTTCTTGTGAATAGTCTCATACCCCATTGCAACTATTTCATTAGATAAAGCTACAGTTTGCTTATGTCTCTTCTCCGAAATTTCTGTTTAAATCAGTGCAATGGGATTAACAGTCAAAGCTTGATCCAATTATGGTGCCAAAAGGTAGAGATTTTTTGGATGTGATAAAGTCAGTAGAGTAGGAACCCCATGACTGAGTTCTAGTGTGTATATAAGGAAAGGAAATGAGGCAATCCAAATAGATACAGACTATGTTCCACTCAATTCAAGATCCTGCCCTCTGCCATGTGGCTGACTCACTAGGAGTTAGACCCCGGAACTTGGATCTACAAATGGTGAGCTCCATAGACCTTTATTTTTTGTTTTGTATAAATCATCTAGTAGGAGACAGTTATGATGTTGACATGACGTATATAAATTGAATATTGTTTATTGTCTTTGAAGTCAACTTTTTTCTTATTTCTAGATCATAATGTATCTCTCTCTCTCTCTCTCTCTCTCTTTTTTTTTTCCTATTTTTAGTTTGCTATAGGGTACATATGCCCAATAGAGAGAGATGGAAGGGGGAGTGAGAAGCTACTTCCCAGGGATGATGACCACACCTCAGTCCATTCTCTTTCATTCTCTTGGGATTTTTGGGAACACATGAGTTTGGCATGATTTTTCAAACCACTGGTCTGGGGCTAAAATTGTGCATTTGGCCATGTGAGATCCAGCCTCCTTAATCTCCACCCTGCTTGTATATCTCATTTTTTAATAATAGCTTTAGTTAAAAAATCAAAACTGGGATACTTTTGGTACACCCTCTTAATTTGATAAATAGAGAAATTGAAACCCAAAAAGGGGAAAGGACTAACCCATGGGAATACAGCTAGACGTTGGCAGGATTGAAACTAGACTCTCAGACCCATGGTTCCTACTTTAGAACTTCCTCTTTGTCAAGGTCAAATAAAAAATTGTGTAGTGTAATTACAAAACACTATTGGTTATAAGAATTTTGACAAGTAAATGGAATACATTAATAACAGAACTTCAATTTCTCCAGTTTCTGGGTTTTTTTTTTTTTTGCTTTCATGGACAGGAATCGATACATTTCGCCTTTTCTATTTTTTTAAAGTTTATTTATTTATTTCTCTATGAGTGAGAAAGACAAAGAGACAGAGAGAAATACAGAGGGAAGTCACCTCCCAAAGAATCCTACTGCTGCAATCCAACCCCACCCTTCAGCCAGGCTTGGATCATGGGCATATATTTACCTAGCATACTTAGGTCTTTGGACATACACCGAGGAAAATTCCCACGGGATCAGCCTTGCAGAACATCGAATTTCACTGCTGCACCACCATTTGGCCCCATTCTTCACCTTTCCTTATATAAAAGAAATGGTATCCTAAGAAATCTTTGCTACAATCTTTGCTTCCAAAACGTTTCAATTTTACAAAGTGTGTTTGACACTGTCAAAAATAGAATTTGAAGACTACTTTCTAGGACATCCTCATTTTGGTTAGGCTATAAAGAATGGTGCAGCTGTTCTTGTAATACCTTGACATTTTATTTTTGTCTCAGAAGGATGCCTTCATTTGAACTCCAAGGTATTGCCTTTTTATTTTTTATGAGAGGTTTTTGCTATAGGGTGCGTGCGCTCACCAGACAGACACAGAGAGACAAAGAGACAGAAAGTGAGAAATCATCCCCCGGGGGGATGGTCACGCCAAAGGGTCTCCTCCATTCTCCTCTCAGGATCTTGGGCACGCACGCACATGCGCCCGGCATGAGTTTTAAGCCACTGGGTCCAGGACGTGGACCGTGGTGGACTAGGTGGGAGTCCAGCGACATAGCCATTATGCTAACTGCTGGTCCCCAAGGTATTGCCTTTTGAAGAGTATTTTCCAAATTGATTTTTGATAGCAAATTTGAGTAGTTTTTAGCATATTTTGACCCATAGCTTTACAATATTATGTTGACTCTCATCTTATTGAGATCTTTTGTTCACCCCAAATTGCTGTACATTTTCAGGCATAGCTGTGTACTTCAATTCTCCATGGGCATAAATAGTTTCTCAGTAGCATATGTGCTATTTATAATTACTATACACGGAAATCCTCATCAATACCCAGGTAAGGTTAGATTATTTCAGGCTTTCAAGAGAAAAAAAAAAAAGCTCAGCAAAAATAAGTACAAGAAAAGAAACCAATTATAGAGCAAGAAAATCTAACTAAAATGTCTACATCTAAGAAAGTATAATTCTTAAAAAAAGAGACATTAAAAGTTTGACTAAATCTTCCCATTAAAACTTTCATAGAATTCTCTAAGTATCAAAAATGATGGCACTTTCACATGACAGAGAAAATGAATATTGTATAATAGACTAAAGGAAATTTTGATAAGAAACATTTCTTGATTTAACTATTAATTAGATTAAAAAGTTTAAAAGATGCTGAAGAATTTCTCTCCTTTTATCTTCCAATTTTGAGGGAAGAGCTTGAAGTCAGCAAAACTATATGACTACATAAAAGGCAGAAAATAATTTCAGTATGATGTAGTTAAATCTTTCACCTTAACTTCTTTTTCCAAACTTTGGAAGCACTGTATATTCTGAGTACAGGCTGATTTAGGAATGTGAGGACATGCATGATAGCCATTTTTATTTTGATATTTCAAAGTTAGCCAGTAATTGACTTATTTTTTCAAAGTCCTTCTGAATAGATAAGCAACTGCTCACACACCCATGTGATCCCTTTAGTAAGTTCATTTATTTAATTCTTTAGAAAGTTTATTGATTTAGCAAACATTTAATCAGTATCTCCTCTGACTTTCGTAACATTGTGTCTACAGTGGGAAAAATGAAAATCATAGTTCTCAAGGAACCCTCCATTTAAAGTGCAAGACAAACAGAGAAGCCAATAATTTCAGTATGACATGGCCAGTTGCTCCAGTAGCAGCAAATTTGCTTGAGTATTGACAGAGATGGTATTGGAGCTGACTGGAAGGCTGAGGGGTTCACAAAGTGGGAAGATGAGGCCAAGAATCCCAAGCTGGAACACAATACATAGAAAGGCATGGAGACATGAAAGAGCATATGCCATTTTGGTTGTTTAGTGTGGAAGGGATGTTTGGTGACTGAAGGGTGCAGCAGAGGATTCAATTCAATAATCCAGTAAATGCTAAGTGACTATTTAGTTTGAGCAGTGTCCAGAGACTCTGAAGATGCAGCAGTGAATGCAGCTCTTGTCCCTGAGGAACTTGCAAAGGAGACACATATTACATATAAATTATAATGGGGTGAGGTTTGGTAAGTCGTACAATAGAAGTGTCAGTTTCATTTGTTTATGCATATTTGTCCCCTAAGAAACGAGTTCTTGCTCTGTTGTAAGGCATCATGCTGGCAGCAGAGGTACCTACAAAGGTGAGCAGCTGCACATTCTGACTGCTCACAGTGTAATGAGAGCACTGGTTAACATGGAGGAACAGCATTCGATCAGTCAGTGATATACACCAGTAATTGTGGCAAGTGCCATCCAGAAGGTACAAGGCCCTAGAAGCCTATAATGTAGGATTTGCTTTAATTGGACAGGACAGGAAAAATTGTGTTTACCGTTCATTCTCTTTCACAATAATTTATCCTGCTTGAATCCTTAATTTGCTTTATTTCTTAGACATTTAAAGATTGTTTCTAATACTTTTCAAAAGTTCCCCAAGGTAAAGTATTTTCTGATGCCCTTGCATCTGTGAGAATATTTGTCTTTTCTCTCTCTTTCTTTCTTTCTTTTCTTTCTTTCTTTCTTCCTTCCTTCCTTTCTTTCTTT
>NW_006160114.1:6469464-6500357 GCF_000334495.1 Tupaia belangeri chinensis | reverse complement strand
TCTTTCTCGTCCTTCTTCCCTCCTTCCCTCCCTCCCTCCCTCCCTTCCTCCCTCCCTCCCTTCCTCCCTCCTTCTCTTCCTTCCTTCCTTCCTTTCTTTCTCTTTCTTTTTTTATTCAGTGGGTCTGATGTGGTGGATGCTGGCCAGGGAAGTCTTCTATTTTCATAAATGACCAACAACACTCATGTGGAAAAGTCTGAAGTTACAACTCTCTATCCCTTAAAACTCTCTAGAGTTTGAATCCTTGCCTTTCACAATGCGATTTATAGTTGATACATTTGGCCTTCCTAATATCTGTTCTTTAGGCAGCCTTATTTTTCTGTCTAATCTTATGGCTTCCCTTTTATATTAAAACAACCCTGGCAGTTTTACATTAAATTAAATGTACTTTTCCTATGTGATTAAACAATCATGTACCTCGGTGTTTACTCACATGTGTTGAACACTTGTGTCCACATGAAAATCTGCACATGGGACCAGCAAATGGCATAATGGTTACGATGCTGGACTTTCACCTAGTCAATGGCCCTTTGAGTTCTGAACCCAGTACCTTCAAACTTATGCCAGGTGCATGTGTATACGTGCCCAAAATCCCAAAAGGAGATAGGAGGAGAAGGGATTGCAGTGTGGCTATCTCCCTTGTGGGGTGATTTCTTGATTTTTCTGTCTTTCTGTTTCTCTCTGTCTCTCCAGTGAGTGCATGCACCTTACAGCAAAAATCTCTCTTCTCTAAAAAAAAAAAGAAAAAAAAAGAAAAGAAAAGAAAAGAAAAGAAAAGAAAGCTTGCTCATGCATGATTGTAACAGCTTTATTTGTATTTTTCAAATGTGGAAAACAATATTTGTTGGTAGGTGAATGGATAAATAAACAGTGATACATACAGAGAATGGAATATTATATTGGAAAGAATTGGGTTATAAAGCTATGAAAAGATATGAAGGACTCCTAAATGCACAATACTAAGTGAAAGAGGCCAATGTGAAAATTCTACGTACTGCATGATTCCAACTATGTGACTTTCTATAGAAGGCAAAACTGTGAAGACATTTAGAAGGATCAGTGGTTGCCATGGGTTAGGGAGGAAGAAAGAGGGAAGGATGAATAGGTGGAGCACGGAAGATTTTTAGGTCAGTGAAACTATGCTGTATGATACTATAATGGTAGGTACAAGGTATTATATATTTGTCAAAACTCATATAAAATATACAACAGTAAGAATAAACTCTAATGTAAATTGTGGACTCTGGAAGATAATGATCTGTCAAATATAAGTTCACTGATAATAACAAAGGTACTACTCTGATACTGGATGTTGATAGTGGGGGAGGCTATGCGTATATGGGATAAGGGAGTATATGGAAAATCTCTGTACCTTCCATTTAAATTTGCTGATAACCTAAAACTGCCCTAAAAATAAGATCCATTTAAGAAAAATAAACTAAATAAAATTTCTTTTAAATAAAAAGTCCTACTGGGAAATCTATATTTTGTCTGGAGTACTATATTTTCATCTAACTTTTTAAAGCACTGTTTGAGAGACCCAGTCAGATGTCATTCTCAAGTAGAACTTCCATTAAATTGTTGTAATAATTTTATCATGATCTTTGTCTTTTGAGGATGAAATACATAGCCCTAGAAAGATATGTCGAATGTTAACATACCTTGAATTCATTTTTATTCTAGGTACACATTCTGCATGAAAGGGGTCACAGTAATAAATAAGCCCAGAAATAAACTCATATATTTATGGCAAATTGATTTTTGACAAGGCTGCCAATACAATTCAAAGGGGTACTAGGACAAATTAATATGTGCATATACAACAATGAAACTTGAACCCTATCTCACTCCATAAACAATTTTATTAAAATAGATCAGATTGAAATATAAGAGAAAAAACTGTGAAACCCTTAGAAGTAAAGCTTCATATTCTTGGATTAGGAAATTGTTTTTTAGATATGACACCAAAAATAAAAGTGACAAAAATCAGATAAATTAAACTACTTTAACTGAAAACCTCTAGCTAATATCATACACAGAATATAAATAAACTTTGCCACCTGAGAAAAATATTGTAAATAATATTATGATAAGATATTTATATCTAGAACTCTTACAACTCTCTAAAAATGTAATTAATAATTTATAAATGGGAAAAGTATTTAAATAGACATTTCTTTAATGAAAATATAAAAAAATGGTCTATATAAAAAGATGTTTAAGATATTAGTCATTAGGAAAATGCAAATCAAACTTACAATCACTTTACACCTAGAATTTTATTATTATAAGATTATTAATAAAAATGTAAATTTTTAGTGAAGATATGATATGACTGAAACCCTCATTCTTTTCTAGTAAAAACATAAAATAGTACAATCAGTTTGGAAAATAGATGTAAGTTCCTCACATTGTTAAGCATACAGGTATTATAAGATTCTGCATTGTATTCCTATAAATATATATATATATATGGGAAATGACACATGTACACCCAAAAACTTTTAAGTGAATATTCATAGCAGCATTACTATCAATAGCTAAAAAGTTAGAATAACCCAAATGTCTATAAACTGATGAATGGGTAAATAATATGTGCTATATTTATATGAAATCTATATTATTTGTCAATTAAAAGGAATGAGATACTATTGTAGTACATAGTATAGCAAGACAAATCTTAAAAAATATTCTACTGAATGAAAGGAGCCAAAAAAGATCAATTTATTGTGGTTCCATTTGTATTAAATATTTAGAAAAGGTAAATCTGTAAAGACAAAAAGCATGTTTTTTTAGGGAGGTTTAGTATGCTTTTCTTTTTCTACTTTGTTAAGGTGGGAAATTAGGTTATTGATTTGAGATAATTCTTTTTGTAATTAAAAATAATTCATAATAGAGCATGTGTGCATACAGGAAAGAGAGAGAGAGAAGAAACAGAAAACAGAAGTACCTTTCATGGGACTTGGGCAAGCTATGTTTGCCCTCCCCCAGTTCCACCAGGATTCTAGGATGCACCCAGGTCAGGTAAACCAGATATTTGAATCATAGTTGGAATGTGACTTCCAGCTCTGCAATCCCACATACTACTGACTGTACCACAGAGACTGGGTCCAATCTTCTTTTAGAATATAAATGTTTAAGGGCCAGCAGATAGCATAATGGTTATATTGTTGGATTTCCATGTAGTTGACTGCGGTTTGAGTTCCGGGCCCAGAAGCTTAAGAAAAACTCACACGTGGCACATGTGTGTGTGTGCATACCCAAAACCCGAGAGGAGAATGGAGGAGAAGAGATTGAGGTGTGGGCAACCCCCTGGAGGGAGTGATTTCTTGCTTTCTGTATTGATGTCTTTCTCTGTTTCTCAGGCCAGTGCATGTGCTCTACGGTAAAAATCTCTCTTTTATAAAAAGAAAGGAATATTAATCTTTACAGTCATAAATTTTTATCTGAGCACTGATTGCCCATACATTTTAGCACATCGTGGTTTTGTTTTCATTTGTATCAAGGTATTTTCTACTTTCCTTTATGAATTCTTCTGTGATAATTTATTATATAGGATTTTGTTTAATTTCTATACATTTGTGAATTTCCTAAATTTCCCTCTGGCATTAATTTTTAATTTAATTCAATTGTGGCCACAAAATATATTTTGCATAATTTCAATTATCTTACAATTATTGAGGCATTTAAAACAATTTTATTTTATGATTTCTTATTTACATTTAATTATTATACACCTTTATAGGATACAATATGGCTTTTCAAAGCATGCATGTAGTTTGTGATAATCAAAATAAAAGATATTACCATATATATAATTTTCAATAGAGAACTCATGTCTCTGTATCTGTTAAATATTTTTTTCTTGAGACCCTCCCACCCACCACTTCCTTATATACAGTCTATCTTCCTTATATACAGTCTCTGGTATCAAACTTACCCTCCCATGTGGGATCCAGGTGGCTCAACCACTACACCACCTGGATGACCCTCTATATGGTTTGTGTGTGTGTGTGTGTGTGTGTGTGTGTGTGTGTGCCAGTACCATGCTGTCTTGATTATCATACCTTTGTAATGTATTTTGAAGTTGGGTGGTGAGATGCCTCCTACTTTATTGTTTTTGCACAGTACTGATTTGGCAATATGGAGCCTTTTATGACTACAGATAAATTTCACAATCTTTTTCTATTTATGTGAAGAATGGTACCAGTAATCTGATTCGAATCAGATTGAATTTGTAAATTAATTTGGGTAGAACTGACATTTTGATATATTGATTCTTTCTGTACAAGGATAAGGGGCATCTTTCCAGTTTTTTAACATCATACTTAATTTATTTTTTCAGTTTTCCATGTAGATGTCTTTCATCTCTTTGGTTAGGTTTATTCCCAGGTTTGTGTGTATTTCTGTGTGAGTGTGTATGTACAGCTATTATAAATAAATTGCTTTATTCAATCTGCCTCAGTTTGTACATTGTTGGTGTATAAAAACGCTATACATTTTTATATATTGATTTTGAATCCTGCTACCTTATTCAATTCATTTATCACTTCTAGAGTATTTTTTTTGTAATCTTTTAGATTTTCTATGTATATAATCATGTCATCTGGGAATAAGGACATTTTTACTTTTTCTTGTCCAATTTGAATGCTTTCTACTTTATATTCATCTTACTGCATTCACTAGGACTTACAGCACTATGTTGAAAAGGAGTGGAGAAAGTGGACAGCCTTGTCTTGTTTCAGTTTTTACTGGGAAAGCTTCCAGCTTTTCCCCATTTAGTATGATGTTAACTATGGGTTTGTCATATATGGATTTTTTTTGTGTTGATAAATCTACATTTTATTTTATTTTATATGTTTATAGAGCATAGATTAGTTTATTTTTAACACTCACCATGCCATGAATCTATAGAGAATAGGTTCCAGTAGCTCAGGCTCCTTCCCATTGGTTCTCACAAAGTGTGCTTCTCTGGGTAGAGCAAACTGGTGCTTTAGTTGAACCCAGGTACCTTTCTCTTTGACTTTTTTATTTTTCTGGTCATTTTCCTTCACATGTTTTAGGAAGGTATCTCTGCTCTTACAATGGTTAATATGTTCAATATGCACAATAATTCTCTTGGCAAGAATCTTGGCCTTAACTTGTTTACAACAATGACAACAGCATGCTGGGTCACATTGTAGACTCTTCCAGTTTTGCCATGGTAACATTTGTGGGGCATTCCTTTTTGAATAGTACCCATTCCCTTGATGTCTGCAATATCACCTTTCTTGTAGATTTGCATATATGTTGCCAAAGGAACCACTCCATGTTTTCTAAAAGGCCTAGAGAACATATATCAGGTGTCTCTCCTTTTTCCCTTTGTGTTCGTAATTTTGGTTAATTACTGGAAGATGGCAGTTCCGGCCAAAAGGCGATTAATCTACTTTCTGTACCTATCTTGTTGACAGTCTTGATCATGGAAGGATGTTGTATTTTATCTAATGCCTTTTTCTGTATGAATTGTTACGATTATATGGATAATATCTTTCCTTATGTTAATATGCTCTATTACATTTATTGTTTTGTGTATGGTGAACCATCTTTGTATCCCTGGGATAAAGCCTTCCTGGCCATGGTCTGGAATCTTTTTGGTGTGCTGTTCAATTTGATTTGCCAGTGTCTTGTTGAAGGTTTTTGCGTCTGTACTCATTAAGGATATTGGTTTTTGTTGTTGTTGTCATGTCCTTGGCTGCTTTTTATATCAAGGTAATAGAGGACTTACAGAATGAGTTTGGAAGGGTTTCTTTGGAGCTTTAGAAATAGTTTGAGGAGAATTGAAGTCAACAATTCTTTAAAAGTTAACCCCAGTTAGAATGGCTAAGATTATAAAAATAAAAAACAATAAGTGCTGGCAAGGCTGTGGAGAAAAGGAAACTCTCCTGCACTGTTGGTGGGAATGTAAATTAGTACAGCCACTGTTGAGAACAATATGGAGGTTTCTCAAAGACCTGCAAGTAGAAGTACCATATGATCCAACAATTCCACTCCTGGGCATCTACTCAAAAGACAGGAAGACACTCAGTAGGAAAAGTACTTGTACATTCATGAGTATTGCTGCATTATTCACAATTACTAAGACATGGAGCCTGCCCAAATGTTCATGGACAGATGAATGGATTTAGAAAGTGTGGTGCATATACACTATGAAATACTACTCAGCTAAAAAAAAAAGAGTTAAGACTCTGGCATTTGCTAGAAAGTGGGTGAATATGGAAGATTTACAGCTAAGCAAAGCAAACCAAACCAGAATATAAAATAGAGGCATTGTGTTTCCCTACTCTGTATATATAAAATGTTTGTACTTTATGAAAGAAACTAAAAGATTGGAAGGTATAAAAACATGGAGAACAATTGTGGACATTACAGACAATATGGGAGGAGAGTGGGAGGTGGGGGAGGGTGAGAGCAAGGCTATCAAGGGGAAAAAGAAAGTAGCAAAACTTTCATAAGACATAAAATGGAAAATTATCTATTGATGATAAAATGTATGATCATATCTTTAACTGGACTAATACATGGTGTATTCATGCTGGGAAAATTAAAAAAATAAGTAAATGAAAAAGACTTGGGTTACAAAAACAATAAATGAACCATAAAAAAAACTTTGGAGTTTTCAGAAGTGAAGCCATCAGGACTTGTGCTCTTGTGCTTTTCCTGTTGGCAGACTATCACTGATTCAATCTCAATGCTTGTTATCTGTCTTTCAAGCTTTCAATTTCCTGCTGGTTCATTCTAGGTATATTGTATGTGTCTAGAAATTTGTCCTTTTCTTCAGGTTTTCTTGTTTGTTGGCATATAGTTCCTTGTACTATTTATTCTCTCATGATTTTGTATATTTCTGTTATATGTGTTGTAATATTGTCTGCTTCATTACTGATTTTATTTATCCATCAATAGTTCCTTTCTCTGTTTTTCTTTATTAGTCTAGTTAATGGTTTGTCAATTTTTCTTACCTCTCCAAAAATCAGTTTTTTATTTCATTGACTTTTTACTGTAATTCTTTTATTTTCTATTTCATTTATTTCTGCTCTAGTTATTTTTTCTGGTATTTTTTGTTTTTGTCTTTGTTTCTATTGTAGTTTTTCCAGTTCCTTGAGATATGCTGTTATGTTATATTTTTTCCACCTTTCTATTTTGTTCTTGTGAGTGATAATTGCTATAATTTTTCCCTTATGACTACTTTCTCTGTTTCCTAAAGATTATGGAGGGGGTTGTGTGTTCCTTATTGTTGGTTTCAATAAATCTTTTTATTTCAGTCTTAATTTCTTCAGTAGTTTTGAAGTTTTTGAAGAGTAAAATGTTTAGTTTTCACTCTGACCTTTTGGTTTCTATTTCTGTGAAATGACTTTTTCTATGTTTTTCCATTAAGTCTATGTGTGCCTATGTCAGTGATAATGTGTTTTTTTATAAACAGCATATAAGATTCCTGATTTTTAAAATCTGTTCAGCCAACCCATCTCCTTAAATTGGGACATTTAATCCATTAACATTCAATGTTATTATCAGCATTTGTGGACTTAGTCCTGTCATTTTATTAATCATTCTCTTAGATGACTGGGGTTCTCTTATTTCTATTTATCTCTTTTGTTTTCCTGATGTAGTATTTCCTTAAGTATTTTCTGAAAAGTTGATCTTTCGTTATATTCGTCTAGTTTTTCTGTTTTTCTTTATCTGGGGATTATTTTATTTCTTCTTTCCATTTGAAAGACAATACTACAGGGTATAATATTCTTAGGTGAAATTTTGTTTTCTTTCAGAGTTTTAAGTATGTCTTCCCATTTTTTTTTTTTTTTGCCTGCATTGTTATGTTGAGAGGCCTGAGGTTAGTCTGATGGGGTACCCTTTATAAGTAACTTGATGTTTCTTTCTTGTCATTTTTAGAATATTATCTTTGATTTTTACCAACTTGGACTATGATGTGCCTTGGATACAATCTTCTTATGTTGTATCTGTTTAGTATCCTTTGTAGTTCCTGGGTATTAATGTCTGTATGTCTCTCTAGATCTGAAAAATTTTCAGATATCACTTTATGAAAGAGATTTTATATGCCTTTATTCATATTTTTTCATTCTGGAATACCAATTCTATTGCTACTTGACTTCTTAATAGTGTCTAGAATTTCCTGTATGTTTTCCTCATTTATTTTTGATTATTTATTTCACTGTGGCTTGGACTAAGTCAGAATTTTTGTCTTTAAGACTTGAACTAAGTCAGAAGTTTTGTCTTTAAGGTAAGAGATAATTTTTCTGCCTGGTCTAATTTTTTGCTAATAAACTTTTGAGGGAGATTTTGATTTCCTATTTTGTATTCTTCACCCCCAGTAGTTCAATGTAGAATCAAATATATTCTGTTTATGGTATTTATGTCTTTACGGAGTTCCTCCTTCATGTCATGGAATGATTTTCTCATCTCCTGGAATTGATGTCTGTTTTTTCCTGTATCTCATTGAGTTTTGTTACATTGAAAATTCTGAACTCTTTTTTTGTTATTTCTGTGATTTCTTGTGTTTGAGTCACCGTTGGTGAGGAATTATTCAATATTACGGTTTTTTGAGCGATAGATTTTTCTGTTTTCTCATATTTCTTGTGTTTCTCTGTTGATTTTTAGGCATATAGAGAAGTATTCACTTCTTCCTAATTTTTAGATTAAATTCCATAGTGCCATAGGGGAAGAATAGCACTATGTCCCAGGTGTGTCCCTGGCAAAATCATCCAGGTGAGGCTGGTGACCAACCACATCTTCTGGTTTAGATCAGGACTTGCATAGCCTGTATGTGAGACAGTTCTGGGAGGTCCAGAAGAGCTATGATGTGGGTGGGATCACTTGGAGCAGAAAACTATTCTGGACTGAGTCCAGTAGGAGCCCTGCCTGCCAGTCCGGGAGTGGTGCTCAAATTCCTTAGTCTCTGTTGGGGTGGGGGTGTTCTCTTGTTTCCTCTGCTCCCTTTTAGCTATGAAGACTTGATTGTAAATGGAGTTCCACCTACTGATTGGCTTGCAAGACTGTGTAGCTCTCTTGCCAGCTTGAGGCAGGTTGGGTAGGAAGACCATTATTTTTTAAATTTTGTGCTTGATTTTTTATAAAATTTTTATAAAATTCTCTAGTTTTGTAAAAAGTAGAGAAATATTTTTTTTAAACAGAAACTTTACATTCTTTTTCTGCTAAATGTTTTTTTTCTTTGAATCTGTTTGCTCTTGTGCTTCTTTACATTGTGTTAGCTCCTTGTCAGTTTCTTTGTTCTTCTGTGGGTAGGAATGCTGGAATCCATGGTGCACTTTGGATTTCAGAGTCTGAGAGGACCATTTCTCTTAATTTCCTACTCCAGAGGAGGAGTTGGTGGGGGTAAAGTCCTCTAGAGCCTCCTCAACTTCAGACAGTTGACTCCTCTGTATATTTGCAAATAGAAGCCATGCAAACTGGAGGTTCCTACTGTTTCCTTCCTGGCTCCTGATGGTCTCACCTGATTCTTCTCGGTAGGGGCTGCTTACAGGCAATGGCTATGGCCCGATACCTGCAAGTTGCCTAATTGTCAGTGGTCTGCCCTCCACTCAGTCAGTAGCTATGTTCCCCTGACTTACCTCAATGTCTCTGATTCTGATGCATCTGGAGGGGTGAGCTGGGAGTGGGCAAGCTGAGGATATAGAGCACTAGATAGTAGTCATGGCACCTGTGCATGGTGTGGGCAGTGGCAGAGTGAAGCTTTTTTATGATAATTAGTACATAATCAATTTTGGAGAATGTCCCATGAGTACTTGTGAATAATAAGTATTTTGTTGTTGTATAGGTGCTCTATCTATGTCTTTCGGGTCTAGTTGGTTTATGGTATTGTTTAAGATCACTATTTTTTGTTAGTTATCTCTGTAGTTTTTCTATCCATTATTAAACTAAACTAGGGTAATAAAGTCTCTAGTTATTATTTTTAAATTGTTTATTTCTTTCTTTAAATATGTCAATTTTGGCTTTGTGTATTTAAGGGCTCTGTTTTTAGATGCATGTATGTTTTTAATTGTTATAGTTTCCTGATGAATTTATCTTCTTGCCATTTAAAAATGTCTTTTTTTTTTTTGGAGAGATTTTCACTGTAGGGCGCGTGCGCTCGCCAGACAGACAGAGAGAGACATAGAGACAGAAAGCGAGAAATCACCCCCCAGGGGGGATGGTCACACCGCAATCCCTTCTCCTCCATTCTCCTCTCGGGATCTTGGGCACGCACGCACATGCACCCGGCGTGAGTTTTAAGCCACCGGGTCCGGGACACGAACCACGGTCGACTATGTGGGAGTCCAGCGACATAGCCATTACACTAACTGCTGGTTCCCCCAAATGTCTTTTTTTAACTCTTGTAACTTTTTCTGTTTCAAATCAGTATGTCTGATATTACTATAACTACAGAAATTTGATGGTTGACAATGATAAACTTTTGACATTAGAAAGTCTTGAATTAATCATATCTAGTGAGATATAGTAAAAATTGGCCCACTAAATGATTAAAAATTGTCAGAACTCTTTATAGCTTTGCTATAGTAAACATATAGCTTCTTTTTATATATAAGCACAGGGATTTTTATAGCACTGTGTAATTATACATATGTTGAAGAAATAAATGAAGCATACAACTTGAGTAATTTCACTTGCATGCTTTCATTGTTAAAATTCTCTTTACCCAGTGGAAGTGTTTGGGTCACATTCCTCTGTTAGATCTAGAGAACATTTTTTTTTTTTTTTTTATGATTTAGCACAAAACCTATCATCATGTGCCAGTTTAGGTGGTTAGTTTATAGTACCTACATCTAATTGAAGATCCAGAATATCTACTAATAATTAGTCTCTATATTCAACAAATATTACAAATACCTGGTTGCCCTGGTTTGCATAAGTACTTAGAATACACACAACAAACAAATAAGATATTTTCCTGAAGCTTCTATTCTAGTGGGTAGATAAAAACACAAATACATGAGGAACTTTGATTTTCGCAAATTTTATGAAGAAAATAAAACATGATGGTGTGATGGAGTAAAGTGGGGGATGTGATTTAATTGAAATTAGTTGTCCTGGAAAAGCATTTCTGCAGAGTTGACACCTGAGTGGAGACTTAGAAATGAGAAGGATCATTATTTACGGGATCCAGGCAGAAGCAACTGCAAGTGTAGATTCCTGAGACCAGAATGGATTATTTTATTTAGAGAACAACAACAAAAAAATAAAGGCCTTTGTGATTGAAGTACAGTGAGAAAAAGAAGGGTGTTGAGGGAGAAAATCAGAGAAGAGAAGAGAAGAGGAATTTGCATTTACTTTTCTGTAAGTTCAGAACTCATTGGAGGAATTTTTTCTTCTTTTTTTTTTTTTTCTTTTCTTTCAGGGAGAAAGCAAGAAATCATCTCCTGGGGGGAGGGCCATGCCACAATCCTTTCTCCTCCATTCTCCTCTTGTCATCTGCTGTTCTCTCATTGGACAGTTTTTTAGCAGACAAGTCAGGTGATATGATGAATGTTTTAAAAATATCACTTGGGGGGCCAGCAGAAGGCATGAGGGTTATGTGGTTGGACTCCCACATAGTTGATCACAGTTGGAGTCCCAGACCTGGCAGCTTAAAACTCACACCAAGTGTGTGTGTGTGTGTGTGTGTGTATGTGTGTGTGTGTGTGTGTGTGTGTGTGTGTGTGCCCAAAATCCTGAGAGAAGAATAGAAAAGGGATTGGAGTGTGGTCATCCTTCCTGGGAGGTGATTTCTCATTTTCTGTCTTTCTGTCTCTCCAGTGAGTGTATGAGCACTATAGCAAAAATCTCTAAAAAAATCCTTTTGGAATGTACATGGAGACTGGATATCAGGATGGGCTAGGATTGGAAGCAAGATATCAGGTCAGATAAGAGTGGTTGGCATTTGCAATAGATGTCAAGAGAGATGGATGGAATCATGGGTGTATTTTGGATGTAGATTCAGTAGGACTTGCTGATTGACTATATATGAGAACAAGAGAAAGGAAAGATCAAGATGACTTATAGGTTTTTGATTCGAAATTGGATTATAAATATAATTGGATCAGAGTGCTATTTACTGAAATACAGAGTATCACAAGGGAAAAAAAAATTTCAGAGGCCAAAACACACACACCCTCAAATGAACAAACAAAAGACCCCAAAACACATACGCTGTTTTGGATATGTTAAATTAGAGGTGTAAATGTTGAATATTTACATGGAGATTTAAAGTAGTCAGTTAAATATAAGAGTATAGTACTCATCAAGGAAGTTTGACACAAAAATATAAAATTGGAAGTCACAGCAGTTAGATATCATCTATAGTCATGGGACAGATCAGTAAGAGGAAAACAGAAAAAGAATTGTGGGGACACGTTTAGAGAGAGAACCTGAGGTGTGGGGACATGCTTTGAGCAAACGCCACCTATTCTTCTGGGGTTTGGCAGAACCTTGTAACTTGTCTTTTCCTTGACCTTGGCTGCAGACAGAGCAAGGGTAGAAATTGCTAGGGGCATGCCAACAGACACATCTGATGGACTTCAAGAAACATCTTGACCCCAATTAGCAAAGTCCAATCTCTGCTCTGCATCTGAAAGGTTCTTTAGCCTTCTCTGGGTGTGGTGGTGCATGCCTTATGGAGAAGTTCTTTAGCTCCTTCCCCACATCTACAGTTAGGTTTCTCTGCATTAGAAAAGATGAGACTTTCTATTGATGGGATTATCACCAAGGGATACACCTGGCCCTGTATGACTAAGCCCTTGTAGATTTGTTAACTGCTTCTTATTGTCTGTAACCTGGCAACTATTCTATGAAGTGTCATGAAACATACATGTGTAATGTCTCCTTATACTATAAATAAAGAGGCCCAGTTTGTCTGGGTGGCTCAAGCAGCTCAAGCAGCAGCACAAGTTGCTTGGACTACCTAGGCTCAGGCTGCCTGTGTCCATTTCTACTCTATGTCTTTGTCTCATTTTTTCCAATTCCCTAGTCCTGGCAAGATGGAGGGCTTTCTCTTTCTCATCCTCTTTCTCTTCCTCACCAGCAGCCCTCTGATCATGATTCAGCCAAACCCAAGTCCTGGGGCAGACACTGACAAAGAATGACTCCTAAGTCCTCAAATAAAGGTCTGGCAAAACAGTAGTCAGTAAAGAAATTGGGAAAGAATGGACAGTGAAGTAGTAGGATACCTAAAGAGTTTGTTTCATGAGAACAAAAAATCAAAAATATTTCAATGGGCAAGAAAATGTTAATCCTATCAAATGTCATTGACAGAATGAAATAAGATCAGGGAAGTGAAGATTGTCTTGTTATTAGGAAGTTATTTGTGGTTGGTTATAAGAAGATTTGTTGGGGTGGAGAGAGATGTAAGCCCTACTGAAGGGGTCAAAGAAATATCTAAAATTAAGACTTAGAAGCACTGAATTTTAGACCACTACTTTAATAAGTTTTGTTGTGATGTGGGCCATAGACATTGGAGCAGTTCTTGAGGAGGTTTGCTGAAACATGGGAACATTTGTTAAAGATGGGAGATCCTAGAACCTTCTTGTCTGCTGATGGAAATGAGAGACAAAGACCACTAATTCAGAATAGTCAAACAAATCCTTGAGGAGAGACAGGGTGGGATCCAGAACACAAAGGTTAGCCTTTGATAGAAGAGAAACATTTCTTTATTGTTAACAGGAAGGAAGGTGGAGCATATGGATTCAGATACAGGTAGAGGTAATTCTGGGGAGATGGGATAATTCCTGTAGAGTTGTATTAGCTTTTCAGTGAAATAGCAGGGAGAACCATCAGTCAAAACTTGAGGTGAGTTAGAGGAAATATGAGAGGTCAGAAAACAGATGAGAAGGGAACCAGCAGTTAGCATAATGGCTAAGTCGCTGGACTCCCACGTAGTTGACCGCGATTTGTGTCCCGGACCAGGTGGCTTAAAACTCACGACGGGCGCGTGTGCGTGCGTGCACAAAATCCCGAGAGGAGAATGGAGGAGAAGGGATTGTGACGTGGCCATCCCCGCTGGGGGGTGATTTCTCACTTTCTGTCTCTATGTCTCTGTCTGTATGGCAAGTGCATGCGCCATAGAGCGAAAACCTCTCAAAAAAAAAAAAAAGATGAGAAGGCACTAACTAGACCTCTGAGAGAATGGAGAAAGTGTGCTTCCAGGTAACATTATTTGATTTATTGGACATGGTTTGCTACCTCTTTTGAATTTAAGGAGAGCCCAGCTAGCACAGCTAAGTCCACTCGCTCAGTGGCAGGCTGAGACAGGTGGATTGCTTGAAGAGTAGTGATTATTTTCATTAAGGAATGAACATTTAGAGAATCACAAAGCAATGATGTGTTAAATGTGCTGTTTCATACCTTCAAACTCCCCTTTCATATACCCATACCCATACACTTACACTGTATTCATTCACATGCATATTGTACTCCCCTGTGCATTCACACACACACACACACATACACACACACACACACACACACACACACACACACACTACATATACTTACCACACTCCCAAACACTATCCCACTTACTTCTTCTAATAACCCTCAACAGCACTGTAGTACTGTCTTTGAAGTATGTAGTAGCATATGTAGTTTCCTCTAGATGAGTCACCCCCCCACAGCCATTTTTCAAATAAATTTTTAAATGATAATGAAATAAATTTGAGCCAATTTTAGGATTCTATTATGTCCCATTCAGTGGAATTTGCCTTGGAAGCTTTATCCTCTGACACCTGGTATCCTACTGGACTGGCTGTCCTAGGACCATCTCTGCCATTGGGCCTTCTCAAGACTTTTCTCCATAGCTGCTCACCATTCCTATTTCCTCTTCATTGTAGGTAGAGTTCAGGCTGTGGGAGCTATTATGTGGGAACAGTAATAATTTATAGTGAGGATTAAATAATGTGCAAAAGGGTCAATTCTGTGCATATAGTATTTTTTTAATAGCTGACAAATTGAACTCCATTTCTCATCTACTTATTCTCAATCTTTAGTATCCTTTTTCCTATTTTGCCTATTCTGGTTATATTTCCTCAAGGATCTTCATTCGGCTAAGCATTTCCTTTTATTAGTATTAATTAATTAATTATCAATGAGAGTATTTAAAGTTTAACAGAGTTCTTGTGGAAATTATGTCAGAATCTAGAATTGACTCAAATAATAGGACTCCAGGTAGATAAAAGAGGTATACTTAGGGCATGCTGATCTTCTCTTTCATTCAAATCATACAGTAGGAATGACTTTGATCATCATAAATTAAACTAAGCTATAACACTGAGCAAAGAAAATTAAAATGTTATCATATCATGGTTGTTAGAGTACTTTGTAAGTAAAATGAATTATTAGTCCTTTTGAAATATCTTTGAAATATCACGGGTTTGTGCTGTATCCAAGGATTCTTGACAATGTAACAGAATAATATTGCAATATCATTTTTAAAGGTGTTGTGTCACTGGAATAAACTGCAAGGGCATTTCTTTAAAAAAGCACTTCCTTGACAATATGTTGGGACCATTGCTTTGTTTCACTTTTGCCTACTGTGATAGTGTCTGTCTTCCCTTCTCTTCAAGTCCCAAGTGGAAAGGCACTCTTGGTCTCTAATGACAGGGAGTTTTGGATAAATGCAGCTCATTTACTGGCTCAGTTTTCCTTCACTGATTGTTACTCACTGTTTTATTTTGAAAACAATACTAATGACTAAGGTTGATACTGAGTAGTGGTAGAAAGAAGCAGAGCAAATACACTCCTGCTTTTGAAAAGTTGTACTATTGAGCACATTAGCTTTGTTGTGTGACATGTGATATATGATTCGATTGTTCAGAGGCAAATTGGAGGCTTTGTATTTGATCTTTTACATTTTCCTTCTATTTTCTAGTTCTTAGAAATGGTAACGGGTTATATATTATCTGTTATTTTAAAGTGTGCTTATTATTGAGTGCAAGTAGTACTATACTTGCATTGATCAGCAGCAACAACCCATAATCTATGAAGGATATAGCCAGCCCTATTAAAGGCATTATTACCTTGTGGTATTATGCATGCAAAACCATGTTCCTATGGCTTTGATGTTATGGGAAGTAGCAGACTGTTTTCTTAATTCTCATAAGTTGAGTTTCCCCCTAAAGACTCATTATGAAAAAGCATGTTGAAATGTGTGGTGTTGTTACAAGATTGTTCTTATTTGGCAACAAGCAACAAAAGGAGAAAAATGTTTCTGAAAATTTCTGGAATGTGATCATTAGAAATCACTTTCTGAAATTAATGATATGCTAGAGAAAGCCAAGAGCTTAATAGATCATATCATGTGTACAACTTGATGAGAGCTTTAAATGGGAACTGATTATTTGCTAAGCTTAGGCAATAGTTTTCATGATCAACTACTTTCTCACTTCTGCTGTGTAATGAAAACTGAGCAGATCCAGTTATAAAAATGGAAACGATTACAGAACATTCTGACCTAGAGGAAATTGTATGTAATTAAATTAACAGCTAAAATTTTAGTTCTACTCATCTAAGGGTGGTCTTCTGTCTTTTAGAAAGATGAATAAATATATTTTAAAAATCAGCTAGAAACTATATTCACCAACCCCCAAAATTCAGCCTTCTGTTTAATGTTTCTTGTGTTTCCCCATCTGCTGATTCTCGGTGTCACCCCAGCTGCCGTGGTCTCCACCTGGCAGTGTTGCATCCTCTGCTGAGTGTCTATCTCCATGGAGACAGACTGCTCCAGGGAGAAACCGTGCACATTATCCAGCCTTGAACCTCACTGGACCCTTCATAGGCTCAGCCTATTTTAGATCACAGTGCAGAAAAGAGGAGAAGTGAACTTATTTTTAGAGGAGCAAAATGTGTTTGGGATCTAAATTTCTTCTTCTGTGTGGTCAAGAAGATGCAGTTTGATCAAATCCTGGGAGGAGTGATGGAGTACCAAGTGTTTTGTTTGCTTCAGTGTTGGGGAAGCTACATAATTGCTGGGAAGACCCAAATGGGAACGGAAGAAAGGGTTAAAAGGGTAGGACTGAAAAAAACTGTGAAAAAAGTAAGCATCTCTCTTGTAATCTTACACCAGCAGTTCAATTGAGCAGGCAGAAGGTCATTAACTAGAAACCCAAGAAATATATGGTAACGGGGTATATACATTCCTCCATAAAATATTAATTATTTTGAATTGAGAAAATACTAAAATCCATAAAAAATTATTAATGACTAGAGAAACTTGGGCCATTAATAAAAGTAAAAAATATTGCTTATTTTACAGAGAAGGCACACAGGTTTATAGGAAAGCATAAATTCATTGAGAGCCTCTTGTGTGGTATTTCAGACTTTTGACATTCCAGTCTTTTAATTTGCTTCTCCAATGGTAATATTTTCACATAAACACAGCTGGAATGTTTCATCATTAGATTTTTAGACTTGAATATAAAGTTCAACATGATTACATAATAGGTAGTAGTTTCAACGTTTAAAGAAAAAAATTAAAGAAATGTGGTAGACACTGAAAAAAAAAAGCCAATTCTTATCATTTCTGGTGTCAAAAATCACTCTGATATTGGAAACAGAAGAACTGAGAGCCAAATTCCTCAGCATTCTAAATAGAGTACTACAGAGAGAATTATTGCCTTCTTGGTGAGTACTGGTATCTCTGATCAGCAGGCTAAATCTGGAATTTGAGTTTTAGTCACTCTCACACTGAAATTCACTCCCAGTTTGCACTCACCATTCTTTGAATTATATGGGCATTTTCCTACAGTTTACGTATTTACCTTCTGGGTACACAGAAAGAGACATCTGTAAAACAATAATGACAGACATGTCTATATGTGTTATGATTTACAGAGTCTCTTGGTACACACCCAAGTTTTAGAGGAAGCTTGAGAGAAGAGGATGGTTATAATAACCAAGGCCCAGCAAGGTTAAATAATGTGCCCAAGGACACACAACTAGTAAGTGACAGATCTGAAACCCTCTTCTTTAAGCGTCAGACTCTGCGCTACCCTTCACATTCATTAACATTAATGCTAAGCATAGGTGTTCTTTCTTTAAAGAGCCACTAAAGTGTTGGATTTCAAATCACTAGAGTACAGAAGCAGGATTCTGTAGTTCTCTCGGGATTGTTCCTCAGTACCTTTATCTGCCGTGTGTTTTGCCTCCCCAGAATAAACAGAATTCCAGCTGTACTTGTCTACCATAAGACATGAAGATTGTTATGAACTTTGTATAAACGAAAATGAAAATTCTCTTCAATTTCAGCACTGTTTCTTTAGTATTTAGGCAGTGTCTAGCAAAAGCTAGTAACCAGAAACATGCAGGTCTTAGAATCCTAAGACTCTAAAAAAGCTGTACTCTTTGTGTTGGTAGAACACGCATTGCTGAGCTAGCCCTATGTATGCGGAATACATAGCTCTGTGGGCTGTATACCATATCAAGCTTTCCCACATGACTCTAAGTGATCTTTGGCTAGCCATTGCCAGCCTAATGCTTAATAGTGTCAGTGGGCAACAAGAAAGGCTATCCGAGTAGCTTGTAACTAATAGAGCTCATTTATCATTTAGCTTTCTGATGGTTAATAATTTAGCAAATATTAATTGAATGGCTGCTGCACCAAACATTGGGCTCAGTGGATATAAATAAGAATTAAATATTGCTTCTGGCATTGGAGAACTCATAGTCCTGTTAATTTACCACCATTTGAACTTATAAATCCTACCACTGAGGGCTATAGCTGAGATTTTGAGAGAGAAGCTGAAACTCTGGAAAGTCATTAAAACTTGGTTGTTTAAATTCACGTGAGCTGATGGCAAGGTGACAGTGCCAGGAAAAAAGTCTAATATGACCCCCTGCTGATCCTTCACTACTGCCTTGTCTTATAAAATATTGTTGCATCATTTCAGGATGAAGAGCAATGCTGGGTATTGGCTAATTTTGGCTCAGAGAGGCTTCATTATCAAGTGCACTTCCTGAGAGTCCTGTATTTCCTGGTTTAAGTGTGGCTGATGACGTACTTGTAACCAAGGCACTCGGCTCAGCCCAGGCTCTTCTCTCTGACTAATAGGGAGTATGCCAAGTAAACAAGACCTTTTCTGTGCTATGTGTAAGAGAAGGAATGCAAAGATGAATTCACTGTACTGATAGCTTTAATCTATGATTCACAAACAATGCCATTTGGATTTTAGTAACTGTAATGGTGTAACAGTTGTTGACTTTTATTAGTGTATAATTATCTCTGTAGTTTGTCAAGATGACAGCTGTAATCTGCTATTCATTCAGAGATGCTAACAGACCTCAGTATTCTAATGGGTCATGTGATCTGACTTCAATACTTTGATGGTTAACATCAACATTTGTGACCAGGTCAATAGGTAACAGTGATAGGTGCACGTCTACATTTTATAAGCACTTATTTATTTATTTACTCTTCATTGAATCCCAGGTTTGGAGGCAAAACCAGGGAGCGGGATTGTGGAAATGAGGAGTAGAGAAGTTGAGAAGAGAAACGGGTCATTGATCAAGCCAGTACTCCCAGACTTGGCACTCTTTCAGCTAGCAGGTGTGGCCGTCACTCTAAAGATAATTTGAGTTGATCTACCTTGTTTGTTTAGCCAGGGCCTGACCTGAATGGCACAATTTTCCTCTTTCCATGACAGGTCCTTTCTATGTCAGACTATCCGTTTCTGAGATCTCCTAAGCATTGTTGCTGCTGCAACTTTTTCACAGCCATGGAGCTGGCAGGTCCACAATTATAGCAGCCCAAGCCACCACCACAGCATGGGATGCTGTCTCTGCATGGACTTTACCTGTGTATGCCTTTAGCACACAAGATCTCTTTTCCCATTTTTCCTCTTCTCCTCCTGTTGGAGGTCTCATAGCTTGGGGTCTTATAATGTTCCCTTGGTGCCATGTTACCTATTGTACTTCTTCCATGCAAGGCACAGACCAAGACTGCCACGTCCTTTACCCATGGTACTTTTCAGTATCATCCTCAAAGCCCACCACCCAAAGTAAGGCACAAACCAAAGGTCTAGCTAAGTTACAAGACGAGATGTCTATTTTTTCTCTTTATAAATCTCCTCTTTCCTATTGTAGTAGACATAAATACTTTCCTCATTACTCCTGTAAGATAAGCTGCTCTTCTTCTAAAAGCTTAAAGCCTCATACTAATAGGTGATGAATATTTGGAGTCTCTATCGGAACCCTGGACCATACATCACGAGAGAATTGTGATAGTTGTAGCAATCTATGGTAGGTGACAGTGCTTGCCAGTGTATAAAACACAGCTAGGTTGTTATGGAATGGAGTGAAAGTTATTGTCCTTGAAGGCTTTAGTTGAATTGGGAACTCTGACCTCATTAACTTTATGCTTGGAGTAAGTAGTAAATGATTCATATGCCAATCTAAAGTTTGTCAAATTCTTGAAAATTCTTGGGATCATTTGGTAACGAGCAGAAATGGAAGCTCAGTTTTCTGGGTAATATATTGTATTTAAGGCTTCTTTCTCCTAGTACAGCTTGAAAACCACCTGACAGTAATTAAATTATTCTAACATCTCATTCCCACCTCCCACACACATTTTCCCCTTTTGTTTTGTTATTTGGTGCTGTGTGCAATTATCTTCTTTTAGGAAACAATCACAGTCACCCACATCTACACATGTTAACTGTAAATCTGAACTCGTGGCAATGGAAAGGAGGCATCTCTTCTCTTTTTCTCACAGGTTGTAAACTGGTTATTCACATTTTCTTTGATGAGAATTTTAAGCACTAAGCGTCGTCTTCAGAAGTACATGTAGCAGATGGTTGGGAATATTGTGTGATAAGGGAAGCTGGCCAACTTCTTCAGTTATTTTCACCTCCTGAACACATTCCAAAGAAATGCAATGACATATTTTAGGGTGTGTCTTTACAAGATTCCTTTCCTTAAATATGAATATAATTTGCTGTTGTGTTCACTTTAAGATGGATTCCTTTGGGGGATGTCTCTGTTGTAAGTGATCTTGTAGCATTTTCATATGAAATTAGAGTTATGTTGAAAGCTCTCCTGGGTGTTGCTGCCTAGGAATTAACCCAGCTGTTCCTTCTCTTCACTCAGGCAGACTATAAGATAGGAGGCAATGAAGTAAGATATTTAGATGACTCCTAATGACCTTCATGCATTTTATCTGTGTGATGAGGCAATCTGCATAGAGGAAGAAAGAGATTTTCAGGTAATCCAATCTGTTCTGTGAACTGACTCTACCATTTACCAGCTTAGGAGCTTTAAGGCATGTTTCCAGGGAACCTAAATTCCATATACTTCCATAAAATGGGGATAGCCATTGCTAATTTTTGGGTTATTGTAAGGTTCTGAAGAAATTATGTAGTGCAATGGTTCAGGTGTGTACACCCAAATTTACATATTGAAATCTCGTGAGACATTGTAACATATTGAGAAAGGAGAGATTTAATCCGGTTGTGGTGTTGAGAGGCAGGACCTTTGAGAAGGGGTAGGCAACAGAGTGAGTCCTTATGATTGGATGCCTGTGGATTTATAAGGAGACACGGATATGGACATACTCTGCTCTGCTCAAGCGCTCGCCATGTGACGTCCTGTGCCATGTCAGGACCCCACCAACAAGGAGATTCTCATCAGATGTGGCCCCAACCTTGGACTGCCACACCTCTTAAATAAGCTGCTGAATAAACCTCTTAAATTACCCATACTCAGGTATGTCTGTTTAAGCAACACAATGGACTAGAACAGGTGGGTATAGATCTGTTTCCATAAAAGTGCTCAATAGAAGTTAGTGAAGCTGCTAGATCAATGATATTGAGAAATATAAACAGACCTGGTTGCTGTGTACCAGGGCTTTCTTGTAGAGACAACTCAAAGCTGTTCCTATAGGGAGAGTCATCGGTAGCCAGAAATGCCCTAGAGGACCTCAGTTCAACTGAAAATGCTCTCTGGCCTTATACTCCTTTTTGATATTCTCACTTGCCCCCACCTATTGCTTCCAGAGAACACAAAGACTTGTAAATAGACAACAAAGTTGTAGTTCTAGGGAAGACTAAAGTGACAGAACTTGGGAGTCAGAAGAGATATCCCAATGGATTTGGTGGTAGTAGCTACGGCAGCAGTAACCCTCCAGGGAAATAGTGGAGGTTTTTACTAAAATCAGATTGCCTACTATTTCAGATTGTCTGAACTACTGGTCAATTCAATAGTCTATGGGTAAAGATCATATACTACTTTACTATGCTAGCACTATTTGCATAAGAAGCTTCAGTGTGTGTACGTGTGTGTGTGTTTTCCTTTTAAAAAAGATATCCAGGCACTTCATCACATGAGTGTTATTTATATCACTTAGTATACAGGTCTTTTATAAACCTTTGTCTATATTCCTCCACTTACCATTTTTAGAGATGTATATGTACATAAATAAGGTAAAACTTTTGGGGTATGATTTAATTTGTTTGAAAAGATTTGTCCTTGAATTTAACCTGAATAACTAGTAAGGTTTTAGATGATCTCTAGTAAATTCATTTTTAATTGTTTTATTTGTGCAAACATCTCTCTAGCCCAATGGTTGTAGCAATAGATTTTTACATTAAAAATGTTCGGATCAATTCTCTTTAGCTTTGAAAAAGTGCTAATAATTCATGCATTAAAACATCAATATTAAAGATAAAGGGTCAGTTGCTTTAACAAAAGGCAGAATGATTTAGAAGTAATTAACCAGGTATATTTTCTGGTGTACCTAGTGATCAATAAGTTGATAAAAATACAAATTCAGAAAGGAAGTTATAGAGGAAGTTTAACAGTTTTATTCCTACTAACAATTCCACCTTCACATGTATTTGGAAGTAATTCCCTTTTTTTGTGTTCTATGTCTTTGAATCAGTAATAGTGTTTAACAGCCTAATATTAAAATGCAGATGGCCTTTGCATTTATCCTAGTCCCTTCTGCTGCTAGTAATAGAGATACATGAGTCTGGGCTATTTAAGAGAATAGAGGTTTATCTAACTCACAGTTTTGGAGATCTGAGCTTAAGGGGCACAGGTGGTAAGGCTCTTTTTTTTCTGATATATTGCATGGTAAGAAAGAGCAGAGCAAGAACATGGATATCTGTGTCTGTGTGTCTCTGTCTGTCTTGTTCCTTCTCATAAGCCCAACAGGAGTCAATTGTGGGGCCCATCATGATGTCTCATCATTTCCCAAAAGCCCAACATTTCAGGACCATAATTGTATTAAGTCTCCTTTTAATATCTTCATAATATAACCAAATCCCAAAACACAATGTTTTGGAAGGACACATTCAAAGCATAGCAGCATTGTAAAGCCTTTTGAATTAATGCCTTAGGTGAGTTGAGACACTCAATCCATGGTTTTGGACTGGAAATTATGAAGGACCTGAAGAAGTGAGCTGATCAATTGTCCCTAAAATTATAATTCCAGGGCTAGACTGTACATAGCCACTAGACACATGTTAACTATCAACTTAAAGTAAAAGAAAACAAATTCAATCATGGAAGCCACATTTCAATTGCTAAATGGATGCATTTGGCCAGTAGCTATCCTGTTGGGCAGTGCAGAGATGGACTTCTATTTCTATCTTTGGACAGCTCCTGGGGCTCTGAAAATGATATTCCAAAGTCTGGGACTTTGCTGAGAGGCCCTAGAAACCGTCTCAGAAGCAAAGTTTGTGTAACCTTGCCTTATTTTCTCTCACCTTAAGTACAGGGATGAGTTTTCTCTAGAACTTTCTTATATGACTGAGGAAACTTATTTCCAATAGACATACAATTATCTTAAAACTCCTCCCTAAGAATCTTGTCAAATAACAAGAAAGTTTAACCAAAAAAAAAAAAAAAAAAGAACTAAAAGTCTTCACCACACCTAGGTAAACTTTTTTATCTATTCTTCTGAAAGTAATTCTAAGAGATTGCCTATGAAATATCATCTGTATAATGAGACAGCTTTTTGTTCCTGTGCAGTTTTGCTCCTCACCTTTCTATAAATTGTTAGTCTGATCCAACTCCCCAAAAGAGTCATTTATTTTTCATTATCTGAGTGTTTGGCCCAGTCTTTCCACCTAAACATCATTTACTCTAAAATTGCTTGCATGCTCCATCTTCTCCCCTAAGAAAAAGTTATTTAAGCCTTGAACATCTGGTCTGTCTTTGAGTTTCTATTTGTATGGCTCCTATATTCACACGTATTATTAAGTTAAATTATTGTATGCTTTTTCTCTTCTTAAGCTACCTGTTGTCAGTTGAGTTTCAATGACCTCTCTATGAGGAAGGGAAAATTCTTTCGTCCCTACACAGCACTGCTCTAGGAGTTGACCTGAGGAGTCATAGAGCACAGAATAGTGTGAATTAAGAGAACTTCCAGAAGGAAATGACTGCTGAGATAAAAGTGTTATTGGCTGATCTAAACAGAGGCCAAGGCCCTGGGTGTTTATGCAAGCAGAGGCAAGAAGAAAACTATATGATCCAGTGGGTAGGGAGCTCTCTCAACAAAAAAACAGCAAGGGTTGCAGCCTGTTCAGGGTTGCAGGGTCCTAGGCATGGCAGGTCCAGCCAGTAGAATAAATGGAAGTTGACCTGGTATGATCAAAATACAGGACTCCCATAGTCATCTTGAACCTTGTGATTCTGAAGCCAGACTGGAATAACACTGTAGACTTAGAGGCCAAAGCCAGGCTGTGCATAGAACAGGTGAGTCCTTAGAAAATTCCTTGAAAAAGCTGTGAGAGCAAACCCCATGGAAATTGGTTTCAGAGAAATAACTGAAAGATGGGCTGTTTATCAGATCATGTGATTCAGATGGGCCCCTGTCTTTGCCTACTTTATATCTAGTTCTTGTTCAGAAAGAGGGAGAAGGATTATATTCCTCCTTAAAACCATCAAAGAATCTCAGTCTCTTTGATTAGACAAAAATTTTCCAGAACTGGAGTTGGCAGGTGGTATCGTGATTAAGGTGGTGGTGTAGTGCTAGAATGGCTGACTATGGTTCGAGTCCTGGACCTGGCAACTTGCTTTCTCATCCCCCTTCCCCCCCACACACTCTGTCCCTCTCTGATCAAATTAAAATGAATAAAAGAAATAAATAAAGTTAGATAAAAAGTATTTAAAAATTCTTCAGAACTTTCAGGCACATTTTTCTGTCTTTATACTTACATAATCTTATTCATTCACTCACTTATTCATTCATTTAATAAATATACATTGAGTATCTCATATGCGTCATGGTTTATAGCAGAAAGTAGAAAAAATTCTTGCTTTCAAAAAGCTTATATTTTAGTGGAAGGAAAAACACAATTGGTGATATTGTGGAGTAAAATTAAGCAGGACAGGGAACTTGGAGAAATGTGATTTTCAGCGGGAGAAGGCACTGTCGTCATGGAAGATCTCATAAAGGAAGTGCTGGCAGATAGTCCATGTGTTGAGGGATACCAAAGGGAAATGAGCTTAAGTAGAGGTATGAGCTGGGGAGTAGGGGATTATGCTTAGTTTATTCAGGGCACAATAATAGATTATGTGATTGGAGTAGACCAAGGAGTAGAGAAATGGCATAATATGACTAAAGATCACATCTATTGTGAGATCAATAAGAACTTTAACTTTCTCTCAAAAGAAAACAGAAGGAAGTCTTTGGAGAATATTGAACAGGGGTCAGCATGACCTGATTTATGTTGAAAAAGAATCACTTTGATGTCATTTGGGAATATCAAGCATAGAAACAAAGATGAGAACAAGAAGAATCTATTAAAAATTCAGGAAGTAATGAAAATGTTTTAGAGAAAAATAGCAGTAGAGCAGCATTTCTCAAACATTTTATATTAGAACATATTTAAATCTTAAGAATTATTGAGGACCACAAAAATGTTTGTTTATATGGATTATATTTATCAACATTTGTTATACTAGAAATTAAAAGTTTACTTAATTCTTAAAGTGACATTAGTAAATCTCTAACATATTAACATATTATCATGAAAAAAATACATTTTCCAAAGGAAGAAAAATAATGGAAGAGTGTCATTGCTTTAGAGTTTTGCAAATCTCCTTAATGTTTAGCTTAATAGAAGACAGTTGGATTTTCATATTTGCTACTATTGTATATACAATTTGTTGTAATTTGTTGTTTGGGTTGAAGGCTATGAAGAAAATCTCTTTCTTACAAAGATGTATCCATGGAAAAGAGAAGAGTTTTCAGGTGATAGTATTCTTTTTTTACATCCCACTGAGACATACAAGTAGTAATTCTTCAAGGTTATTTGTAACATGAAATCTAAAACTATATCAATTAACTTTATGTACTTGGTTACACTAAAAATAATTGGTCTGTCTTATACAGTGAATACATCTTTACTCATGACTAATTTGATAATATCATAAAGTCCTAGGGAAGATATTAATTTGTTGATTTATGCTGATTTTCTAAATTTTGCCACATTTTGTTGTATAGCATAAGAAAAATCACATTTATTACTATCACCAATCTCATCAAGAAATTATTAAGCATATATAGTATTAGGAAACTTTCAAGCCCATTTTGGTGAATATGAATCCTCCAAAATTCTAACACTCCGTTAAAATCTTAAATTTTACCATTGATGACAACTTTTATGATTCCCTTGAATTGGCAGACCTTATCCTCTGCTCCTCCACTCTTACATGGATATAGCAATGTGTTCACCAACTATGAAACTCATCTGTGTCTTTGTGTCCAGAATTTTTGTGGAGTTTCATTACACAGGTATGATTAATTGAGTCATTGTCCATGAGATCAAACCCATCTTAGGCCTCCTCCCTTCTCTGGGGGTCAATTTGGCTCAAAGCTTCAACCCTCTAATAATATGCTTGATCTTTCTGGTGGCTGTCCCTCATCCTGACAGTGCACTAGTGTAAACTCAGGTGTGATTCGGGAGCTTATAATGAATGTATCAGTTGAGAAATCCTGAGGATTTTAGAAGCACCATGCCAGAAACTCAGGACAAAGACCAGCCATTCGTTTTTTTTTTTTTTTTTTTTGGCGGGGTGGTGTGGTGGTGTGGTGGTGGTTATTTAACAGTCATCTTCACAGAAAATATACATATTCTCAGTCAAGTGTTGCTTAAAATATCAAGGTTAATGGATACCTGGAAAATGCCAGAATCAAAAACAGGCTTCTCAAATGTAGAATTGAGCTCTGAAATCATTTTAGCCTTAATGTTACAGGTGCGTGAGAAGATTCCAAGCTTGAGGTCCAAAGAGCAATCAGAGTCATGCAAATGCTGTTTCTAATCCAGCTAAGGATAATTACAGGAAACGTAATATGCTTAATATATAGATCAATAGAAAGCATTAATTTATAGGATAAAACTGTTGAAGGGAGCAGAAGTTTTTAGGAATTCTGATTGACCTAAATATTAAGGATTATAGAGTTTCTGCACATGAAGTTTGGAGTAAGGGTTTGAAGCAGGATTTGAAGTAATGCTGAGATTACTGCAACAACCCCTTGTGAGCATACCACTCTGCACAAAAGACCAGGCTTCCTTCACACAGTGCACTCTGTACATTCTTACTGATTTATTTTTTGGTAAATGAGATGAACAATATTCTTTCCACTAGCCTATAACTGATGGCTGGTCATGTGCATTAGGCTAGGAATTGCATGTGACTTGAGGGGAACTTTTATTGAAGTGATTTATACTTGAGGTCATGAGTAGCTATTGTATTCCCGAAGCTTATGTGTCTCGTGGTGCATTTTTGAAAAAGCTATGTATTAACTCAGCCAGACTAGCCACATTCCATGCAAGCTAATTAAATTCCTTCTACCTTAAATTCCATTAGTTTTCATGACCTCTGGTGAGGTAGACATTTTTAGTATTTTGTCATTTTTTTCATGGCATCTTAGAAAACAGACACACTATTATATGGGAAGTGGAGAATTGATGTTATTATCCTAGTCAGGTAATTAATGTAAAGTTGTGGTAATTTTGCTTCAATTACAAAAATAATGAGCTTACGTCTCTATTTTACTCTCCCTCCAAGAAATGGATTCACTCTATCTGGAAGTAAGAGATAAAAATGTAAGGACAAATTTAATAGATACTATTCTATTAAGGTAAGAAAGCTAGTGAGTCCATGTAGTGTAGGGTTCAATTAAAGAATCTGTACTAATAGGGCCAGCATAGTGGTTAGGGTGCTGACCATAGTTCAAGTTCTGGACCCAGTTGCTTAAAACTCACATTGGGTTCATGTGCCTGCATGCCCAAAATCCTGAGAGGAGAAGGAATAGTGAAGGGCCAACCCAACCAGGGGGGTGATTTTTCACTTTCTCTCTGTATCTAATGAGCGCAAGTGCCCCATAACAAAAATCTCTCTTAAAAAAAGAAGGAGGAAGAGGAAGAAGAGGAGGAGGAGGAGAACAAGAAGCTGTACTAGTGTGATGTCATGCAAACACTTAGTTGGGTTTATATCAGTCTTATATTTGAAAGTTGTATGAATTCAAACATAGCTTTCAATATCTACTATATCAGTCAGTGTTTTAATAATTTTTTGCAAAGTAAATAAGTAGCTCATTCCTTTGAAGAGGATCACTGAATTTCCCCTATGTGTATCATTTTAAGAGAAATAAGGTCATTCACACGAAGAGATAAACCTGGTTAGTCTACTCTCCTGATTTTCAGAAAAATACTCTATGTGTGTGTGAACAAGCTACTTTTACTGATGTTAATTTCCATCTCTTGCTTCCCTCACATTCCATCTGCTAATATCCTTGGTTTTCCAGTCCAGGATTCTATATCACTTAGATACAAATTTTTCAGTGAAGGATCAGAAATCTGAGTTGCTGTGGGATCTTTGTTCGTAGCACTGTAGGTTAGCTCTATTTTTTCGGAGTGCGTTGACACATATCCACATGATGTTTCTGTCATGATTAGCTTACTTGATCAGAACAGTAAATTCATATGCCAATCCGTGAGTAGACTTACATTTATCCAATAAAAAATGCAATATGTATCTTTTGGATTTTATACTGACAAGCATTGATTTAAACATTTCTTACTACACAAGAGAAAAAAGGCTACTTGATTGCTTTCTTTTCCAAGTAGGAAGAGTCCCAGTATCAAGTCTTAAATTTTTTTCTCTTCTAAGTAAACTTCAGTGTATATTAAAAAAATTCTTTTATCTTCCAAAGTAAGCATGAAATACTACGTTTGTTAATAAAGTATTTATATAATATAGGAATTTAAAGTGAAAATGTGTATTATCTGTTTAAAAGACAAAATAAACACTTGTCTTTATGTATAGTACAAACAGTAAATGTTTTAAGGTAACTACCAGGTTGTCTGGCAAGTCATGACATATATTTCTATGCAAAAATGCATCATGACTTTCTCAACAACCTAATATTATAATACTATTCTTAATAATTTGCTTGAAATTAACTCTTTAATTTTTTTAAAAAACTTTTTTGTGGTTTAGTTAAATTCACATATTTAAATTGTATAGCTTAATACATTTTGACACATATACAAAGGGTATCTTTGAAAAGTTCATGGAAAATGTTTATTAAGAAAAAGCTATGCATATGTTTTGTTTGTTTGTTTCTTTTTAATTTGCCAGTGGGTACATGAGCTTTTGAGATAGAGATTGACAGTGAAAGAGGAAGAGGGAGAAAGCACTCCTCCCATCATCGGGCATGGTCATACTGCAATCCCTTCTCCTCCACTTTTCCATTGTTTTGTGATTCTGGGAATGCACACACCTAATGATTTTCAAGTTGCTGGGTCTAGGACTCCAATTGTGCAGTTATCTGTGTGAATCCAGCTCCATTAATCACTGGGTCATGGGGCCAGCCTAGTTTTTAATTTTATTTTTTTGCACAAAAATAAACATGTACTTTAATCCCATTTTTCTATTACTTTTGAAACCATATATATATATGACATAATAACAATTAAGATAATAATAATATCTACCTTTCTCCAAAGTTTCCTTACATTCTTTTGTAATTTCTCCCTTTTTTCTTTCCTGTCCTATCAGCCATGTATCTACTTAACGTGACTATAAATAAGTTTGTATTTTCTAGGATTTCATATAAATGCAATCACATAGTGTGTATTTTTTGTCTTATTTCTTTCATATAGCATCATTATGATGATTATTATGTTGTTTCACATATCAATACTTCATGCCTTTTTATTTCAGAATAATATTCCGTTGTATGCCTATACTAAAATTTGTTTATTTGTTCATTTGTTCATAGACATATGAGTTGACTCCAGTTTTGGGGTACTGAAAGTAAAGCTACTATGTATTACTGTACAATTGTTTATGTGCACTATGCCTTAATTTTCTTTGATAAGTAGCTAGGTATGAAATGTCTGGATATCTATGTTATGTATAACTTTTTAAAAACTACCAAATTGTGTTCCAAAGTGAATTTACCATTTGCCATCCCACAAGCAGTGTATGAGGGTATCAGTTCTTTAGCATCCTTACCAAAACTCACATCATCCATTTTAAAATTTTACTGTAGCCAGATCTCATTGTGGTTTAAATTTGCATAACCCTATAGATTAATGATGTTGAGTATCTTTCATGTAGTTATTTTCTATCCTTATATCGTTGGAGAAATGTCCAAATCTTTAGTCTATTAAAAATTTGAATTGTTTTCTTATTATTGAGTTTTGACTATTTAAAAAATATATTCTAGATACAAGTTATTTATCATATATAAATCTGCAAATATTTCCTCCAAGATTATGGCTCAATTTTTTTTTTTTGTTTCTTTGCAGTTTCTTTTGAAGAGCATGTGCTTTTCATTTTAATGAAGTTCAATTTATCTGTTTTTGCTTTCTTGGATTATGGATTTGGTGTTTTATCTCAGAAAT
>NW_006160114.1:6454090-6469435 GCF_000334495.1 Tupaia belangeri chinensis | reverse complement strand
AAAGTGGTTTTCTTATGTGTGTTTTTCTGGAAGTTATATGTATTACCTCTAAGTTTATGACTCTCTGGGGTTAATTTTTGTTTTCATGGTGTGAGGTTTGGATTAAAGTTCATAGTTTTACAAATGCATTTCCAATTGTTTCAGTACCATTTATTGAATACTATTCTTTTCCTTTAAAATAATTATTTCATTTAACTTTAGATCTTTATTTTAATTTGACCAGAGAGGAGCAGAGTGAGAGAAAGAGAGAAAGTGAGAAAACAAGCCACCACATCTGGGACTTGAACTATGGTCAACCATGTGGTAGTCCAGTGCCCTTAACCACCCTACCACCTGCTGACCCCTTGAACACTATCATTTCCCTACTGATTTGTTCTTCTGTCAAAAATCAGTTGTCTATTTCTATGTGTGGGTCTATTTGTGGACTCTGCTTTGTTCATTAATCTGATGTCTACCTTTATACCAATACCACCCTGTCTTTGTTATTGCTACTTCACGAATCTTATAGTCAGGTAGTGTTAGTCTTCCAACTTGGTTCTTCTTTTTCAAAGCTGCTTTGGCTATTGTAGGTCTTATGTATTCCCATATGAATGTTAGAATGATCTGATAAGCAACAATACAAAAACCCTGCTTAGACATTGATTACAATTGAATTGCTTTGGGGAGAACTAATCTCTTAGTGATATTAAGACTTCTGACTTATGCACAAGGTATAACTCTTAATTCATTCAGGTCTTTTAAAAATTATCTTAAGAAAGGTCTGTAATTTTGGGATTAGCAGATGACATAGTGTTTATGTTGCTGGACTTCCATGGAGTTGACTGTGGTTTGAGTCCAGGACCTAGTGGCTTAACAAATACACTCTAGGCATGAGTGTATGTGTGTGTGCGTGCACACACACACCCAGTATCTTGAAAAGAGACAGGACTGCAGTGTGGCCATTCCCCTGGGGGGGTGATTTCTTGCTTTATGTGTCTCTCTCTCTCTCCAGTGAGTGTGTGCACCCTATAGCAACAACAACAACAACAACAAACCTCTAAAAAAAGTTCTGTAATTTTCACTGTACAGGTATTATTACATACATTTTATTGGATTTATCCATAAGTATATTATATTTTATGCTGTATAAGTTATCTTTAGATTTTAAGCTCTGATTCTTTGTAGCTAGAATGTAGAAGTATAATTGACTTTTACATATTTTTTTATTCTACAATGTTGATAAACTCACAAATTCAAGAAGGACTTTTAGAAATTCTCCCTTATTTTCTACATAGATCATGATTTCTGCATATGAAGATAGTTTTACTTCTACTTGGCCAATATGGATAACATTTGTTTTACTTGTCTTGTACTGGTTGTACCAGCAATACATTGTTGAATGAAAGTAGTGACAGCAGCTATCTTGTTTTATTCCTAATTGTGCAGAGAGACACATTCAATTTTTTATAATTAAATATTATTTCAGTGCATTATTGCATTTCTAACAGAAATAATTAAAATCAAATGATTTATAAAGAAATAGAGGTTTATTTAACTCAAAGACCAAATTCCAAACTAGGAAAATTTGGGTGACAAACCCTTACTCAAATCATAACATTCCATCCTTAGCCTACAAGGTTCCTTTTTTTCTCATATATAAAATGCAGTCATCCCATTCCAGTATTTGTTTTAGCACCAATTCAGAAGTCCAAAGCTCAAAGTTGTATTTGAGACTTGAGACAAACTTCCAGTTGTGATACCTGTGAATTGAAAAGAAACTACATGGTCCTAAAATATAATTATTGGACAGTGTAGTAGAAGTTTCACAAAAAGAATAACAGGTCTCAACTAACTTCAAAACCCAAGTGGGCAGACATTTAATCTGAAATTCTATGTATTGTCTTCGATGCACTGAGGGGTTTGGACCCCTTGTCTGTCTGGCCAAGCTGATCTCAATCCATGGTTCATCTCTCTCTAGCTGGAGCCTCTTGTCTTTAGTTCTTTCAGGCTGGCACTATATTCTGATAGTCCTGTAGCTATGGGCTTTTGAGTGTTGTCCTGTCCCTACAACTCCACTCAACGTAGCTCTCCTGGTAAATATTCCCTCCTCCAACCCCACATTTCCACTAGGCTTTGATTTAATAAACACTCTCTGTAGTAGCTCCACCACTGCAGCAGGACTCCACCTAAACTCTCAGGTTTTTAATGCATTCTTTGAATTCTCAGTAGAGATCTTCATTCTTTGCAAGCCTGCAGAATTACCTTCATGTAGATGCCACTAGTGTCTACTACTAGAGCATTTCTGAGCAGATGGTGGAACAGCATTAAGAGCAGGTTAATCTCCACTTGTGCTGCTTGAAACACATTTGGGGCCGAGGAACACTTTACTGGAATGTGGGGAGCAGAGTCCCAAGGCAGCTCAGGGCAACAAGCCTGCCCCAGGCCTTGGGGTTCCAAAAGACTTTTGGAACCATTTTGTTCTCCTAGGCCAGTGGGCCTATGTAGAAAAGGGCAATGCCCTTGTGGCTTTTCTCTCATTGTCCCCACCACTTTCACTGGATCCTTTCTATCAGTGGTAGTAATCTCTTTAGCAATCATTCTCTCTGACACACTTTTCTCTGCCAAACACTTCTTAGTTCCTTCCACATGGTCAAGCTACAAATTTTCCCAATGTTTCCACTCTTCCTCTCTTTTAGTTATTAATTTTGTCTTTAAATCATCTCATTCCTCCTTTTCCTCTGAAATTTCTTCAGAATGGCTTTTACAGTCTGTATTTCTATCAACATTGTGGCCACAGCTGCTTATTTGTTTATAAAGAGATTCAGTTCATTTCTAAACTGCTCTTCCAAGCCTCCACCAGAATTTAGGTTTTCCCTGAACTTCTCCTTAAAATTCTTTAAACCCCTTCGCATTATCTATTTCCAAAGCTGTTTTTGTATTTTCAAATATCTATAGCAACACAACCCTGCTCGCTCTGCCAATTTCTGTCTGAGCCCTTATTGCATTGCTAACAGAAACACTGAAACTGGGTGATCCATAAGGAAGTAGAGATTTATGAACTCACAGTTCTTATGGCTGGGAAATCAAAAGGCATCCCAAAATTATGGAAGGCAGAACTTCGTGTAGTACAGACTATGGTATATTATCATGTGACCTCTCCTGCCTTATCTCCTCTTTTTATATACATATCAGAACTCAGTTATGGGGCCCCTACCCTAACGGCTTTATCACACACAAAGGCCCCACCCTGGGACACCAGGGATTCACTTAATTTGTTTATAATATAATCAAGTCTCAACACATGAATGTTTGGGGACATGTAATCAATCACTGCCCACATTTTAAAACATGAACCTTTTGGGGACAAACTATTATCCAATCATAGCAAGTATGATGTTAACAGCAGATTTTGCAAATGAAAAAAAATGCTCAACATGCCTTATCATATGGGAGATGTAAATTAAAACCACAATGCGGGGATTCACAGGTGGCATGGCGTTTGGGGAGCTAGACTCCCACATGGCTGACCACAGTTTGACTGTTGGACCTGGAGGCTTGCTTTCTCACTGCCCCTTTCTCTCTCTGTCTTTCTCTAGGAAAATTAAAATAATAATAACAACAACAAATTAAATAAATAAATAATTCTTAAAAAATAAAACCACAATGAGATATCACCTAACTCCAGTCAGAAATGCTAAGCTTAAAAAAAAATGATAAATGCTGATGAGGCTGTGGTGAAAGGGAACTCTCTTACACTGTTGGTGAGAATGTAAATTAGTACAGCCTCTGTGAAGAACAATATGGAGATTCCTCAAAGGTCTTCAGATAGAACTACCATATACTTCAGTAATTCCACCCCTGGGTATCTACCCAAAAGACAGAAATGCACTCAGTTGGAAGAATACCTACACTCCTATGTTTAGTGTGGCATTATTTACAATTGCTAAGACATAGAATCAACCCAAATGTCCAAGAACAGATGAATGGATCGAAAGTGTGGCACATATACACTACAAATACTATTTGACCATAAAACACAATGAGACTCTGGCATTTGATAGAAAGTACATGAATAAGGAAGATTTACTGCTAAGCGAAGCAAGTCATATTATGAAAGAGAAGCATTGTATGCTCCTACTCAATATATACTGAATGTCTGTTCTCTCTGGCAGAAACCAAAATATTGGAAGGTATAAAGGCATGAAGAGCAACTCTGGATACTAGAGACAGTGTGGGAGGTGAGAAATGGTGGGGAAGGATTAAAGGGAGGATGGAATCAAGGGAATTAAAAAAAGAAGCAAAACATTTAAGGGATACAAATGGAAAACTATCAGTTGATAATATGTTGGTAATATCTTTGACTACCCAATATAAAAAGTCAGAATGGTAAAATTCATGTGGTATATTGTAATGATACACAGTAATTGAAAGTAAAATAAATAAAACTAACAGTAAGTTTTGCATAGACATCTTTCATCATGTTGAAGGAGTTCTTTTCTATTTCTAGTTTGCTGAGAGTTTATATCAGAAAAATTATTAGAATAGACAAATACTTTTTCTGAGTCTATTGAGATAATTAGATGATCTGACTTTTTAATTTTGTTAATATGATGAGTTACATTGATTTTTAAAAGTTGATTACTTGGTCCCACCACTGTGGCACAGTGATAATACAAGTGTCATGTAAGACTGGAAGCTATATGATGATCATGGGTTTGGGTTCCTGGGTTCACCTGAAAACATACTGGTCATGCATGTGGTCACTCAGCGTCATGGGAAAATGGAGAGCTTGGAAAAGAGAACTGAGACATGACATGAAGTTGTTAATAGTGCTTCTCACTCTGCACATACATATGATATCATTAAAAAAATGATTGTGATTGTTAATATATTCATTCTTCTAATTTATTTTTTAGAATTTTCACATTGGTATTCATGAGGGATTTGGGTATTTACTTTTAGTGTTTTGATGTTTGAGTAATGTAGGCCATATAGAATGAGTAAGAAATTATTCCTGTCTCTGGTTTGCTGGAAGAATGGTATAAACTTCATATTATTTATTCTTCAAATGTATAGTAGAATTCAGCAATGAAGCCATGTGGCCCTGGAATTTCCTTTGTGGGAAGATTTTTAGTTAATATTCAATTAATTTAAAAGACATATGAATATTCATGTTATCTATTTCTTTTCAAATGAGTTTTTGTATTTTGTATCTTTCAAAGAATTTATCAACTAAATCAAAGTTGTTGAATTTATAACATTTTCTCTTTCTCCTTTTTCTTAATGCCCCCTCCCCCCCGGGCCCCCCACTCTAGACTTCCTTAGGGCACATGTGCTTGCTGAAGAGAGACTGACACAGTAAGAGGGAAAATGAAAAATCAACCCCAGGAGGGATGGCCATGCCACAATCCCTTCTCCTCCATTCTCCTCCCAGGATCCTGGGCACGCACACACACGTGCCTGACATGCTTTCCAAGTCACTAAGTCTGAGACTTGAACTACAGTCAGCTATGTGGGAGTCCAGCAATATAATCTCTGTGCAATTTGCTGGCTCTGTTCTCATTTCCCTTTTAATATCTCTGGAATTGATATTATCTTTATTATCTATATTATCTCTATTATCTTTGACAATGGTAATTTATATCATCTTGCTTTTTCTTTTAAACAGTTGGCTAGAGATTTATTCATTTTATTGATCTTCTAAATAAAATCAGATTTTTTTGGCTTTATATTTTATTTCTTTCCATTCTGATTTTAATTCATTCTTCTGCTATGTTGGGCTTCATTATTATTATTTTTTTTTATTCACTAGTCCCTTAAGGTGGAAGTTGAGTCCATGAATTTGAGAACTTTCCATATTTCAAAGTTAAATTCTCAGCGCTATGTATTTTTATTTTAGTAGCAACTCATAAATCTTGATATGATGTTTTCTTTTCTACTCAGTTTTAGAAATACTTCCAATTTTCCATCCCAGTTTTCTCTTTGAACAACTGGTTATTTAGAGATATGTTATTTAGTTTTCTAATATTTGGAATAGTCTAGAGGTATTTCTGTGATTGATTGGTCATTTTATTCCATTTTAGCCAAAAAACATACTATGCATGAGTTGGACAATTTTTAATTCACTGTGTCTATTAATACCCACAATATGATCTTTCTTGGTAATATTTCCACTTAAAAACAATGTGTATTCTAGTGTTTTTGAATGGTGGATTTTTACTGTATCTAATAGGTTGATAGGTTGATAAATAATTTGCTGTTTTCTTGTTTTCTCAGGTATTAACCCAAAAATATTGAAATCTCTGACTATAATTGTGAATTTGTCTTATTTATCCTTGAATTTCTATCAGTTTTTCTGCATATATTTTGATGTCACTTCATTAAGTATATAAATGTTTAGGATTACTAATAGGTCATCAGAAAAGTCATGATGCGTTTTTGCATAGAAAAACAGAAAAATATGTCATGACTTTTCTGACAACCCAACATATCCTCTGATTACATTGATTGCTTACAAAATCACTATCTTTATTGTTGGGAATATTTGCTCTTGTACAATCTATTTTTATTGTTATTGATATACAATAGTATGATATTCATTAGTATGATATTAGTATGATATTCTTTTCTTTTTTAAAAGAATTATTTTTTGTTTAACTTATATATTATTATTTTTCAGTTTTGAGAGAGAAAGAGAGAGAGAGAGAGAGAGAGAGTAAGTAAGTCACCAGATCTGGGACTCAAGCTGTGCTTGGCCATGTAGGAGTCCAGCGCCTTTAACCACCACGCCACCTGACAGGCCTGATATTATTTTCTATGTTTTAAGTCCATTTGTTACAATTTCCTGTATGTAACACAAAGTTTGTTCTTGTTTTTTATTTAATCTGATAATCTCTCCCTTTTATTTGGGAAGTTTAGACCTTTTTACATTTATGTAAATTTCAAGATGGTTAGGTTTAAATCTGTCTTCTTACCATTTTTGTTGTTGTTGTTGTTTACATTTTTTCTTTATTCCTGATAGAGTGTGGGTGTATATATCCAGGAGTGCACATGAGAGTGGAAGACCCTCTGGTCATGTCATGATCCCCTTCCTCCAGTTTTCCATCCTGTTTTGTCCTGGCCACATGTGTGCATGCCTGGTATATTTTAGGCTGACCAAACTGTAGATTTGAATCACAGTTGCTGTGTGCTATCTGACTTCCTCTGAGTAGTATATTTTCACTAAGTCATGGAATTAGCCCATTACTATTTTTTTCCCTCATCTATTGAGTCATTGCTTTTAAAAAAAAATGGTGTAAAACTAAATATTGCTATAGATATTCTCATATCAATTAAGCTAACATTTAAATTCCTTTGCATTTTATATGCACAATGACAGCTCATGCTGGAGAGCAGGTTATGCTAGTGCATAAAAATAGAAAGTAATACTTGTAATTATTTTGTTTGTTGGTTTACATGTTTTTCTGTTTACAACACCAGAATATGTGCTTCATGAAACCACAGGCCTTGCTTATTTTGTGTTCGTTTGTTCATTTTGTCACACCAGCGATCTCTAGCACATATTAGGTAAACAACAAATATTAGTTCTTTGATAGACTAAAGTCAGATCCTTGATATAGAAGTACAGAGATCACCTGAGTCCAGGACAGGTAAAATGAAACAAGAGGCAATATTTTAATCTTTCCCAGATATATAATGCCAGAAAGAAGTTTTAAATAAAGGTATAAGATTATAGCAAGAGCCAAAAGCTAAGAAAAACTTTCACAATTGAATTTGGTGGGAACTGGTGAAGAAAGAATGCTGTATACCAGAAATTACACATGGAAGTGCTTGCCAAGGCTACTTGAGTTCTGTCTGTGTTGAAGAGATGCTCTTTTGATACCAATGCTGTGCCTACATTGCTCTTCAATATATTCATTTATCTATTCATTTGGTAAATGTGTTGAGGTTCTTTTATTATTCCAATATTAGTTTAGGTTATCATTTCTTCATAAGGGTACACACACACACACACATTTTTATACACACCCACACAGATATTATAAAGTACTGTAAGAGTAGAGAGAGAGAGAGAGAGAGAGAGAGAGAGAGAGAGAGTGTGTGTGTGTGTGTCTATTTGGGATAGGCCATGGAAGACTGAAGGAAAACTGATTATGTTTTTCCAGGGTGGCAGGTTCACAGAAGACTTTATAGAAAAAGCCCAAAAGAACGAGTAGAATTTTAAAGTGAAAGAGGTACTACGTGGGATTCTAGCAAGATTGAAGAAAATGTGATAAGGACTATCAGGGCATAACAAAGAGATTAAGAGAAGAAACTTATCCCTGCTTCTTAGTAACTATGTATTTTGAACAAGTAATTTACTTACTATCGCAGAACCTTTTCCTAGCTGTAATATGGGATAATAATGTCTGTATTGTGGTATTATTATGAGTATTAATGTGTTTGATGCTTAATAAATGGTAATTATAACTACTATTAATACAAATGTTAATACTACCATTACTAGTCCTCTTAGTGTTTCTGGAACATAAAGCATAAAAAAGGAAGAAAGAGATCAAAGTAGAAGGGCAGGCAGACCTGGCTAAGAAGCACCTTGAATATTGGTGCCAATAATCTTAAACTGGATCCTGTGGCTTCTGGGGAATAAGTTCTTAAAGGGTTATAGCAGAGGATTAATATTTTTTTGAACCTGGCTAATCAGAAAGGGGAGGTAGCCTGGAAATGCATTAAATGACAGAGAAGAGTTAGCTCTTCAAGAAAAACAAAACAAAACAAAAACAAAACACTATTAAAGATAATACATAAAGTAGGTAGTTATAGGCTGAGCATGTAACAGACAAAGCACATATAAAAAACTAACAAGCACAGATTTAGAGACAAGTAGATGGAATTTCAGTGCTGACTTATATTTACCATGTGATTCAAAATTGTTCCAATATCTCTTTTCAGTGGAATTGGATCAACTAGTTACGTTTCTATCTCCTTTTTCAATGTTTTCCCCATTCAAAGAGATACTCTGTAGTATGGTTTATCGACTGTTTGGCCACTTGTCATTGTAAAGTTATGCTTAATCAGAAATGCTGGATATTCACTAAAGTAATTCACTGGCTAAATACTCTTTGGGGAATGTGGCCTTAAATTAATCATTATAAATAATGGGAAACCAGATAAACTCACTCTCGTTTCAGAGCTTGCATCTATTATGAGGAAGAGGAAACAGTATTATTTTTATGATTTTAGCTTTCCTCACTTTCTAGATGCTGCAGCTGTGTCCTCATTGTATTTTACAGCCAGAAAAAAAAAAATCACCCCTCAGCAGTTCCTATAATTTCAAATTTATAACTATGTCCAGGGTAATTCACCCATAAGCCAACTAGAAATAAAAATAGAGGAGATAGACCCATCTGTTGGAGTGATTTCTTAACTGCAGAAAACATTTTCCTTTCTTTAAAAGCAAAGCTGTAAAATCTGTATAAATTTCAATTCGTAAACCATGAAACTTAAATTTTTCCACTTCTCTAGTCACTTTGAGTAAATGATTTTGCATGTGTGGGATGTCAAAAATCAACAAAATGGTCCAAGGAAGTGTGAGAGATTGATTCTGAATACATGAAAGTCTTTTAAGTGATAGCAAAAAGATTCTTCAGGTAAATTAGAACCAAAAAGAATTCTATGGTGTGTAGTACTGAAAGATCTATATCTTCAGCTAATTTTTCTACCTTATAGGTGAACTTTGACATTTTATTTTATTGTTTTAAAATAATCATTCATTTTGTTAGCAATTTGAAAATTAACCCTCCCCCTTAAGTCTTTTATCTCTATTTCTAAAATAAGATCTCACTTAGAAATATTGATAGGTACTTACACAGTTCCTAGCAAGCTAAAAACTATGTAACACAATTATTTGGTGGAAGAAATTCCTTAACCTAAATAAATTAGACAAAAGTAATTGTTTTGCTAGAATATTCTGACTATGAATCTATTACATTTCCTCTTTATTATGCCTGTGTAGAACAAATCGTAGCTGCAAAATCTGCATTGTATTATATGGAGAGTTTGACCTCTGATTCGCTATGTGATAAATTCAGAGTTAAATCATATGGAATGAATATCACTTGTGCAGCTATTGTAGAACTCCTCTGATTGAAATCTACACACAGATATTTTGGTAAAAGAGAGGTTTTACCATTGAGCATCACATAAAGACAGTTGTTTCACTTTCCGCAAGCCAGTGAAAGCAAACATGCTGAAAAACAATTCACCACCAAATAATCATTATTCATCATTCTCAGGTCTTCTCAGTGTGATGAATAAAGAAGCTAAGAAATGCCAGGCAGTAACACTATGGGCACATTTGTGTTATTAGGGAGGTAGACTGGGAAGTGCCACTTTTTAATTCAACTGTCATCACCCTTTCTAAGTGTACCTGGATTCATGGTATATCTTATGAAGTGATGGGGTTTGACATAAAGGAAGAAAGTTTACTTCTCTATAAAGCTATGAATTTTGAGCTAGTCAACTGTGAAGAATGATTTTACAATAATTAGATTGTTTGCATACTCTTTTAGGCCATTTTCATTTGATGATGATGATAATAATAATACAGGCTGGGTAATTTACAAAGGAGAAAGAATATACAGACTGGATAATTTTTTTTTTTTGGAGAGGTTTTCGCTATAGGGCGTGTGCGCTCGCCAGACAGAGAGAGACATAGAGACAGAAAGCGAGAAATCAGCCCCCAGAGGGGATGGTCACGCCACAATCCCTTCTCCTCCATCCTCCTCTCGGGATCTTGGGCACACACACACATGCGCCCAGCGTGAGTTATAAGCCACCAGGTCTGGGATGCGAACCACAGTCGACTACATGGGAGTCCAGCGACATAGCCATTATGCCAACTGCTGGTTCCCAAGACTGGATAATTTTTAAATGAGAAGTTTCCTCATGGTTCTGGAATTCCAAGGTCAAGGGCTGCACCTGATGAGGCTTTCTTGCTGGTGGGAATTCTCTTCAGCATTTGATGGCAGCACAGACCATCACTTGGAGGAGGGTAAGAACATACCTTTGTGTCTCTTTCTCTCTTCTTATAAAGTCACCATATTTAATCATGGGGGCCCCACCCAAATAATCTTATCAATTACCTTAATGCTAATTGCTTCTGAAAGGCTCTACCTCTTAATAACACAACCAGGTTAAGTTTCTGCCATCTTTTTCTTCTTTTTAAAGAGAGATTTTTTTGCTATAGGGACTGTATGGTCACTGGAGAGACAGAGAAAAACAGAGACAGAAAATGAGAAATCCCTTCTCCTTCATTCTCCTCTTGGGATCTTGGGCCACACATGGATGCACACCCAGCGTGTGTTTTAAATCACTAGGTCCAGGACTTAAACCACAGTCGACTATGTGGGAGTCCAGCAATATAAGCATTATGCCATCTGCTTGTCCCAAGTTTCTACCATCTTAACACTGTCACAGTGGCAGCCAAAATTCAACATAATTTTGGAACGATACATTCAAACCATCACACCTACCAAGTTGCATCTCCTTCTTTTTTAATATTCTTGTATTTATTATTTTGCTTATTCATACATTCAAAAAATATTACTGTGCCTCCACAGATTGGAGAACCCAGGTTGTGTTAGTAGAATTGAAGATCAACTGAGTGGGCTTGATTTCTGCTTTCCCAGCTTACCAAAAGGATAATTGAGTTGGGAGAAATTGAGTTTGCCTCAGGATTGAATTTTAAAAACTTAACTGAATACTTACACAGTGAAAACTATGGTTTTTATGTATAGTTTTAGCATAAATTACAACCTTTCTCATTAGAACTCAAGTAGTTGACAGATAAAAGCACAGAGTTTGGATCATAAACTTGGAAAAATTATTCTAACCCTTAATTCAGTATCAATCCTTGCCAAAATTGTAGATAAGGAGAAATTTGTCCTTATCATTCCCCAAAGAATAAATTATATCCTTTATCTTGTCATGGTAAACTCTTTCAGGTTCTTAAAGTTGGCTATATGACAGAACAACTTCTCTCAGGAAAGAGTTCATATCCATTGATACGAGTTCTTTTTAGTTTGGTGTGAATTTGATCTGTGTATTACCTTTCTTACAACTTTTGTATGATATCAATAGTTTAGAATGAAGACCATCCTTCATTAAAGGAAATTTAATAATAAATGCCTTTATGGTAGAGATATTTTTGGGATGTGGGTCTATTCTAAACTATAAGAAATTACTTTTTGCATAGGCATAAGATTAGCTCTCCCCAGAGCAGATGGGTTAAGAGGTCTAATGGCCTCAGTTCCCTTTCTGTTTGAAATGGAGCCAACCCTCATGATTATTTACGTCTTCTTTAAAGCAGTATTTGATGAGAGCTATTTAATGAAAAATATTTCTGAATTAGTACAGAATATATGATTTGTCATAATCTAAAAATAGAGACAGATATGTTACCAGAATGACTTCAAGGAGGAAATGATTGATTGTAATTAGAAAACAAACCTCATACCAAGCACTCAATCATCAGAAATCTTATAGAAAAGGAAACCTCTATTAGGATATAATTACACACAGCACTTGCACACCTGTTAGTCCATTTATAGAATCTTTTGTCTTCTAAAGAATGACTGGAGTGATGGAAAAAAAAATGTTAAAGTAGAAGACAATGGGAAATGTTAGCTCTTCAGCTAGTCCTCACTTCTCATCAGATGATTCTACACAAAGTCAGTTTTTTAACAGTGGTTCTATCCTCATTTAACTGCACAGAAAACTCTTTCATGCGCTATTTCATATACTTAGAAACCCTGTACCTTAGTTTGTATCGTAAGTGCCTAGTATTAGGTGTTCACTAAGTATCTCTTAAAAATTGAGTAATAGACCTGGCTTGTATCTGGCTTGGTGGTTGAAGCAGCCAGATCTCACAGAGCTGGTTTGAATCCCAGCTTCAGTGACTTGAAAAACTGGGTACAAGAGCACATGTGCCTCAAATGGAGTAATGAGGAATGGTGATTGAGGCAAGACCATTCTCCACAGGGTCTGCTTTCTCTCTCTCCTCTGTCTGTCTCTTGTCTCTGTCTTTCTTTGGTGAGTACATGTGCCCTCTGGTAAAATTTTTTAAAAAAGATATATATGAAAATTATATAAATGCGTAAATATTAAAAAGGTTCAGCCAAAATAAACTTAATGTGAAAAAAGAGGGCAGGGAATTAAAATAAAATGAAAAATTCTACCTACATTAAAATCTCATGTACTTCCATCATTATCCGAAATTCCTGAGTGGAGAATCTCAAGGTTCTCAACTAATTTGGACTCTTCTAGTGAATTCTGTGTTGGGAATGTAAGTAGTGATTATAGTTTCTTTCTCTCTGTTTTTTTTTTTTTTTTTGGAGCGGTTTTTGCTATAGGGCGCATGCTCTCACCAGAAAGAGAGAGACAGAGAGACAGAAAGCGAGAAATCACCCCCAAGGGGAGATGGTCATGTCGCAATTCCTTCTCTTCCATGCTCCTCTCAGGATATTGGGCATGCACACAAACGCACCCCATGTGAATTTAAGCCACTGGGTCTGAGATTCGAACTGTAATCTACTACATGTAATCTACTATTGCGATGTAGTCATTATGCCAACTGCTGGTCCCAGTGATTACAGTTTCAGTATGAGATTATTCTCTTTTCATTTTCTTATACATACAATTAATTAATTTCCCTTAAGCAAACCATCAACTACTAAGTATGCATTTTACACTTCCAATTTGTTCAGCTCTATACTACTACTATAGGACATAATGTAGAAAACATAGTTTACATTCTGATGTCTACACTAATTTAGAAAAAACAAAACAGCAATGTAGGAAAAAGTAGAAAACAAAAGAAAAGAAAGTGTGTGATGGAGAAGACTGCTTTTTTGGATAGCCGATGTTCTCTTACCATGACTTTTGGGGAAATCAGGTCCCTGGTAATACTGGTCTAATTTCAGGTGTTAAAAATCATCATCGTAGATCAGTCCTATAGTATGGTGATTAAGCCCTGCACAGTGGGAGCTGGATCTTACGTGGCTGGACAGAGTTCAAATTCTAGTCTTCATAATTTGAAAGACATGCTGAGCATGTACATACATGACCAGGATTTTGATGGGATGGAGAAAAGGAGGAAAGGGGATTGTGGTATGACCAAGCCCCACTGGGGAGTCGTTTCTCTCTCTTTTTCTCACTCTGACGCACATGCGTTCCTGCTGGCATTAGAAGCAACAACCAAACAGAAAACCCTATAGGGGCAATAGAGTTGTGGGATTTCCAGGTTAGGCTGACTTCCCTTGCCACTTCAGTCATCAAATTAGAACTGTCCAATGAGGTTTCATCTCTTTTATTATCATAGTATTTTGTATAGATTTTAATTTCAGGTTCAAAATAAGTCTATTAAAAAAGGAATAATTAAATGAATTACATTAAGAATTCACAGTCATGCTAGAATGACTAAGGGATCCCAAACATTTATTTTTTACACTAACAAAATTTGAGCTGTTGAAAAATACAACTGTGGAAGACACGATGCGTAAAGTGGATGCTATAGTTAGTTTGTAAGTTACCTTCCATCTCCCTGATAGGATTTCTTCTCGCATTTAGTTTGAGTTCTATATCTTTTCTCTTTGTTTTTGTTTATATTAGTTCATGGGAAACAGTTGTTTACTAAATTTAAGTGTTCCAAATGTTTTTTTTTTAATTTAAATTTATTTACGTTCATTCACTGTACATCATTACAGCATACAAAATGAGATTTTCCATCCTGAGTACACTGTATATTGTCTCAATCAAGCACATCAACATACATGTTATTGTCAACAAATAATTTTCCATTTTTTGTTTCCTGTATGTTTTGCTCCCCCCCCATCCTTGATTCTGTATCTCTTACCCTCTGCCATCTCCCATTCTCTGCCCACACTGTCTCCGGTATCTATGTTTACTTTCTATACTGTTTCCCCCCCACATTTTATTGAATTACTAAAGATCTTAATTAATCTAAATATTTTCATAGCAAACACAGCTGATATATACATTTCCATGAACACAAGTCTAACTTTAGGCATCCTATAAAGTAGCACCTAGCAGGGGCTAGATATCTTACTGCAGTCATTGAATAGATTTTTTTTTTCTGAAACTTTTTTTTTTGTAACTTAATTTACATTCTTTTCCTAAGCATCATCACAGCATACAAAATGTGATTTCCCATCCAGAATATACTGCATAGTGACTTAATCATGCATATTATTATCAAAAATTTTCCATTTCTAGTTCCTAGAATTATTTTTACCCCTCTTTCTGAACTTCTGTCCTTTCCCACCCTCTTCTCACACTATCTCTGGTGTC
>NW_006160114.1:6452816-6453645 GCF_000334495.1 Tupaia belangeri chinensis | reverse complement strand
TGGTCAACCTGGCTATAATGTGTCTTGGAGAAGATCTTCTTGGGTTGATTCTATTTGGGGTCCTTTGTATTTCCTGGGACTGGATCTTCGAATGCCTCTCTAGGTTTGGAAAGTTTTCTTGCAGAATTTCATGGAATAGATTATCAATGCCCTTATAGGTCTCTTCACCTTCTGGAATGCCAATTATCTGGATGTTTGGACGTTTGATGACATCTAGTACTTCTCATACATTATTCTCAAATTTTTGTGCCATTTTCTCAATCTTCGTGGTGGATTTTTCTAGGCCAGTAATTTTCTCTTCTATGTCTGTGATTCTATTTTCTGTATGATCTAGTCTGCTTTTAATACTTTCAAGGGAGATTTTGACTTCCTGTATTATAGACTTCATTTCTAACAGTTCTGTTTGACTCTTTTGTAAAGCGTGCAATTCCTCTTTTAGATCTTACAAGAATTTCCTCACCTCCTGGAACTCGTTGACTTCTTTCTCCTTTCTCTTTAGCAGTTAATTGTCTCTCTTCTCTTCCATCTCTATTAGCTTCGCCATTCTGAGTACTCTAAATTCTTTATCAGACATTTCCATGATTTGCACTGAGCTGCTTGTGGATGAAGAGGAATTATTCTTTTCCCTTGGAGGAGAGGTATTTTCTTGCTTTCCCATATTTCTTGTGGTCCTGTGGTGATTTTTTGTCATCTGATGGATGGTGTGCTTCTTTCTAATTCTTTTAGTTCAATCTGAATTTTTTTTTTGAGAGTTTTTTGCTATAGGGCGTGTGCGCTTGCCAGACAGACAGAGAGAGACATAGAGACAGAAAGCGAGAAATCACCCCCC
>NW_006160114.1:6449131-6452597 GCF_000334495.1 Tupaia belangeri chinensis | reverse complement strand
CTGGTGCAGCAGATTCAGTAGATATTGAGGAATATGTTAACCCTAACAGTATTTGGATGTTTAGCTGCCATGCCCTTAGATCCATCTAGAAGCACATTAAAGGAATATTGAAGAGTGGAGAGACAACAAAAAAGAAAATCAAAAAGAGAGAGAGAAACAACAACCAGGAAAGAGAAAAAAAAAAGATGAAAAAAAATGAAAAAAAATTGTAATTATTGTTTTTTAAAAAAAAGTACAAAAAAAAAGAGAAAAAAACAAAAAAAAAATCCAAAAAATAGAAAATCTAGTTCACAGGAGCCATGAGGAATCTTCTTCTGAAGGAAGGCCTCACCTCTCCTGCCTGGGTGGGAGGAACAGAGGGGATTATTAACAAAACAAAAGGTGGAGCTGAGAGCAAGAGAAAAACTTTACCTTTAAAAAAATCATAAAAAGTTATTTAAAAATGAGAAGACAGAAGCAGAGAGAGACAGAGACAGAGGAACAGAGACAGAGATAGAAGGCCAGAGGGGCTCCCTACCACACTAGCTTGTTTGCTGGGGGCTGAATTATCAGTAGAAAATCTTTATTTCTCTTGTCCCCTGGAATAACTAGTTCGCAGGAGCCATGAGAATCTTCTTCTGAAGGCCTCACCTCTCCTTCCATGCTAGCTTGTTTGCTAGAGGATGGATTATCAGTAGAAAATCTTCATTTCTCTTGTCCCCTGAAATAACTAGTTTGCAGGAGCCAAGAGGAATCTTCTTCTCAAGTGTTCTAAATGTTAGTAAATTTTATAGTTGACCAAACCCCTAGTAATGCTTTCAAGTAACTTTTTATATTCATAATATGCATATGTATACAATTTTCCTATAGTTTTTATTAATCTCAATAGTAAGAATATAAAACTGTTAAATGAACAACAAATAACTGAAAGATGATGCTAAACATTTGGGTCAACAGGAAAGGGGGGCCTGAATATTTTAACAATTGGTGAATGGTTCTTAAAAAAATAGATCTCTTCCTTTGGTTGCATAATCTTCCTCTGATTGCAAAGCCCCAGCTATAAAATTAATGATTTGAGCTCTGTTACTTTAAATTTCTGTGACATGCATTCCAAGATGAGGTTCTTGGGGAGTTTATGGAATTGCAGAATTTTGAGAGACTAACATGTGATTAGAGTTAACCCTGTATATCACCTTCCTTTACTTTAAGGAAATAAATTACAAGTATCATTTTCTAAATATTTTTCTGAAAATGATCTCTATGTCAATCAGACACTTAACAGGCATTCATTAGTAACTCATTCTTCCTTTTCTCACCAGCAACTCCATTTGGTATGTTAGGGAAAGGAAGAGAAGAACATACCAGTCTTTTGGTTGCTTGCAGTCTTGCCATCTTGCTAACACTTACATGGTGACATAATCAGAGAACAACTAATGCAAAACTATGTGACACTTACTGTGCATACACTTGTAATTTAGGGGCAAAATGATGGTGCAATTGGCATAGACTTCATGGATCTAAGCTGTGTTGTGAAGGGTCAGTAGATTCTGACAGGCAGTAAAAAGGAAAATAGGCATTACATGTAATGAGATCATCAGTAGGATCCTGACTGGTAATGAGCAGAGGTCATGGGGAATCAGGGTGAAGGATGTACCAACTCCAGCAGAAATTGCCTCATGGAGGGTGTAGTGAATAATTTCAAACGTTGAAGTTGTGTCAAATTAGAAAGCCTTGGAATCTAGCTGAGGAACTCAGGCTTGATGAGGAGAAAAAGTAAACACTAAAGATTTTAAGTAGAGGTAACATAATGGAAACCATGCCAGAGAAGATCAATAGTGGCTAGAAAACAACTTTAAACCACCATTAATAACCAAGATACTTGTGTCATAAATAACCAATGCACCATGCTATGCACCAACTATGTCCTTTGATTTCACAATGATTTATTTATTATACTACCACTCTCATTATCTAAAACAGAACACTACAATTTCATATACCATCTGTGAGCTCCAAATGGTCATAATTAACAACCACAAATGTTCTAGAAAGGTGATGTGCTAAAAATAGCTTCTCATGCTCATCAGCAGGCTGCTTCTGTGAGTACCATGACATCTGATTAGAGAATGGCTACATTTGTTATGCCTTCACATGATTATATTTCTCACAGATTATGAAACTATGAAAACATGCTTCTCTGATTAAACATCTTGAGGCTTATTTTATTTTATTTTGTTTGTACCACTTACTTAACTTTAGAAGTTGAACAACTTGTGAACTACAGTTTTGCTCTACATCAATGTTTGGTTTTGTAAGCAGTTTTACAGTGTTATTGTTGTTTTTATTTATTTATTTAATTAATTTTAAAATTTCATTGTCTTTTATACATTCAATCACATTATTATTTGGCTTACAAAATGGATATTTTAACAGGTGAACATTTCTCCCTAGTACAGTTGATAAAACCACAAAATATCTTCAACAGATAATACCACATTTCTTTGTGCCATTATTGCTTTGCCTCCCTATTTTTATTCTAAATGTCCTTCTTCAGACCCTCCTCTTTCACACACACTGTATCTGGTATTTACATCTATATACTGTGTTTCTATATCCTTTAGTCAATTAGTTTTGGTCATAGAGTGCCGACACTTGGTATATATTAAGTGGGGACATACAATGCTTCTCCTGCATAGCCTCAGCAGTAAATCTTCCATATTCATCCACTTCCTGTCAAAAGCCAGGGCTTTGTTGGATTTTTTTATGGCTGAATAATATTCCATTAGGTATATGTGCCACAGTTTTTCTATCCATTCATTTGTTCATGGGCATTTGGGGTGTTTCCATGACTTAGCAATTGTGAATAGTGCTGCAATAAACATTGATGTGCAAGCACTTTTCCAATTAAGTGTTCTGTCCTTTGGGTAGATTCCAAGGAGTGGGATTGCTGGATCATACGGTAGTTCTATTTGTAGATTTTTGAGGAATCTCCAAATTGTTCTCCACAGTGAGTGGACCAATTTACATTCCCACCAGCAGTGTAAGAGAGATCCCCTTTCACCACAACCCCCGCCATCACTTTTTTTTTTTTTTTTTTTTATCTTAGTCATTCTGACTGGGGTTAGGTGGTATCTCATTGTGGTTTTTATCTGCATTTCCCTTACAATGAGGGATATTACAGCATTTTTTTCATATGCCTTTTAGCTATTTCTATATCATCTTTAGAGAGTGTTTTTTTTTCAACTCATTCTCCCATCTTTTAATAGGATTTATTGTCTTTTTCTGGAAAAGTTGCTTGAGTTCCTTGTGAATTCCGCTTATCACTCCCTTATCTGACGCATAGTTTACAAAAATATTTTCCCATTCTGAGAACTGTCGATTCACACTAATTACTGTGTCTTTTGCCATGCAGACACTTTATTCTGATGTAATCTCCCTTGTCTATTTTGGGGATTATCGACTGAACCTTGGGGGTTTTATTTAAGAA
>NW_006160114.1:6446766-6449115 GCF_000334495.1 Tupaia belangeri chinensis | reverse complement strand
TCCCTATTCCACTGTCTCCCAGAGTTTCCCCAGTATTTTCCAGGAGCAGTTTTATAGTTTGAGATCTTAGATTTAGATCTTTGATCCATCTTGACTTGATTTTTGTCAGAGGTGAGAGGTAGGGGTTCAGATTTATCTTAATGCAAGTGGAGATCCAGTTTTTCCAGCACCATTTGCTGAAGAGGTTTTCCTTTTCCCACTGGATTGACTGGTACTCATTGTCAAAAATCAGTTGACTGTATGTTTGGGAATTTATTTCTGGGGACTCTATTCTGTTCTATTGGATCGTGTGTTTGTTTCTGTGCCAGGACCATGCTCTTTTGATTACCACAGCTTTGTGGTATATCTTTGGGTTAGGGAGTGAGATACCACCCACTCCATTCTTTTTGTGCAGAATTGCTTTGGCAATACCTTTTTTTTTATTTATTATGTTTTTTTTTTTTAATGATTCCAGACAAACTTTGCAATTGTCTTTCCTAGATCCATGAAGAATGTGTCTGGTACTTTGATTAGCATTGCATTAAATATGTAGATTAATTTGGGTAGAATTGCCATTTTGATTATATTAATTCTCCAACCCAGGAACATGGGCTATCCTTACACTTTTTTGTGTCATTTTCAATTTCTTTTTTTAGCTTCTCATAGTTTTCCTTGTGGAGGTCTTTAACTTCTTTGATTAGATTTATCCCTAAGTATCTTATACTTTTTGTGGTTATAGTAAATGGGATAACTTTTTTCAGTTCTCTCTCAGTCTGCCTGTTGTTTGTATATAGAAGTGCTGTAGATTTCTGGATATTAATTTTGTATCCTGCAACTTTACTGTATTCATATATTACTTCCAGAAATTTTTTCATGGAAACCATTGGGTCTTCTATGTGTACAATCATGTCATCTGTGAATAGAGAGAGTTTTACCTCTTCTTTTCCTATTTGAAGGCCTTTTATTTTTTCCTCTTTTCTGATTGCATTGGCAAGGACTTCCAGTACTATATCGAAAAGGAGTGGAGAAAGTGGGCATCCTTGTCTTGTACCCGTTTTTAGTGGTGGAAAAGCCTTCAGCTTTTCTCCATTGAAGATGATGTTCACTGTGGGTTTTCCATAGATAGCTTTTATTGTGTTGAGAAAAGACCCTTCTATGCCAATTTTGCTGAGATTCTTCATCATGAAAGGATGTTTATCTTATCAAATGCTTTTTCTTTTTTTTTATCAAATGCTTTTCCTGCAGCAATTGATATGACCATATAATTTTTATCTTTCTTCCTTTTAATATGGTGTATTACATTTATGGTTTTGCGTATGTTGAACCAACCATGCATTCCTGGAACAAAACCTACCTGATCATGATGTATAATCTTTTTTATAAGTTGTTGGATATGATTTGCTAGTATCTTGTTGAGAATCTTTGCATCTGTATTCATCAGGGATATTGGTCTATAGTCTTCCTTCTTTGTCCTGTTCTTATCTGTTTTAAGGATAAGGGTGATATAGGCTTCATAGAATAAATTAGGGAGAGATTGACGCTCCTGAATCTTTAGAAATAACTTGAGCAGAATGGGGGTGAACTCTTCTTTGAAAATGTTGTATTATTTAGAGGTGAATCCATCAGGGCCAGGGCTTTTCTTTGTTGGGAGGTTACTTATTACGGATTCAATCTCATGGTTTGTTATGAGCCTATTCAGCCTTTCTATAACATCCTGGCTCAATCTTGGTAGATTATGTGTGTCTAGAAATTTGTCCATCCCATCCAGATTATCTTGTTTCTTCACATACAGATATTCATAGTATCCTCTAATAATGTTTTGTATTTCAACTATATCTGTTGTTCTTTTGCCTGCTTCATTGTAGATCTGATTCACCTGGTTTCTTTCTCTCTTCTTCTTCTTCTTTTTTTTTTTTTTTGTTGTTGTTGTTATTGTTGTTGGAGAGACTTTTGCTACAGGGTGCATGCACTCGCCAGAAATACAGAGAGACAGAAAACCAGAAATCACCCCCTAGGGGGCATGGCCATGCCACAATCCCTTCTCCTCCTCCTTTCTCCTCTTGGGATCCTGAGCACGCATGCACACGCGCCCAGCATGAGTTTAAGGCAACTGGTCCAGGACTCAAACTGCAGTAGGCTACATGGGAATCCAGTGACATAGCCATTACACCAAATGCTGGTCCTGAATGAACATATGTTTTGAATAATATGTATCATTAGTATTGAACAGGGCTTTCTGAATTCTTCTTTGTAGTGAGAGACTCAGGCCTTTTGGAAATCTAACCATGACTGAAATTCTCCTGACTAATTGCTTTTGTTTAAACGTCTATTTGACATTTGAACTATTTTCAAAATGTCATCTCTGAATTC
>NW_006160114.1:6442332-6443551 GCF_000334495.1 Tupaia belangeri chinensis | reverse complement strand
CCTTATTAGTTTCTTCATCTTCTGGGATACCAATTATTTGGATGTTATGGCATCTTATGGAATCTAGTATTTCTCGTATGTTATCCTTGTTTTTTTTTTTTTTGTTATTTTCTCTATCTTTTTAGTGGTTTTCTCTAGGTCAAAGGTTTAATCCTCTATATAAGAGATTTGATTTTCAACAAGGTCTAATCGACTTTTAATACTTTCTAGAATGTTTTTGATTTCCTGTGTTATAGACTTCACCTCTGTTACATCTGATTCTTTCTTAGTGTGTCTATTTCTTCTTTCATGTCATGGAAGTACTTTCTAATCTCCTGTAGTTCATTGTCTCTTTTCTGTTCCAACTCATAGAATTTGGTTACCATGAATGTTCTAAATTTTTCTCGGACACTTTGGTAATGCCCTCTGTTTTTTTTCAAGAAATAGAAGGGAGTCACTGTGTTCTTTGGATGGAGACATATTTCCTACTTTTTATTCAGACCTGAGACTCTTCTTCTACTTCTAGCCATTGGGAGATGTGTTCATTTTGGAATACCTTTTAAGAGAACATTTCCTCAAATAGGAGGTGCAAGTGTGTTTCCCTTTTGCTGTGGACTGAAGACTGCCAAAGTCTCTCTTCTGTTGTGTTTAGCAATGTGATCCAAGGAGGAGTATTCTATTCAGATGTATGAAGAAAAGTATCTCCTTTTTGGCAGGTGGTTCAGTAAAATGGAGGATCCCAGAGAGTCTTAAAATACTAGAATATTTCAGAATTGTAATTCTAGACCTATCTAGACCATTTAGGAGGGTGGAGATAAAGGAAGAGAGGACCATATAAATGGTAAGAAAGCAAGGAGAATAAAGAAAAAGTCATCTGCCGATTTCACCAGGGATCTGAAGATGGAAGTTGGGTGGGTATAGAGCTGAGGGAATTCCTGTGTTGTAAGAAATTTACAAATGAAAGAAGAGGAGAAGGAAAAAAAAAAGCCTAATTGGCCGACAGATATAGGGGTCTCTGGCTTGGGGGTCCCAGGGCTGAAGCTGGGGTGGGGGTGCCTTGCCTCAGTGTCCCTTAGGTCAGGGGTCTGAAGATGGAAGTCTATTTTATTTTATTTTATTTTTTTTTTTTTACTAATAGTCAACTCAGGGCAAAAAAGAGCAAGATTGCACTAAAAGTAAGTTTTCTTAAAAATGAAGTTTGATTAGTGTAGTAAATATCTTACAAAAGGCTTATTGAATT
>NW_006160114.1:6407123-6442316 GCF_000334495.1 Tupaia belangeri chinensis | reverse complement strand
AATGTTAACTATTTGGTTATATTTTTGGGAAATATAAAGAGATATTTATTTACTTTATTGCCAAATATTTTCCTCCTTGTGTCCCTAAGAAGAGTCCCATGGAAAGAGCCTTCATAGTTTGCTTTCACGCTTCCTGGAGAAGCTGGATGATCACAGAGAAGTTAGGATAGGGAGTTGTTTTTGTTTTTAAGAGGTTTTTGCTTTAGGGTGCATGCACTCACAGGAAAGAACAGACACTATGAGAAAAAAGTGAGAAGTCACTCCCTAGGGGAAATGGCCATGCCATAATCCCTTCTTCTCCACCCTCCTTCCAGGATATGGGCATGCATGCACACAGGCCTGGTGTGAATTTCACGCTGCTAGGTCCAGGACTTGAACCATAGTCAGCCATGTGGGAGTCCAGGGATGTAACTACTGTACCATCTGGTGGTCCCAGAATAGAGAATTTTTAACCACTGGAAATAGCTGTCTTTATTGTGCATACCTATGGTTGTTCAAACTGTTAAAACTAACTAAAAAAAAGTAATGAACCAAAAACGATGCCAAATTTCATCAAATTGAAGGTGCTATTGATGGTAAGATGCACGGCAATTTTATATACTGCTAAGAAAGAGAACACATTGCAAGTTAAACCATAGCACAATGCTTCTTTCTGACATAATTTTTAAAATTTTAGACTTAAGCATTTTGAAGAGTTCTCTCAATGTTATTTAATATATTTTTCAAGAATCATGTATAATTATTGTATTTCCTTTAAGAAGGAAAATAAAATGACTGGTTAAAATATTCTTAAAACTTTTATTCTTAGTTTGACACTTCTAAATCTCTCTTGATCCAGACCCATTAGTGTCTGTATTTTTCTTTCTACCATTTTTTTTTAAATGCCATAAAGAGTCTTTCTTAAAAGAATATTCCACTGGAGCCAGCAAGAGGCATGGTGGTGAAGGTGCTGGACCCCCACGTGGCTGATGATGATTCAAGTCTGGGACCTGGAGGTTTGGTTTCTCATTTCCTTTATCTCTCTCTCTCTCTCTCTCTCTCTCTCTCTCTCTCTCTGGTGAGTGCATGTGACCTGCAGCAAATTAAAAAAAATAGTTATAATAATAAACAAAATAAATAATAATAATTTTTTTTTTGGAGAGGTTTTTGCTATAGGGTGTGTGTGCTTGCCAGAAAAAGAGAGAAAGACAGAAAGAACAGAAAGCAAGAAATCACCCCTAGGGGAGATGGTCATTCCACAATCGCTTCTCCTCCATTCTCCTCTCGGGATCTTGGGCACGCACACATGCATGAACACGCTTCTGGCCGTGAGTTTTAAGCCACTGGGTCCTGGACTCGAATTGCAGTCAACTACATGGGAGTCCAGCGACATAGCCATTATGCTAACTGCTGGTCCAAATAATTACTTTTTAAAGAAAGAATATGCCATTGTTTTCTCTGGGATTTTCTTTTTGCTCATCAAATTTGATGATGACATTTCTGTTATCCTTATTAGAAGAAGTAGACAGATATTTTCTGATGATAACTAGGACGCATGTTCTTTCCTCAAATGGTCATTGAATGATTTGAAAATGAAAGTGCTGCAAGGTTGTGATTCTTTCTCCAGGCCACCAGAAGCAATAACAGCTTTCTACATTTTTAGAGATAATATCTGAACTGTTTAGATCCACATAAAAAACACCAAGAACGGGGACCAGCAGTTAGCATAATGGCTATGTCGCTAGACTCCCATGTAGTTGACCGCGGTTCGCGTCCCGGACCCAGTGGCTTAAAACTCACGCTGGGTGCATGTGCGTGCGTGCCCAAGATCCCGAGAGGAGAACAGAGGAGAAGGGATTGTGGCATGGCCATCCCCCCTGGGGGGTGATTTCTGACTTTCTGTCTCTCTGTCTCTCTCTCTCTCTGTCTGGTGAGCGCACGCGCCCTATAGCAAAAAGAAAAAAAAAAAACCCTCTTAAAAAAAAAAAATACCAAGAACATAACTGATGGGCTACTTATTGCTACTCTGAACTTCTCCAGTGGAGTCTGGTCAAACCTTCATCTATTCTATTATGCGGTTTTTTTGAGAGGTATGGTGAAAGTACATTAATTTTAGACAGAAATAATCTTACCCTTAATTTTTTTGTTTGTTTGTTTGTTTTTGTGGTTTGAAATTAAATGTGGAGCCAACCTCCTGGTCTTTGGCAATATGTTAGAGCATCACAGTGATAACCTACTTTTTGTAACTCAAACTCACAATCTTGATTTCTTGATTTTGTACCATTGGTAGTATAAATTCAAAACATATCAAAGATTACTAGGGGATAAATTTAATATTTTTCTCTATAAAATTACTGTTAGTAGTTCCTGTTAACAATTCAGAATTATTATTTTTTTATTTTTACAAAATGCTGTTCTGTGCCTGAGTGATCACTTTCTGGGATTTTTTTCACAATCAAGTGCTCCTAAGAGGGTTTAACACAATCCATGTTAGTCACTGCTTGATGCACCAGTCTGTCACATCAGCTTTTCCTTGCTTTGAAACTTTTGAAACTTTCATCACCATCCTGGTAGATTTAGCAACTTCTGTTTTTATGTATGTTGCTTAGGTGTGATTTTCAATTATTTTCTGTGTATCTCTGTATGTAACATAGATTCATTTATTTGTGGGTAATCCTTTCTTATTTTTCACAAAACACTTGGTTGTTTTCTTTTCCAAGAAAATAGGAGTTTGCAGTTTCCTAGTAACAATGTTGTTTTACTAAGATCACGTTTGTGTTCTATTTCTATTTATTTCTTTGTACACAGTATCTTTTCATATCAATGGTGAATTCTAGTATGTAATCTTCCTGAAGATATTTTAAGTAGCAATTCAACTTAATATTCATATATCAATGTGTGTCACTTAATAGAAGTATTGAAAACATAAACAATGCTAATCATGTGTATAGGCATGGTAAACTCTTATAAGATGAAGTCAATTTAAGACCTACTTTAGGACTGAGGAAACTCCTAGGGAAAAATACAACCTGAGATATATCCATAATAAACAGATTAGGTGGGTTCAAGAATAGGGACAGCAGAATGAAGATGGGAGTTGGTCAGTAACAAATCACGTTATAGATAGGGATGGTAAAGTACCTATGGGGTTCCACATTCCTTTGATCTGCCACATTTTACCAGACTTTGACCTAGTAACAAGGAATATGGGTCCTTGGAGAGGACTCAACAACCCTGCAGTGTGGACTCCTTCACCTTAGCTTTGTATCACACAGAGGAGAGGAAGATCCTCTTCATTTTGCAAGAGCTGGTGCAGAATAAAGAAGGCAAGCAGATATGGCCATGGTAGGCAGATGCCTGCAGAGAAAAGAGATGGTTAGTGACAACATCTTGGCTCAGGACAAGAGACCACTAGTATCCTGAACTATTCAAGGATAAAGGTACCCCTTAGGGACTCTCCAAATAAATATTTACCGAGGGTTTCTTGTATGTTGTGTGCTGTGCTTTTTAAAGTACTGAAATTCCCACACAAGCCAAGTTCCTGTATGGATGTAAGAAAAGTGTAACTGTAATGAGATCTCCTATAAAGCCCAGCTTGGTGACACTAGAGAAGAGTTATATTACCCCTTTCAGCATTTAATCAGAGGATTTGCAAATAGAAAGCATAGAAATGAATTTCTCTGTCAGTTTTTTCCTCCTCATAAATGGATTTTGCAATTTAATCCTGAATTTGAATGCTGCCCTTACATGTAGAGGAATTATACATGAATACCTGAAGAAATGTCAAGAGGGCTCCAGACGGCAACATCCCACTGATGTGTTGCTGAGGGTTGAAATTTGTCCATTAGAGATTGTTTTCCCCACTTTCTAGGATTTTTTTCACAATCAAGTGCTCCTAAGAGGGTTTAACACAATACATGTTAGTCACTAGAATTCAGTCTTTAACATTATAGCACGAGTTACTTTCACAGAGAGCTGTCCAGTGGGATAAAATAATGGGAGCATGTGAGCGTACCTGTGACCTTACGTAGAAGAGTGAGCGAAGGGGCACAGGAATAAGAGGGCTGATGAGAACTGAGATGAAATTTAGTTTTAAATTTTCTATAACAAAGAGACCCCAAAATACAGTGGCCCAAAGAATAGAGAGTTTTATTTGTCTTTCATTTAAATGTCCAAGGTAAATAATCAGACTTTGGGTCCAAGACTTACCATTTCAGAAACTAGGTTCTTTCATCTTCAGACTGCCCTTGCCACTCTATTTAATGAGCTGTCCTTTTAAAAACACAGTCTAAGACATAGATACCAGACATCTAGAGTAGTGCTGTCCAATGGAAACGTAATGACGGGAAAGCTCTCCATCTGCTTTGTTCAATAATGTAGGTATTAGTTACATGGGGCTATTTTGGGCACTTGAAGTAGGGCTAGTATGACTGATAAACTGAATTTTAGATTTTGCTTAATTGAAATAACTGCACACAGCTAATGATACTCTTTGGGTAGTTCATATCTCTCCAATAGGGTAGTAAATTAAATTGAAAGCTCAGGAGGATGGGGTTTGAACATGTATGTCCCTTACATTCCCAGTGTCTTTTATAAGGCCTGGACCCTGAGAAAGGATTAGTTCACCATTTTATTTTGCTCTTAGTAAACTCAGAGGTGCTACCAAGGCCTGGGATTTGGTAGAAGCAAAGATTTTTGGTAGAGAGTGGTGGATAGAACTTGAACTTTTTCCAGCTCAGCTGTCCTGGCAGCTGGTGTGAATCTCAGTGTGAAAGAGGGCTAGATCTGTCTTTGAATTTTTTTTCCAACTTTGTCTAAAAATACACCTAAAGTAAATTTATTAGAGTATTATTACTTTCATGTTAGTCTTACTGTCATAGGAAATTGAGGTTTTGTCTGGTGTTTTAATCTATTAGAGTCCCTCATGTTTTGTTTTAAAATAATTTATACAAAAAGGAAATTTAGCTACGTTTGTATTTTCAGAAAACCTCACAGTCCCTTAAAGAAGTAGAGTTCATTAGCACTAGTTTGCTTATATTCTAGTGAGATCTAGATTGGTAGGCAAAATTAACTTTTTTGATGAACCTCCTAAAAAAAATGTATAAATAGTTTGAATAAGTAGTTTCCTATAGAAATTGGTATAAATCAACAGTTCTTGAAACTATTAAAATAAATCTAAATATTACAAGAAATTATTTTGTTAGCAAACAGGCTTACAAAGAAATTTAACTTTATGTTTTCCTTTTTTAAAAAATTATTTATTTATTTATTTATTTTTGGAGAGGTTTTTGCTATGGGGTGCGTGTGCTCACCAGAAAGACAGAGAGACAGACAGAAAGCAAGAACCCCCTTCCCCAAAGGAGGGATGGCCATGTCGCAATCCCTTCTTCTCCATTCTCCTCTTGGGATCTTGGACATGCACACACATGTGCCTGGTATGAGTTTAAGCTACCGGATCCAGGACTCAAACACGGTCAACTACATGGGAGTTCAGTGACATAACCATTACACCAACTGCTGGTCTTGAAATTTAACTTTATAATAATAAGTTAAAGAATAATTATGTGTTTTAAATTTTAGGGTAGCAAGTTTGTAAAATTTTGTTAGACTCTTCCTATCTGCTTAATAAGACATATTGGCTAGTAGAGTGTCTATCTTTTGAGATCTCTTATATTATTTCAAGATTTAATTAAATCCATAAAGTTGCTAGCTTCATTTATACTTTTAAAATCAGGGTTATTTAACATCTCAGAGACAAGCACAAAAATAAGTAGGAAATGGTACAAATGAAGTGAGAGGCAAATTTCACTCAAAAATGCCAACAAAAGGGAAGCAGAACGACAATACGAATTTCTGAAAAATAGACTTCAAATCTCAAAGAATTAAATGGGATGTAGAGGGTTGTAATACAGCAACTAAGGGTATAATTAGTAGAGAAGTTATCATTTTAAACTTTTTTATAACAAAGAATATAGCAGGAAAATATATTAAGTTTCCTAAAAGCAAAAGAACACGAGAAAACAATCAATGAACATAAAAAGGGATGCCTCAAAGTAAGAAGGCAGAATCAAAACCCCCAAAACCCTAAGGATATAGAATATTTACAATTTTCATTTAAAATTCCAAATACAAATGTACCATATGCTTATTGTACAAGTTTAAACAATATGAAAATATTAATAAAAATGAGAACATGATCACATGCTCTAATTCTACAATCTCCCGAGAGATTACTTCTATAGTTTTCCATGTACCCTTCTAGATCTTTATAAAATGCATTCGTAGAACTTGTTAATTCATAAAAATGAACTTCTTTGATCATAATAGGGATTTGCTGTGATTTTTATTTAATATAATTGCTATTCTTCTACTGATAGATTTTAAGCTGCTTCCAAAGATTTATTAGGGACAATACTTCAATGAACATCTTCATACATATATATCTAAGCATGTGGGATAACTGGATGACAGAGGCTAATTAAATGGAAATTTTAGGTCAAAACTATGATGGGCGCCAACTCAAATTTTATAAATCATTGTCATGAAGTGTGAGCAGTAAACCTATGTTGTGGTTAAAAAATGAGAGTTTGGGGTTCTTATTTTTCATCCAGCACAACCTAGAGTACACAGACCTTTTTATTTTACTCCTGAAATTAACAACAATCTTGCTAATATTTTACTATGTAGTTTGCTGAAGGCTTCTGCTCATCACCCATTATCAAATAAACTGTTATGATAAAAGAAAATTTCATTTAAAAGTGTTATTGAATTCATTTATAGGGTCTAAGCCTGTATTTTCTCAATTAATTAGTATAAATGTATAATTACTCTATCATAAGAGTCAGGTGACATTTATTAAATTTTTTGTCATCTATCAAGATGATCTATGGATATCGCTCCTTTAATCTGTTCATGTAGATTTTTCTAATATTAAAATATCCTGGAATAAACTCCACTTAGTCATTTTGGATTATTATTTAATAGAAGGCTGAATTTCATGTATTAATACATAAAGTACTATATATTTGCAGTTATTTTTGTCATATTTGCCTATGTTGTTTTTCTGTTCTTATCTAATTTGTATATGGGGTTACGCTAGTCTTGAAAAATTAGTTGGAAAATTGCTTTTTCCCTATTCTCTGAAACCAGTTTAATATGATAGAAATTATCTGTTTCTTGAAGAGAGAGCCCTTTTCAAATGTGGCTACTTAACAACTTTGTCAATATTGTCTATGTTTAAGGACCATCGAGCGTCTCTATTTCTTTTAGAATTGATTTTGATAATTTATAATTGCTAGAAGAGACTGTAAATTGTTCCATTAGTGCCCCCAAGGCTAAGAGGTTTTAATATGTTACTTTCTTATTCATTCTAGAAAGTATGAAATGTTGTATGTCATTTTATCTTTAATTCACATATTACATAGAATAGTGTTTTTAACTTCCACGGTGTGTGCTAGGCTGCTCCACAGCTATGTACACCCTGCCTCCTTCATTGCTTTATTTAAAATTCTGTGGCCAGAGGATGGAGTCTCCAGTATTCATTAGCACAAAAGTTCCTATCTTTCTGAGTATAGGGATCTTATTTTAACAATTATACTGCATACTTCTCAATATAGAGGAATTATATTTTAATACTTATTGATTGATAAAATATTAGATACTAGAAATGAATTCAATAGTATTTCAAAGTAAATATGAATTTACTTAATCACAACAGAATATAATACATTTGAAAAATAGTTGTATTATTTATATTTAGGGAGATTATTGAGTTTATCTGTCAGGAACCTGATGCACCTCTTGATTTACAGACCTTTTATTATAGTTAGGCTGGGAACTGCTCTTCTGAGTTCTACTCCTTCCTTTCTGAGGCTGGTCACCGGCTCTTACTGTTTGTATTGTTCCTCCTGCCTGAAATACTCTTCTGTTACCTATTTATCTGCATCCTGGGATAGTCTCTGACCCATGCTGACCCCTTCCAGACCTCATTCCTGGGCATTTTAGTTAAGGAAGTTCTCCTCGGTTCTTCACAAGGATTCTCTGCTTGATCATATTCAGTTCATCAAATTATATCATGCTGATGTTATGAGCTCTTCAATAATTTTATAGCTCCATGTCCTGTGGATTAAAATCATATAATAAATACTACCTACAGTTATTGTTAGAATTAAAAAAAATTCAAATGCCACATAATATAATAGTAGAAGTTTCTCATCTACCCTCAACACCACCTCTTTTTAACTTCTTGATTTCTATCAGCATTATGATTATATTCATTTTATATATAGATTCATTTAGCATACTTTTAAATTAAAATAAGAATGAAGTCTTTAATACTTTGTTTTTAACTAGCTTCTAAATCTTGGGTCAGAACACTATATCCCATAGGCCAAAATTGACCCACGGCCTGCGTTTGTATAGTCTGTGAGCCAAGAATGGTTTTCACATTTTCGGTTAAGGTGCTGGACTTCCCATGTGGTTGATTATGGTTCAAGTCCAGGACATGGTGGCTTGAAGTTCATGCTGAGTGTGTGTGTGTGTGTGTGTGTGTGTGTGTGTGTGTATGCATGTCCAAAGTCCCAAGAGTAAAATGTAGGAGAAGGAATTACAGCATGGGTATTCCCCTTAGAGGGTGATTTCTTACCTTCTGTCTCTGTTTTTCCAGCAAGTGCATGTGCCATACAGCAAAACAAAACCAAACAAAACAAAATCTATAAAAAAGAAAAAATTAAAACAAGAAAAATATTTCATGATACACACCAAGTATATAAAAATCCAATTTAGTGACCATAAGTAAAGTTTTACTAAAACACAGCTACTCATTCATTTCCATATTGTCTTGGCTGCTTTTGTGCTACAATGGCAGAACTGAGTTGTTCCTACAGACACATATGACCTCTAAACCTATTTATAGTATGTTTATGGCTTGGTCCTTTACAGAAAATGTTTGTCAACCCCTGAAAACCAATAAACATGTTTGCAATACCTATGATCCTTGACTTAAAGTGAGATTGCATCCTGATAAACTTATCATAAACAAAATATCATAAGTCCAAAATGGGTTTAATGCTGGCAACACAATGCAGTATTAGAATCTCTTTCTAAACCATTAAGATAGCCTCCTGACTGTGTTTTTATTCATTCTTTTCTCCTATCCATTCCCTATGCAGGAACCAAAGTGAACATGCTAAAACTTCACTGAGTCAGTTACACTGCTTCATGTGGTCTGAACACCCAAAGCTGAGAACTTTTGGTGGAGTATTCCCATATTTTAAAGAGAAGTACCAGGAGGCTGGTCAGTGGTGCACTGGTTAAACATGATACTCTGTGATCTTGAGCTACATGGGAGTGTTCCAACTTCTGGACACCTCCCTAGTAGGCCATGGGTGCATGATCATGATCCAATCTGGGGCTGGCTGAGGTAGTATGTCCTCATGCCATGAGAGTTGTCCAACTTACCTTATCATTTGTTGAAATAAAAATACTTTGTTTTGTAGATGGCCTTCTAGCAGAGTCTCATTAATCTCAAGAATATTCTGAGTCACCTCTATTTTATTTTGAGGGCTCTGATATATTTTTAAAAGTATGTTAGAAATATAGCCCCATACATTTGGCAAAACCCATAGAACCATAGTACATGAAGAGTGAGTCCTATAGGGAACCAGTAGTTAGCGTAATGGCTATGTCGTTGGACTCCCACGTAGTAGACCGTGGTTCGTGTCCCGGACCCGGTGGCTTAAAACTCACACCAGGTGCATATGTGTGTGTGCCCAAGATCCCGAGAGGAGAATGAAGGAGAAGGGATTGTGGCATGACCATCCCCACTGGGGGCTGATTTCTCGCTTTCTGTCTCTCTGTTTGTCTGGCGAGCACATGCACCCTATAGCGAAAACCTCTCCAAAAAAAAAAAAAAAAAAAAAGAATGAGTCCTATATAAAGAATGATGTTTATTTAGCTAATAAATACCGGTTCATCAATTATAACAAGTAAATGGTATTAGACACTAGAGCAAGATGATAATAATAGGGTAAACTGAGTGTGTGCATGTGTGTGTGTGTGTGTGAGTGAGTGAGTGAAAAGAGGTATATTGGAACCCTGCTTGCTGCTCAGTTTTTTTCTAAATTTAAATTTTTCTAGAGAATAAAATTTGGGCCATTCAGTAGTACAGTGGTATCAGCCAGCTCATGAGATACTGGATCACTGTGGAAGCTCATGGGTTCAGTTCCCAGGCTGACCCATATACCCTAGTGTATGTGCCCATGATCCCACTGCTGGGGAAGGCTGGAGTTGGGTTGGGGGCATTGTGCCATAATGACCCTTTTGAGGATGCCTGTCTTCCTCTTTATCTCTGTCTTTCACTCTCTCATTCTCATGAAATAAATACAATTTTAAAAGGTTCTTGGAAAAATGGAATTATACTATATAAGTTTATTTTTTAAAAAAATAAAATTTGTTATAAAAAAAGAAATATCAAAATAGAGTTATTTATACAATATTTTCCTCACTAGTAGAAGTATAATGCTGTTGGCCTGCCATTATACCCAGTTAAAAAACCTATGTGTCCTAGCTTCTCTTGCAAATGAAATGGACTAGAGATAGAGGCCTGCTCAATGAAATCTAAGTGGAAGTCATTTGGAGAGAATTAAGAGACTATTCCTTAAAGAATGGGAACACTTCACTGGCATTTGTCCTTTGGCCTTTCTCTTCTCTTTGTTTCTTCCATGTAATGCTGCATGAAAAGCTATCACATGACTGTCAAGGAAGGCCAGATAGTGCCAGAATTCTCAACTTAGATTTCCTTGAGCTGCAATACTGGCCAACCATTTGGCCTGCCATCCTTAGAACTTTTTAATTCATGAAAAGAAAAATAAAAGAAATTGGATGTTATTTAAACCACTGTTCTTTAGGTTTCCTGTGAAGAAAGTTCAAGCAATTAAAAATTTCAAGAGTTCAACCTCTTGAATGCATCTCTGCATATATGTGTATAACCTGCTTAGAGGTTGACTGTGAGGCCGTTTGTGAACAAAATAGGCTAGAGTTAAAGGACCACTCTCTCTCCTCCAACCTTCCTTGCCCTTACTCCTATCAGTAGCCACCCCTCACAGAGCCCTCCAACATGCATCCTCCAACATGCATGATGCATTGTGGCCAGAGAGTTCATAGTTTTTTTTGTTTTGTTTTGTTTTTCCATGTCTGAGACTTAGATTTCTTTTTATTGAACTCCTTAGTTAGCTTCATTATATTATAAAACTAATGTCTTTCTCTAACCTTTTATTTATTTCTTGATGAAACACATGTTGAAGTGTTATTTTTTTATTTTTTGGGATGGAAGGGTGTTTTTTTCATATATAAAAAACTTTAAATTTATTCTTTCCATTTAAGAAATAAAAAACTCTAGTTTCAAAAAAAATGGTTTTTCTCCCAAAGTGTTGAGGATTTTTTTCCTTTACCTGTTAAATGATAGGATTTACTTGTACTACTGGTGCCGGAATTCAGCATTTCTAGTGAAAATTATGATATTAATCTGATGATTATTCCTTTGAAGACTTTTTTTTTCATCCTGTGGAAGCTTTAAGTTCTTTTATCCTTGATATTTTGAAATCTCATGAGGATACACACACACACACACACACACACACACACACACACAACCCTATATATTTATTTTAAAGTTGTACTTCTCCATAGCACACAATATAATTTTTAAAAATCATAGATTACATGTCAAGTCAAGAAGATTACTATATACATCTTTCCATCAGAGAACTTTATATTTTTATTTTGTCCATACTTTTCATTTGAAGGCACCTGGGTATACCCGCTAGTGGTTAAGTCTAGTTTTTCCCTATTGGCCTCAGCGTTGGACAGTAGTTTAAGCAAGAGGAAAAGGTATATTAACACATTTTGTCAAAGGGAGAAGTTACCTGCCAGAGGTTTGCATTTACTTATCTAATGGATTGTTTTTGGATGATATAAATGGGAAATTTAGGTGAAAAGGCAGAGATGCATTTTGGCAGCACCCTGGTTTAGGGGATATGTTTACATGATAGCTGTGGAATCTTGGTTCTAGACTTTTCCAGACTTCAATAGAGTCTAGAATGGGTTTCATTTTCTCCATCTACATGTTTGGGATGTGGAACTTGATGACATCGAAGGTCTGCTCCTAGGATTTAAAGTTCTATTCAGTGGTTCTCAAGGTATATGTGGGAGGAACCATCTGATTAGGGAGAGTTTGGAAATGTGACAGATATTTTGTATTATCACAAAATGACTGGGGATCACTTTTAGCATTTAATGTGCAGGGCCAGGGGATGACAAACATCTTGCAGTAAATGGGAATGTCTTGCAAAAGAAAGAATTGTCCAGGAAAAATAAATCCTGTAATGTCTTTCTAGCTCTTCTTGGTAGGTATGGGGACATGCTGGAATTTCCTCAGGCAGGTGAGAGCGTACTCTAACTTTGGCTACAGATAAACCATGATGCTTTACTATTTGTTTGTAAGGAGTCCCTTCATTTTTCTGTCTTTCAAGTCTCGCCTTCTAGTCTTTCTCTAATCAACAATAATGATGCCATACTACCAATCCATATGCTTTTCTATTATTTTTCCCCATTTACCCAAATATATTGATTCTATTATTTCTACTATTTTTTTTTTTTTTTGGTAGAAGTTTTTGCTGTAGGGTGTGTGTGCTCGCCAGAAAGACAGAGAGAGAGACAGAGAGATAGAAAGCGAGAAATCACCACCCATGGGGGATGGCCACACCACAATCCCTTCTCTTCCATTCTCCTCTTGGGATCTTGGGTATGCATGCACACCTGCCTAGCGTGAGTTTAAGCTGCCAGGTCCGGGACTTGAACTGTGGTTGACTACATGGGAGTCCAGCGACATAGCCATTACGCTAACTGCTGGTCCCAATTATTTCTACTTTTTTCAAACTGAAGAGTATGGAGTATAGATATCATTCCCCATGACTGAAATGGAGAGGATATGTGGAAAAGGGGTGAGCTTTTAAGTCTTGGAGTCCAGGGACTATTGACAACAGTTTAGATTAAGGAAGCCTCTAAGCAGGACAAGGTCTTTGGCATAATGATTTTACATTTGCTCTGTATACCTGAGGGAATAAAGCTTCAGCTTTGGAAAGGCAAGGAGCAGAAGATTAAGAGCTACTAATTGGGTCTCATCTTTGCTGCACTTTCATTAGCTTTGTAACTTGTATTGACTTAAATGTAATTTGAAGTTTCACCATTTCATCTTAAAATATGTGTTTTGTACGTTCAAGCCAGCTACTGCCTTGATTCAAATACTCCTCAGAGACACATTTTAACTGAAACAGGCTATTCCAAATTAAATCCAATTATTCAAGAATAAACTTACACAAATATCTATACAGCACAATCAAGATTCTCTGACACGTGGTAAGCAGCAACCCACAGGTGTGCCTTGCTGTTCCAGTACTTAGAGCCAGCTCAGATTTTCTTGGCTTGCTGATTATTTTCAAGTTTGGGCTGAAGTCACATGGCTACCAAGAACCCAAGCCCTGCCTACCCCTATAGTTATTTCTTCTAAATCCTCTCCCCTTTCCTTTTTTATTTTATTTATTTATTTATTTTTGCAATAGGGTACATGCGATCACCTGAGAGGAGAGACACAGAGAAAGACAGTGAGAGGGAAAATAAGAAATCACCCCCTGAGGGTACGGCCATGCCACAATTCCTTGTGTTCCATTCTCCTCCTTGGATTATGTGCATGCACACGTACACCTGGCACGATTTCCTAGCTGCCCATTCCAGTACTAGAACTGTGGTGGACCATTTGTGAATCCAGCACTTTAACCACCATACCATCCATTGATCTTCTACCTCCTTTTAATTCAGTTACGCTAAACAGTTATTTTTCCAATTAAATTTCATCTCTCAAGTGTTTGATTTTGTTTTTAATCTAAATTGCTATGTTTTACTCCCATTCTCTGCTTAGCCAACTTTCATGGATCTTCAAAACCTAGTTTAGTAATCCTCCTCCCACAAAGCCTGCTTTTTGTCCTTTATTCTACCTTTATTATAATCCTGTTTCAGGTGTTGTAGAAGACAATTACCCTGAGTAAACTTGCTTTGAGGTTCAGATTCTTGACTCCTAATCTAAACCTACTCAATCGGAGCGCAAATCTTCCACCAACTAGTTAGAACATACATTAGATAGTCAGTAAAGTCGTGACATATTTCTCTGCACAAAAATGCCTTGTGACTTTACCAACAACACAATATATTTATCTGTCTTTGCATTAAATTATAAACATTTTTTTCTGAATTCATGATGGAGTATATGTGCATGCATGACAGAGGAAGTGAGAGTGGAGCACCCTTCACAGGACACGTGCCCACCACCATTCTTTTTTCCTAGTCTTTAAGCCTACTAGATCTTGTGCATGTGCACATGTGTCCAATGTGTTTCAGGCCAACTGGGAAAGGGGTTGAAATTGCGGGATCCAACTTCTCTTAAGCAGGATATTACTGCTGTGCCACAGAACCAGCTCATTTAACTATAAATATTTCTGGGCATGATTTACATTTGTAAGCCGAGTACACAATGTCTGACACAGTAGGTACTCCATACTTTTTTTTTTTTTTAATTGAAGTTATGGTCAAATCACACAGAAAGTGTGATATAATTGGGATGGAATCCTGGCTCTACCACTTGCTATGTGTACAATCTGGATGAATTATCAAAACTTTCTCTTGGTCCTTTAATCTATAAAATAGAATACAAAGGATCTCAAAAAGTTTATGGAAATGCATATGATGAAAGACTATTCATGGTTTTCAAACATTTTTTCAGTCCAAAACAGCATTGTACTTGATTTCCATGAACTCTCCCTCCCTCCCTCTCTGCCCCTCCCCCCCCAGTTTTGCTATAGGGCCCATGCTTGTCAGAGAGCGTGCGTGAGAGAAAATGAGAAATCACTCCACAGGGAGGATGGCCATACTACAGTCCTCTTTCCTCCAGTCTCCTTGGGATTTGGAGCATGCATGCAAAAGTATCCAGCATGATTTTCAAGTTGCTATGTCCAGGACTCAAACCATGCAGTTGGCCCTTTGAGAGCCCAGCACCTTAAGCCACCTGCTGATCCCCATAAACTTATTAAGGTCTCTATGTAATACCTACTAGCCAGTGTTTTGAGATAAAAAGAGACATATATCGTTATAATTACCCCAATAGATTTTTTAGATGTGGATTGTAAAGTCTCCAATCTAAGAAGTGTAGGGGAGGAGAAATTGCTTGATTCTGCTCTTCTAGGTTTTTGGCTGTTCTATGAAATAAGCCAGAAACAGATGAGCAGGAGAACAACAATTTAATCAGTATGTACACACATATAAGAGTCACACAACAATATGAGACTCAAAGAAGTAGTCAGATTACAGAGGTTTATATATCATCCTGAGCCATAGAATAGCTAAAGCAATAAGTGTTCAGAGGTGTGGTAGAGGCAAATTAAAATAAGGTAGGGGATACAGGAAATGTGTAATGAATTAACAGTGGCCTTGTTAGATAGCTAAGGGACTCAGATGATAAAAGTTGCCTCAGAGTAGCTCTCTTCCTGGTAGAGATACCTAGTTACTAATACAAATTTCCTTTGTAACTATAGATTTCTACTATGAAAGGGGGGATTTGTATCTGATTTTAGGCAATTGATGGGGAGGTAAAGAGTTTTTCTCCTACTGACTGGTTCTTCTTCTAGCTCAAAATAATCAGTATGCTAATGGGGCATACTTTGGGATGACATGGTCAAAACCCCTTGAGAGACGAAGAATGGGAGAACTCCTAGGAGTGGAGGGATTATTGTTAGTTGACTTTTCTTTTTCCTTTTTAAAAACGTTGCTAATGGGCATGCACACTTGCTGAGAGACACAGGGACGGGGGTTGGGCAGTGAGAAAGCACCCTCCAGAAGGTTGGATGGTCACTCCACAATCCCTTCTGCTCCATTCTCCTCTCAGGATTTTGGACATGCACACAAACATGTCCAGAGTGTGTTTCAAGCTGCTGGGTCCATGATGCGAAATGCACAGTTGGCGATGTGGGATTCAGTTGCCTTAATCACTACATCATTGGCTGGCCCTATTGCCGGCCCTGGATTTACAAAATGCTGTATAGATTGAAAATTTGACTACATTCGACCAGAACTGGGAGAAATGACCTTCCTGTTTATCCAGTTATTTTACACTGGTCTACTGAACTGGCATTTTCTGGCTCAATGTTGTTGGTATTCAAACTCTGCCCAATTAGATAAATGCTGGAGAATGGGTAGAATAAGAGACTTGGGTCTACACCAGTTGAGCTATTTGCCTGTAGGCACCAACTTTTTTTCTTTTATTTCAACTAAAAATCCATTTGTCTGTCTAGTCAGCATTATTAAGCATCTCTATGTAAGAAGTACTATTGGCAATAACAATTCATTTTTTGAGCTCTATGTGCCAGCCACTATGCTAAAAATTCCTTGTATCCCATTTCAGTTCTCACAACAAATCTATGAAATAGTGATTTTATTTATCCTCATTTGACATAAGAGACTCTTTTCTTTTTTTGCGGAGAGGATTTTTGCTATAGGGAGCGTGCGCTCCCCAGACAGAGAGAGACAGAGAGACAGAAAGCAAGAAATCGCCCCCCAGGGGGGATGGTCACGCCGCAATCCCTTCTCCTCCATTCTTCTCTCGGGATCTTGGGCACGCACGCACACGCACCTGGTGTGAGTTTAAGCCACTGGGTCCGGGACTCAAACCGTAGTCGACTACGTGGGAATCCAGTGACATAGCCATTACGCTAACTGCTGGTCCCAACATAAGAGACTCTTGAGCATAACATATGCCCAAGATCTTATCAAAAGAAATGGTGGAACTAGAATTTCTACCTAAATTCTTACTCTAGAGCCCGTTGTGTTAACAGTAAATTACTTTGCTTCCACTGACTTCACAGACCTTAAATCACACACATAGAGATACTGCAGGATACTACAGTAAGAAATCACAAAAGGGAACAAAAATAAAGGCAAAACATGTACTTTTTATTAAAAAAATTCTTATTTTTCAAGGGATTAACAAAGTCAGTTGCTTGTTCAGTATGTGCTGCGAATCTTCACTCCCACTGCACAATTTTCTTTTGATATTATACAATTTTGGTTCTTGTCATAGATTGAAAAAGGTGATTGTTCACAAAAGATTTGTACTGTATAGAAGAGAGATGGACAATTTAGGATTCATAGCTGTTCCTGAAGCTTATGAGACAGGACAGTAGTAGTCTGCAAGGAAGCCAGGGACTGGTCCAGTCTTAGTCTATATCAGGAAGAGCCAGGCAGAGATGGTTTTCAACATATGGAGCCACTATTTTAACTTTAAGAGTACGTATGACTTTGTTTAGTTACTACCTTATGAAATGGTAAAGATGATTATATGAACTTTTTGATTTTAAATTCTACAGCATTTTAATGTTATGACTGCTTTGGTACTAGCACTACTAAATGGGATGACATTGAAATATTGTGCCGGTTTCAGTTTGCTCACTAAGCTCAGCTACTTTGCTTTTGTTATGGTTCAAAACAGTTCTCTACAGTTTCAGAAGTGGTCTGTTTGTTCTTGGTTAGATTGACCTTTCATGGTCTACTTGATTTTTTGGTGTTTGTCCTTTAAGTACCTCTCAGTTTACCAAGTAGAAAAGTTTGTCACTTATTGGAAATTTCTGAAATGTTTAGGGATGACTAACATCTTGTTTTCTGAAATCTGCATTATCAAAATTGGCTCTAAAATATGACTGTTATTCACATGGATAGAAATGACTTTTCTTAAGAGATTATTTATGTTAAAATTACTTAAATTTTATTAGAAGTGACAGAATGAGAGGGATGGGGTTATCTTATAAATCTTTAGTACAGGCTGAGGCCATAAATTGAAATACCATAGTGAGAAATTCTTACAGTAGCTTAAACAAATAATTAAATGATTGTAGGCCTCAGAATGAAGAATTCCACAGGTGAGCATGTTGGCAGTAGAAAAACCAATACCTGAAATTCTAACGCTTACTTTTTTTTTTGTTTTAGAAAACAGAAAGTTTTTCATTAAAATTGTTTTTATGAATCTGAAGCTGTAAGGGAAACAATAGCTTATTTATAGCCATTCTTTTCAAATGAATGATAAAGGATGAAGAAAAATGTTAGATTTTTACTTTGTATGGAAGATGAAAAACAAAACCCCATTATGAATTGGTATTTGTTGAATACCAGTTCAGTAACTAAGTAAATACTTATCATGTATTATCACATCTCAAAGCAAATTACGTTATATTAAAGAAAAGCTTGTAGGAAGAGAAAATGTCTAACCCTAAAGTTCCCATACAAGAATTAGTCAGATTTAAAACCTCTCTGAATACAGCCATTAAACAATTTTTTTTCTGCGTTAGTGCTATTTTTTCTGGTGGGAAAATGTCTTTGAAATGATTTTGGTATTTATGAAAGCACGATTACTACTGTAGGCTGATCTATTAACATTAGTGAGAGAGAAACTAATGTGCTCTTAGGATTTATCTAATTCTCATGTAGAACATAGTCTGATAACATTTGCTTTGAATATTCTTCCTTGTTTTTATTATAGGTTTGTTAGCATATAACAAATCACTTTTTTAGAATAAATAAGACTATGTAATCTTCATCTATAAGTACACATCAGACATCAGAATGTTGGCATAGAATTAGAGTCTCTTCCAACATAAGTTATATAAATAGAATGGATTTCTACTCACATGGGTTAACACCATAGGACCTTTGTAGTTTAGAAGAAATCAAGTACAGTTCTCCAAATCAGAAATGATGTTACAATATTCAAGGAGTGGTGAAAGAAAATAAAGAGATTATTAAAGCATTATTTTTGTTGAACATGCAATTTCCAGAAGTGAATGGATATTTTTCACATATATAACTGTATTAAAGTTGGCTGTAATAGGATATTCTGTTTCCACATCATATATTCTTTTAAGTATTTTGGTTGGGAAAACTTTTTTTTTTTTTTTGGAAAGGTTTTTGCTATTGTGCTTGTGCACTCACCAGAAAGACAGAGAGAGACAGAGAGATGAAAAGCAAGAAATCACCCCCTGGGGGGATGGCAACACCACAATCCCTTCTCCTCCATTCTCCTCTCAGGATCTTGGGCACGTGCGCACATGTGTCCGGGATTAATTTAAGCCAGTGAGTCTGGGACTTGAACCGTGGTTGACTTCATAGGAGTCTAGCGACATAGTCATTATGCAACTGCTGGTCCTTTATATTTGAATAAAGATCTGATGCACTAAGGTTTTGTAGTGAGTTTATGTTATGTAACTAGTTTTGTTGTCAGGCAGCCCCGATCGCAGTTATGATGTGTAACTTGAAACTTTTAAAAGGGCTTTTCGGAAAGTTTGAAAAAGTTGGAATTGGCCTCAGAGAGTGCTTAGGTATTGCTATTTTAATGAACTAATGTGTTGAGTTTGGGATTAAGTTTAGTGAAACCAAAATAATTTGGCACTTTGGGAAATGAAATCTGTTGAACAAAGTTGAGAGGAATTTAATATTCACTCTCTTGCTTTTGGCTTCTAACCTATATCTTAACGTAAGAACACGCTTCCTTAAAGTGCATGCTGCCCAGTTTCTGTTTCCATTTGTTCTACCTTTGCTTACTTTGCTTCACCAAGGAAGCTTCAGTCTCTTCATTAAGGGACAAGGGGGCGAATTTCAGTTCTTTCTCTAATACATCTTCCCTGCTTCAGTCTGGGTACTTTGGAGGCTACCTCAGTATTTTTATTTATTTTTTTTCGCTGTTTATTTTTTTTCTATTTTATACATGTTTTTCACCTCTATGACTGTACTTTTGGCCTGATGCTTTGTTTAGGCTGTTTCTCAATTTTGGCTTTGCTGGAAATTGTCTTTGTTCTGGTTTACATTCCTGTTTTGAGAACTCTGACCTACCTAACTCACCCTTGGACTTAGCTTCCAGAATCTCAGCTGTCCAGGCTTTGCAAAGTCCAACACTTCTCTCTGCTTGGTACAAGGAGAGAGTTTCCAAATAACCCTTGGTTTGGGCTTATCTGTCAAACCTCTGCTAGTACACCTTTCGATTTGGAGTTATATGAAAGATTTTATTGTATAAATCAAAAGATCCTTTTTATTCCATTGATTTCTTCTTCTGTTTATTTGTTATTTATTTATGTTCTCAGCAGAAGTTGTATGAATTACAGACTATCTGCTGTTGCTAGTCTGGGATTTTGCAGTTTCAAGTCTGAAATCTCACTCCATGCAAGGATTATGCAGTTTAGTTGTATGAATATATTAAGTTTTTTTTTAAAGCTTATCTATTTTATTGATTAGAGAGAGAGAGTACATGTGTACACATGTATGTGTGTGAGAGAGAATACATGTCAGAAGGGCGCTTGACAAGACCCCGTCACCCTGTGATTCCCTTTCCCCAGCTGTCCAGCTCGTCAGTATCTTCAGCATGTATGCATGCATCTGACGTGTTTTCAAGCTAACCCAGTCATCGGAATCTGCAGTCAGCTGTGTACTTTTTAGCAGTGCTGTTCAGTATCACAGGGCTGGGCCTTCTGGTATTTTTTAAAAACTTGCCTTGACATGATCCTGAGTTTTCCCATGAAAAGAAAAGAAAATATAAATATGGTCCAGAGCATTAAAAAAACAAAACAAAACAAAACAAAAACTGGAGTAATTTCTCATGATTACCAAAACTTGTAATGGTAGTAGTTTCATGTAAAGTGATCATTTTATTTTTGTTATTATACATTCTGTATCACAACAGTTTAGATTAAAAACTGTACTTGACAAAATTATTTGTTCCTGAATGCACGTAAATTGGACTAGTGTTTTAAATGTATGGAGTTGTTGGCTACTTAAGTACTTTGATATGAATAAATCAGGATATAACATTTAATTTAGAGGTAAAAGTCATACAATACTCTAAAATCAGTGACTCATAATAGTGACTTGAACACATATTTCTGAGAGCAAATCCCTCAGTATAATGATGTTTTACACTAAAAAACCATTGGTATATTGGTGGCAGATTAGTTATGTGATAGTTTTTCAACCTAAATGTTGGCTAAGATGGAGTTGACCACGGTTCGAGTGCTGGACCTGGTGGCTTAAACTCACACCGGGTGCATGTAAGTGCCTGCCCAAGATCCTGAGAGGAAATGGAGGAGAAAGGATTGAGGTGTGGTCATCCTCCATGGGGGGGTGGTAATTTCTTGTTTTCTGTCTGTCTGTCTTTCGGTGAGCACACAGGCCCTATAGCAAAACCGCCCCGCCCCCCCAAAAAAAAGCATAAGAGAAAATGTCCAATATTCCCACATTTTACACTTATCTTTGTCATCTTGTTTCATTCTATGTGGTGAGAAACCCATCTTTTCTTCAGATCTAGAGTTTCCTGCAATGCTTTCTTTTGTAAAAGATTCAAAGTCTTTTAGTGCCAAAAGTGAAACTGAATGTGAATGATACGGTTTTAGTCTCATGTAAACAAAATTTGAAATTCTCAGTTTGGGCAGAGTTCAACTTTATTTTTAGCAATTGACACTTCATTATTTATTTACTTATCTGCTTTCCTGTTAGATTGTGAACCTTGTGAGGCCCTGGTTGGCAGGAAACATGACACATGTAACTTAGCACTTAGTTCTTATCCTTAGTAGATGTTTAGTCAATGTGTTTCTACATAAATTTATAAAAGGCTCTGCAACATTGAGTAAAACAAAAAAAGTACTGTTGAATTTCTTTTCCACTGAAAAGGATGTCTGTAGCAAATGAATACACTGGGATCTAAAATAATCTTGTTCAAAATGTCTGCCTAGTACAAATCAGCCTCATTTATAAGTTGGTGGCTTACTCGTTCTTCAAGAAAACAACTTTATTGGGACCAGCAGTTGGCATAATAGCTACGTTGCTGGACTCCCATGTAGTCAACCATGGTTTGAATCCCGGACCTGGTGGCTTAAACTCACGGTGGGCACAGGTGTGTGCGTTCCCAGAATCCCGAGAGGAGACTGGAGGAGAAGGGATTGCAGCATGGCCATCTCCCCTGAGGGGTGATTTCTCACTTTCTGTCTCTCTGTCTCTCTCTGTCTTTCTGGCGAGCGCACACGCCCTATAGCAAAAACCTCTCCAAAAAAAAAAAAAAAACATAAAATAAAAAAAGAAAACAGCTTTATGATATTTTATGTACACACACACACACACACACACACACACACACACACTGTAAGAGCTTGATTGTCCAGCCTTTCAAAATTTGATGGATTGCCTCTTTCCTTGAGAGGTGAATAAATCATCCCAATCGCATAAATCTTAGTAATCTGTTTTTCTTCTAGTTTTAAGAATTTTCATAAATAGCTCATAGGGGGTCCATCAAACCAAGACAGTAGAAAAGAAATGGAAAAAATAGAATGTGAAAGCTAGAGTTAAAGTGAAAAATGAGGAAAGTGTTGGCAAGCTTTCGGATGGGCCTAGATGACATGTATGTACTATGTAACATGGTCTCTGTGCCTTCTCTGTCACATGGCCTTTGGAAACAGGCCCTCAGAGGGAAAGGCCTTAACTGGTGAGTGTTAAATAGAGTGTTGTCTACTAGAAAAGGGTGCTATCTGGCTTTTATCATTAGCAGAGTTCTGACTGGTTGACCTAGGGAGTCTTTATCTGCATCTTGGAGAGAAGATTGGGATCTAAAGTCCTCCTAATCGATAATGTCCCAAAGAACATTATCTATATATTATTTATGTTAACATTTGCAATTGTTGTCATGTGGAAAGAGATACAGGAAAATATTTTGGGGCATAACAGGTAAATGCTGCAGAGAGAAAACTGGATCTCACATAGCTAGTCAGGACTTGTGTCAAACAACCCTAGCTGTCTGATAAAAGGGTGTGTGTTTTCGTGTCCAGGATCCTGATGGGATGAAGAACTGGAAGAAAAATGATAGTGATCACAGTCGCAGGGAGTTGCGGACACTCTCTCTCTTTCTCTCTCTCGTGTGTATGCATGTGCCCTCTAGCATAAAAAATATATTGTCATGTGATATCATGGTATTATCTGTTGAAGATATTTTATAGTTTTATCAACTGAACTAGGAAGAAATGTTCACCTGTTGAAATATTCATTTTGTAAGCTAAATAATGTGATTGAATGTATAAAAGAAAATGAAATAAAAAAATGTGGAAAAGTTTTTATGTATTCTTTGGTAACTTTACTGGCTGCTGCTAGGTTTTTGTTTCTCAGAAGGCAATGTTGGGGGTGGGCAACAAATGGAAGAGAAAGTTAATTTTCTGTATCCTAGGTTTATTTCAGAAGGCAATATGGAGGGGGAACAAATGGAAGAGAAAATTTATTTGCTCTAACAATATTCTGTCTCTCTGTTTCTCTGTGTGTGGGTGTATTTATTTATTTGTGTGTGTAGATAAACACACACAACCTTGATTTAGTATCCAATCCACATGGCCTCCAAGTATTTGGTTTTATAGAAAATCACTTAGGTGTTTTCCATGAGCACTGGCTTATTCACAGCAACATAAAAATTTAAGTGAAGAAAAAAGTTTTCCTTTTTTTTTTCTTTTTTTTGTAGAGGGTTTGTGTACTTACCAGAGAGAGGCTGAGAGACAGAGAGATAAGAAGAGGAAGAAAGACACCCCTCCCAGTGGGGTGTGCTCATGCCACAATCCCTCCTCAATTTCTCCATTTTGTTGGGATTCTGGGCAAGCATACACATGCACCAGCATACTTTTCAGACTGTCTGGCTGGGATTAGAACCATGGTCACTGTGGGGATCTGACTCCATTAACCACTAGAACATGGAGTTGGTGTGAGAAAAATAATTTTAATTGAGTATCGTTTTTTGTTATATGTTGTTATATGCTAAAAGAATATGCTTTTGTCATTCAAAAATAGTCATTGAACAGATACTTATGACGAGGCTATTAGGTATCACATCCAATGTTGGGCATTGAATTGAGATGACGTTATGTTTTGTGAAAGTGTTCTCCCCCTTCCCTCAGTTTATTTGTTGGAGCCCAATATGCAAAGTGATCATATATATATATATATTTTTTTTTTTGGAGAGGTTTTTGCTATAGGGCGCGTGTGCTCGCCAAACAGACAGAGAGAGACATAGAGACAGAAAGCGAGAAATCACCCCCCAGGGGGGATGGTCACGCCGCAGTCCCTTCTCCTCCATTCTCCTCTCGGGATCTTGGGCACGCACGCACACGCGCCCAGTGTGAGTTTTAAGCCACCGGGTCCGTGACGCAAACCGCGGTCGACTACGTGGGAGTCCAGCGACATAGCCATTACGCTAACTGCTGGTTCCCGCAAAGTGATCATATTAAGAAATGGAATCTTTATGAGTTGGTTAAGTCATGAAAGGAGAAGCATCATGAATGGTATTAGTGACTTTATAAAAGGGCACATTTATTTCTTCTGCCATGTGAGTACCATAGCATTTGACCCCTCTAGAGGACACAGCAACAATGTGACCTAAGCCTTGCAGTGGCTTGATCTTAGATTTCCTAGCCTACAGAGCTGTGAAAAATGGGTATTTTTTAAATAAAATTTTAGTCATAATTTCTGGCTTACATATATCCTATGTACGTTTGTGGGGCTAGAGTACTGTTTTTTAAAGGCATACATATTGTATATACTAATCAAATCAAGGATATGCACATATTCATCTTCAATGTAGAACATTACATTATGTCGTACACATTTTTTAAAGAATTATTTATTTTATTTGTTTACTTATTTATTAAATTTTAATTTGACTTGAGAGAGGCAGAGAGAGAGGGAACGTGAGAAAGCAACCTACCAGGTCTGGGTCTTTTTTTTTTTTTTTTTTTAGAGATTTTCACTGTAGGGCACGTGCACTCACCAGACAGACAGAGAGAGACATAGAGACAGAAAGCGAGAAATCACCCCCCCATGGGGGATGGTCACGCCGCAATCCCTTCTCCTCCATTCTCCTCTCGGGATCTTGGGCACGCACGCACATGCGCCCGGCATGAGTTTTAAGCCACTGGGTCCGGGACACGAACCGCGGTCGGCTATGTGGGAGTCCAGCAACATAGCCATTACGCTAACTGCTGGTTCCCCCAGGTCTGGGTCTTGAACTGCAGTCAGCCATGTGAGAGTCTAGTGCCTCAACTACCACACTACCTGCTGCTCCCACATTTGTTAATAGTTCAAGATTTTTTGCTGTATATGTTATCAGTTTATTGGAGAAGTCATGACTTTTTTTTATGTTTTTCTATGCAAAAATACATTATGAATTTTCGGACAACCCAATAAATTGTTCATATTTTTATGAACTCTACTGTGATAATTTATTATTTATAATAATAAATAGTCATAAGTGTTTTGTTACAGCAGCAAAAATGAACTAAGATACACGCTAATAAGAACGATTGTATTTTTGCCATTCTGAAACTTGAAGTCCAAACAAGTATTAGGCAATCCTAAAAATTGTGTCTGATTTTCTTACTGCTGTATCTCCACCTTCTCAATACTGACTGATAGATAAGGGATCTTTGAAAGATTCATAGAAAAAGGGAATTATAGTACCATTTTATTTTGGTTTAAAAATATGAAATTTTGAATAGTTTTTTCATAATATGTATTTTCCATGAACTTTTAGAAGACCTTACTCCTTACATAACTAGTGCTCAGAAATATTTAGTAAATGAAAGCTATCTATGAAGTAAGTGTTACAATGGGAAAATCAGGGTGCCATGAGGAGATAGGGATGCCTTCTTGACACTCAAGGCCTGAAGTCTGCCTTCAATGCTAAATTAGAGTAGCCAAATGAGCCCGAATCCATAATATCAACACTTTTTTGTGTTCCACATGGAATTTCTTAAAATCATTGATTATGTCATAGACTTTCTGGAGGGTCTATAAATATTTTCTAATTTTAGACCACAAATACATTTATATAAGATAGCTTATTAAGAGCATATTATTGGGACCAGCCGTTAGCGTAATGGCTACGTCGCTGGACTCCCACGTAGTCGACCATGGTTCGCATCCCAGTCCTGGTGGCTTAAAACTCACACAGGCGCGTGTGTGTGCATGCCCAAGATCCCAAGAGGAGAACGGAGGAGCAGGGATTGCGGCGTGGCCATCCCCACTGGGGGGTGATTTCTCGCTTTCTGTCTCTCTGTCTCTCTCTGTTTGTCTGGCGAGTGCACACACCCTATAGAAAAAACCTCTCTTAAAAAATATAAAGAGCATATTATTAGAACTAAGAATTTGATTTGAAAAGATTCTGATATGCAGTTTAGCACACTTGTAAAATATGTGATACCAGTTTTATTTGCCACATTCTTTTCTGTTTTCCACACTTATTATGGTGAGCTTTATTTCATTTTACTCTATACACAGGATTAAAACCCAAATAAGAGAATAATATGGATACTTTTATTTGAATTGCAAGAGGGTATGTATTCTTGCAAGAGAGAGAGAGAGCATGAGTAAGAATCCCCTGGTGGGGTATGGTCACATCACAGTCTTTTTTTTTTTTTCTATTTTTCTGTCTCATCAGGATTTGGGGCACAGAAAAATATGTGTCTGCCACTGAGGTTGGGATTTGAACCAGAGTTGACCATGTGGGATCCAGCTCCCATATGCACAGTACTTAACTACTATACTGTGAGTTCGGCCCCTAACTCTAAATTGATCATTTTACTGAGTATAATAAGTAAATTTTCACATCTTTTTGAGAATTTTTGGTAAATATAGAAAGGATTAAGAATTGTTTTAGTGTTAATGTCAATAAAACACTGTCCTAAGAGTATATTTCAACCAATCAGCAAATGTTTATTGAATTTCTATTGTTGACAGTGATTAGAAGCCCTGGTTCTATGGCCACAATGTGTCGGCAAAATCTCAGCTCTGCTAACATAGTAAATGAATTCTTCAACTTATCTTTACCGCCTATTTTTCTTTTCTTAGAAGAAGTATAAGAACATTTCTTGTTATGAGGAATAAATACATCGACTCAGTTTTAGCTCATCATATAGTGATAGATACACTCGAAAAAGAGAAGACTTTCTTAATGTAATTTTTTTTTTTGGAGAGGTTTTTGCCCTAGGGCACATGCATTCACCAGACAGACAGAGAGAGACAGAAAGCGAGAAATCACCCCCCCGGGGGGATGGCCACATGGCAATCCCTTCTCCTCTGTTCTCCTCTCGGGATCCTGGGCACGCATGCACACACGCCCTGTGTGTTTTAAGCCACCGGGTCCAGGACGCGAACCGCGGTCAACTACATGGGAGTCCAGCGACATAGCCATTATGCTAACTGCTTGTCCCCTTCTTAATGTGATTTAAAATTCTATGTAGCAACAGTAGAGTGGAGTAGTTTCAAAGGAGAAGGCTTCTGGTGCCAGTTTGTATTTTATCCCTAAGCTCCCCTCTTTTTTGCTGGGTGACCATATTTAGACTTATTGGGATGTTATTTCCCTGTCTTCTAAGTAGAGATGATAATAATACTTACCCCAAAGTGTTGTTGAGAACAATAAATAAGCTAATAAATGCAAAATACTTAAAACAATGCCTGTTATATGCAAACTACACAATACATGTTTTAGCTAATAGATTTATATGATAGATGACTAAAAGTTTAGAGACAAATCAAATATATCTATATTGCTGTTCTAAATTAGTTCCTATGTTTATTCTTATTTTTTATATATTATATTCAGATTCACTCTTCTTTAAATAAAATCTTAGGCCCAGCTTTGATTATAAATAGCCTGACTTCAATTCTTGTCATTTTTTTTTTTTTTAAATTGAACTAGTTGTTGGAAAACTTGGACTTGGAACTACAGAGGGGTAGAGATCTATATAGTATTTTATATTTGCCATGTGTTTGCTGTTATCCTGTATGTATTAAAACACAGGCATTATTTGTATAGATCATAGTACCAGGAGGAATAAGCAGTTTCTTTTTTGGTGTATGTGACTCCAAGAACAATATTATAGTTATGGTAGAGACATTAGGGTTCACTGAATATCCACATTCTCCCTTATATTTCCCAGCCTGTTTTGTACTTGGTTGGAGTAGAGAAGTATACTGTGAAGAAAAAGGGTGAACATTATTTTCTGGGTAAGGCAGGATAGACTTCCTATCTTTTTCTAGTGTGGCAACTTTGGAAGATTTAAACTGGGAGTACCACAAGATGAAGGGAACCCAGCTTCCTGGATCAAGAAATGGAGAGCCTAAAAACCTACATGAAACTTTACATACATGAGAAACATTTATTTAAGTTGTCACTAAGATTTTTTCTTTTTTCTTTTTTTGGAGAGGTTTTTGCTGTAGGGCATGTGCACTTGCCAGAAAGACAGAGAGAGAGAGAGAGAGAGAGAGAGAGAGAGAGAGAGAGAGAGAGACAGAGAGAGAGAGAGAGAGAGAGAGAGAGAGAGAGAGAGAGAGACAGACAGACAGACAGAAAGCAAGAAATCACCCCTGGGGAGATGGCCACACCACAATCCCTTTTTCTCCATTCTCTTCTTGGGATCTTGAGCATGCACGCACATACACCCGGCGGCATGAGTTTAAGGTGCCAGGTCCAGAACTCAAACCACAGTCTACCACATGGGAGTCCAGCAACATAGCCATTGCACTAACTGCTGGTCCCTAAGATTTTGAGATTGATGCAGCAGCTCCTGTCAGTTGCTCACTAACAAAACAAGGGTCAATGGAGAGTGAGCTCAGTTAAGGCCATGTGGTGATGGTTCTAAAGATGACGGAGAGAAAACGGATAAAAAGTTAACTTTCAGATCTGATTAACAAAAACCAGAGATTTACATCATCATATTTCTGCATGAAAGTGTACATATACTATAGTTCCATAGCTAAAATATGTATGATTGAAGCCAGAGGATGTGTATGCATGATAAAGAGAAAGAGAAAGCATCCTTCAACAACAAAGCCTGGCCACATTACAATCCTTTTTCCTCCAATTCTCTAAATTGTCAGGATCCTGGGCATACGTTTGTGTGTGTTTGGCATGTTTTACCAACTGCTAGAGCCAGAACTCAAACCTTGGTAAGCCATGTGGGATTTAGCTTCCTCTACATAGTGCTTAATTCCATAATTGATAATTGGTGTGCTATGGTACCAGCCTCCAAACTATTTTAAAAGGAGTTATACCTTTGATCTGCATCTCCCTTATAATTAAATAAAATTTGCTTGTCACCAAAAAAAAAAAAAAACAATAGTCGTATCTTCTACTTGGGTATCCTGAAGAACACTAACAGAAACTCAGGTTATCTCTTCAAACAGTTCTCAAAAGCTGCTTTTCTCTCTTCTTAACAGTAGTGGGCCTGAGATGACATCCACTGTGTAGCCCTTGGTAAGCCATGTGGGATTTAGCTTCCTCTACATAGTGCTTAATTCCATAATTGATAATTGGTGTGCTATGGTACCAGCCTCCAAACTATTTTAAAAGGAGTTATACCTTTGATCTGCATCTCCCTTATAATTAAATAAAATTTGCTTGTCACCAGAAAAAAAAAAACAATAGTCGTATCTTCTACTTGGGTATCCTGAAGAACACTAACAGAAACTCAGGTTATCTCTTCAAACAGTTCTCAAAAGCTGCTTTTCTCTCTTCTTAACAGTAGTGGGCCTGAGATGACATCCACTGTGTAGCTCATACCTGTCTATTGGTTCTTTTGATGTCAGAGTTGGAGACAGTATCAAATTGGTCAGTTTTCCTTTCCCATCATAATTCATCAGACTTTTACTTAGACATTTACTGGCCTCTCTTCTTTTCATATTCATTTAGGAGCCCCATTGTCCTTGTCTATGTCACTGTACAAACATACACATTCACATACTTCACAATATACCTTTGATATTGTGATATTTATTACACTGAGATCATGCAATGATCCAGTGAAACTGCTGCCTAGAACACATTAAATCTAAAATAACTAGCAAACAATTAATAACAAAGGTATCCATAGCTCTTCAAAGAAGTGAGACATATTAGAGGTTAGACATTTTTAAAAACTTTAATTTCATTATAAACAACAGACAAAAATGCATATGATCAGAGGAGGTTTATATCATCTGATTGTAAAAATAGAGATGCTTCAAGAGAAAATGGGGTCTAGACTTCCCTCACCATTTAGGAGCATAAAAAGAAAGCATAAGCCAGATGGTCAGAAGATTCACCCATATTCCCTCTCCTTGTCAGCTCCTGCTTCCACTTCTGTATTCCAAATTCCTTTTTTTTTTTTTTTTTTGGGGGGTTTTTGCTATAGGGCCTGTGGGCCTGCTCCTCCTTCCACTTCTGTATTCCAAATTCCTTTTTTTTTTTTTTTTTGAGAGGTTTTTGCTATAGGGCGTGTGCGCTTGCCAGACAGAGACAGACAGAGAGATAGAAAGCGAGAAATCAGCCGCAATCCCTTCTCCTCCATTCTCTCGGGATCTTGGGCACACGCGCACATGTGCTCTGTGTGAGTTTTAAGCCACTGGGTCTGGGACTCGAACCACAGTCAACTACGTGGGAGTCCAGCGACATAGCCATTACACTAACTGCTGGTCCTATCTGGATTCCAAATTCTTGATCAAATCCTTATACACAACGTCAGCTGACCAGCTCTCTTTGTTCCTAGTTCAGGGATAAGAATATATAACCCTTACTCCTCCTAAGTCATCCTTTTATGTAATATACTAGTGGGGAGGGTGAAACTATATATGCTCTCACATAAAGATATAAACAAATTTCACATGCTTAAGAAGTAACATAACTTTATGAACAAAGTATATTTACGACAGAGAAAGGACAGCAGATGGACCTCAAAGAAATTATGTTATGTAAAATAAGCCAGCACAAAAGGACAAATATTATATGGTTATACTTATGTAAGATATGTAGAACAGACACATTTATGGAAATAGAATTTAGAATGGAGGTTACTTGGGGGTCGAGGAAAGTAAAGAGTTAGTATTTAAAGGGGATAAAGTTTCACTTTGGAGAGATGAAAAAGTTCTGGAGATGGGTGGTAGGAATGGTAGTGCAACAATGCCGCTGAACTGTATTAAAAGTTGTTAACATGGGAAATTTTATAGTATGTGTATTTTGAAAACATACAAAAATGATAATGGATGGCAGAAGCGATTAAATTTAAAGTATGATCAATGCAATGGATTGGAACAAATCACTTACCTTCAGTCACCAAAGTCGATACTATGGGATTGCAGGTGAGTGTTCCTTCATATCCTCTGTTGCAGACAGGTGCCAAAAAATGGAGGATTGGTAGTGAGTCTTCTGAGTATTCTTTTTACCATTCAGCATCAATACCGAAGAGGAAAATTTACAACATTGATATATCATTTTCCTTTGTTGATTTCAAATCTAAATAAATTAGGGACTAAATAAGATCAAAAATATTTTTTGATAGAGTATTAATCATTAGATAATAGGGACCATGAAAATAGGTCATGGAGACTCATTAATGTTTTATTAATCTCATTTTTTGGCAAGAGGTTTTTGATTTGAAAATTAATGGTCTCTGTCTTAGCATCTGGTAACACTCTGCTGTGCTGCATAAAAAGTGCTGGGGGCATTATACACACGTTGAGTATAATTTTTTCCATGTAGTGTTACAGGTGCTGTAGGTGTTGATTACCATTTTCTGGGGGCTACCTTCTGCACTTCTAATGCAATTTTTTATGAGATTGAGTGGATCATAGATTCTAGTGTCAAAGAGCTACAAATCAGAAACCTATGCAGGAAAACTCAATTTTAGGCAGGAAAACTCAATATTATTTTCTTAAAGAATTTATTGAGCCCCCAAAGTAGAAGGCTGTCAGAATAAAATAAAGCTGGCTTTCCTAACTTCTCCAGCATGTCTTGTGCATAATTGTGTCCTTTCTTGGTCTTGTTCCTTTCCTTCCCTGGACTGTTTCCTCAGCTTCTCTTTGCCTATTCAAATTCCAATTATCTCTCAAGGCCTGGTGGAAATTCTACTCACTCCCTTCCTCATTAGCCCAGTCATCCTGTGATGTTCTTGTAGAGCATATATTTTTTTGAATTCCTCACTCAAGATTATCATTCACCGGGACCAGCAGTTAGCGTAATGGCTATATCGCTGGACTCTCACGTAGTCGACCGTGGTTCGAGCCCCAGACCCGGTGGCTTAAAATTCATGCCAGTCGCATGTGCATGCGTGCCCAAGGATTATCATTCACCGAACTTGTACATTTGCTTTTTGTTAGGATGTATGCATGGTAGCCAGCTTCTACAATGATCCCTACTTTCTGGTTTCCACACCCTTGTATAATCCCTTCTACATTTCGTCAGGGTTGGTTGTGTGACCAATAGTGTGTGGTGGCAGAAGTAATAATATGCCACTTCTGATATTCGGTTATAAAGACTGCAGCTTCTATCTTGGGTACTCTGTCTTTCTTCCTCAGATGACTCTCTCTGAGAGAAGCCAACAGCCATGTTATAAAACCACAAGGACTACTTATGGCTATGGCCATATAGAAAGGATCTGAGTTTTCCTCAGTAGCCAGGAAGGAACTGAAGCCTAGCAACAACTAGGTAACTGAGACTGGAAGCGGGTCCTCTCCTAGTCAAGCCTTTGAATGAGACTACAGCCCAAGCCAATAGATTAACTGCAACGTTATCAGACACCTTGAGCCAGCTTTATCCAGTTAGTTGCTATTAGATTTCTGGCCTATAGGAACTATAAAATAACAAGAGCTGGTTAATTTGAGCTTCTAAGTTTGGATAATTTGTTGTGTAACATTGGATAACTAATATAGTACTTTATTGTTCCAGGTAGACTATAATCATTGAAGAAGGATTCCTACTTTATCTTTATCTTCCTACTGAATCTTTATCATTTCTGTACATATTCACTGAATAGAATAGAAAGACAGATAGATATTTTTATCTACCTTAAGTTTTTTTTTACAGAGACTGTTTAAAACAGTGTTCTCTGAGGTAGGTAGCAGAAATTGCAATAGTATCCCTATTTCAATATAAGCAGGACAAGCTAAAAAAATTAACTATGGGCCTAAAACTTAGCAGAGAGTAATAGCAAGAAAATGAAATTAGAAGTAACCCAGTAATTCTGTGGTTTAAATAGAAAATAACACAAAAATGTAGAAAAACATCCCATGTTCTTAGATTGAAGGAGTTAATACAATCAAGATGTCAATTCTACCAAAATTAATCTATAAATTTCAGTGCAATTTCTCACAGAAATAGAAGAAACAATCATAAAATTTGTCTAAACTCAAAGGCCCAGTATTACTAAAGCAATACTGTACAAAAAGAATAAAGTAGGAAGCGTCTCACTTCCTGACCTCAAATCATATTACAAATCTGTGATAATCAAAACAGCATGGTATTGACTCAAAACCAGGCAGGTAGATCAATGAAAAGTATTAAGAACCCCCAAATTAAACCCCCAAACATATATCCCACTGATCTTTGACAAAGGACACAAGAAAATCCAGTGGGGAAAAGAAAATCTCTTCAGTGAATGGTGCTGCAAAATTGGATATCCACCTGTAGGAAAATGAAACTGGACCTATATCTCTCACCATTAACAAAAATCAACTCAAAGTAAAACTTCAGACTATAAAACTACTGGTGGAAAACACAGGGAGACATTGTAGTAGGCAAAGACTTCTTAAAGAAGACCCCTAATGCACAGGCAATTGTCCTCAAAATAGACAAGTGGGACTACATTAGGCTAAAAAACTTTGCACAGCAAAAAACAAACAAACAAACAAACAAACAAAAAACAATAGTTAGAGAGAGGAGACAACTCTCTCAGAGTGGGAGAATATATTTGTAAACTCTGACTCAGATAAGGGACTTGTAACCATAATATATAGAGAACTCCAGCAACTTACCCACCAAAAAAACTCCACAATCAATCCAATTAAAAAATAGACAAATGAACTGAACAGAAAACTGTCCAAGAAAGATATACAAATAGCTAAAAAGCATATGAAAACATGCTCAATATTACTTATTATAAAGAAAATGCAAATCCAAACCACAATGAAATACCACTTAATACTAATCAGAATGACTAAAATTTAAAAAATAAAGAAGGATAAGTGCTGGCGAGGCTGTGGAAAAAAGGGAATCCTTTTACACTGTTGGTGGGAATGTAAATTCAAAAATACAACCACTGTGGGGAACAATATGGAGGTTCCTCAGAAACCTACAAATAGGACTACCTTACAACCCAATAATTCTCTTAGGTAACTACCCAGAAGATAGGAAAACCCTCAGTCAGAAAAACACTTGTATATCCATGTTTACTGCAGCATTATTTACAATTAATAAGACATGGAATCAACACATATCTAAAAACAGATGAGTGGATTGAAAAAATGTGGCATGTGTACTCTATAGAATACTACTCAGCCATAAAGAACAATGAGACCCTGACATCTGATACAAAGTGGATGAATATGGAAGATTTAATGCTAAGCAAAACAAGCCAGACTATGGAAAATAGGCATTTTTATGTCCTTGCTCAATCTATACCGAATGTCTGAGCTCTATAGCAGAAACTGAAAGATTGGAAGGAATAATAGAAGGGAGGGCAACTGAATGGGGCAAGGGGTCATGGAGGGTGAGTAATAGAGAATGACAAGAAGGAATCAGGGAAAAAGCAAACAACACATTTAATAGAAAACTGAAGAGTTATCTGCCGATAATAATGTACATGGCAATGTCTTTTTTTTTTTCAGTTAATTTATTATTATTTTTTCTTTTATTATTTTTTTCATTTCATTTTCTTCCATACATTCAATCACATTATTATTTGTCTTACAAAATGGATATTTAAACAGGTGAACATTTCTCCCTAGTACTGTTGATAAAACTACGAAATATCTTCAACACATAATACCACACCTCTTTGGGCCATTAATACTTTGTCTCCCTGTCCCTCCCCCAAATGTCCTTCCTCAGACCTTCCTCTTTCACACACATTATATCTGGTATTTACATCTATATACTACATTTCTATGACCTTTAGACAATTAGTTTCAGTCATAGAGTGCAGACACTCAGTATATATGAAGTAGGGACATACAATGCCTCTCCTTCATAGTATGGCTTGCTTCACTCAACAGTAAGTCTTCTATATTCATCCACTTCCTTTC
>NW_006160114.1:6404585-6407075 GCF_000334495.1 Tupaia belangeri chinensis | reverse complement strand
TGAATAGTATTCCATTGAGTATATGTGCCACAGTTTTCCTAACCATTTATCGGTTTGTGGGCATTTGGGTTGTTTTCTTGACTTAGCAATTGTGAAAAGTGCTGCAATAAACATCAATGTGCAAGCACTTTTCTGATTAAGTATTCTTCTGTCCTTCAGGTAGATACCAAGGAGTGGGATCGCTGGATCATATGACAGTTTCATTTGTAGATTTTTGAGGAATCTCCAAATTGTTCTCCATAGTGGTTGGACCAATTTACATTCCCACCAGCAGTGTAAGAGAGTTCCTTTTTCACCACACCCCACCAGCACTTATTATTTTTTGTTATTTTAATCTTAGACATTCTGACTGGGGTTAGGTGATATCTCATTGTTGTTTTGATCTGCATTTCTCTTACAATGAGGGATGTTGAGCATTTTTCCATATGCCTTTTAGCTATTCATATGTCATCTTCAGAGAGTGGTTTTTTCAACTCATTCTCCCATCTTTTAATAGGGTTGATTGTCTTTTTCTGGAACAAAGAAGTCTTTCCTTACCCTAATGTCTCCCAGATTTTTCCTGGTGTTTTCTAGGAGCAGTTTTATAGTTTGAGGTCTTAGATTTAGATCTTTGATGCACCTTGACTTTATTTTTGTCGGAGGTGAGAGGTAGGGGTTCAGATTCATCTTTCCGCAAGTGGAGATCCAGTTTTGCCAGCACCACTTGCTGAAGAGGTTTTCCTTTTCCTACTGGATTGACTGGTCCTCCTTGTCAAAAATCAGTTGGCTGTATGTTTGAGCATTCATTTCTGGGGACTCTATTCTGTTCCATTGGTCCACCTGTCTGTTTCTGTGCCAGTACCATGTTGTTTTGATTACCACAGCTTTGTAGTATAATTTTGGGTCAGGGAGTGAGATGCTGCCCACTCCACTCTTCTTGTGCAGAACTGCTTTGGCAATATGGGGTCTCTTATGATTCCAGACAAACTTTATGATTGTCTTTCCTCAATCTGTGAAGAATGTGTCTGGTACTTTGATTGGCATTGCATTAAATAGGTAGATTAATTTGGGTAGAATTGCCATTTTGATTATATTAATTCTTCCAATCCAGGAACATGGGATGTTATTTTCAATTTCTTTTTTTATCTTCTCATAGTTTTCCTTGTGAAGGTCTTTAACTTCTTTGGTTAGATTTATCCCTAAGTATCTTATACTTTTTGTGGCTATGGTAAGTGGAACAACTTTTTTCAGTTCAATCTCAGTCTGCCTGTTGTTTGTATACAGAAATGCTATAGATTTCTGGATATTTATTTTGTATCCTGCAATGTTACTGTATTCATGTATTACTTTCAGAAATTTTTTTATGGAAACCATTGGGTCTTTTATGTATACACTCATCTCATCTGCAAATAGAGTTTCACTTCTTCTTTTCCTATCCGAATGCCTTTTATTTTTTCTTCTTTTGTGATTGCAATGGCCAGGGCTTCCAGTACTATATTGAAGAGGAGTGGAGAAAGTGGACATCCTCGTCTTGTACCCATTTTTAGTGGAAAAGCTTTCAGCTTTTCTCCATTGAGGATGATGTTTGCTATGAGTTTTTCATAGATAGCTTTTATTGTGTTGAGAAATGACCCTTCTATGCCGATTTTGCTGAGAGTCTTGACTATGAAGGGATGTTGTACCTTATCAAATACTTTTTCTGCATCAATCGATATGACCATATGGTTTTTGTCTTTCTTCCTATTAATATGTTATATTACATTTATGGTTTTGCATATGTTGATCAAACCTTGCATTCCTGGGTTTTTTTTAAGCCTACCTGATCATGATGTATAATCTTTTTTATAAGTTGTTTTATACAGTTTGCTAATATCTTTTTGAGAATTTTCACATCTATATTCATCAAGGATATTGGTCTATAGTTTTCCTTCCTTGTCCTGTCCTTATCTGTTTTAAGGATAAGGGTGGTAGAGGCATCATAGAATAAATTAGGGAGAGATTCACCCTTTCCAATCTTTAGAAATAACTTGAGCAGAATTGGGGTTAACTCTTCTTTGAAAGTTTTGTAGAATTCAGAGATGAATCCATCAGGGCCAAGGTTTTTCTTTGTTGGGAGGTTATTTATAACTGATTCAATCTCCTGGCTTGTTATGGACCTATTCAGACTTTCTGTATCCTCCTGGCTCAATCTGGGTAGATTATATGTGTCCAGGAATTTGTCCATCCCATCCAGATTATCTTGTTTCTTGGCATACAGATGTTCATAGTATCCTCTAATAATGTTTTGTATTTTACTGTCTATCATTATTTTGCCTGCTTCATTGCAGATCTGACTCACCTGGTTCTTTTCTCTCTTCTTCTTAATAAGTCTTGCTAGTGGTGTATCAATTTTGTTTATCTTTTCAAAGAACCAGCTTTTACTTTCATTTATTTTCTGTATAGTTTGTTTATTTTCTATTTCATTTATTTCTGCACGTATCTTTATTATTTCCTTTCTCCTGGAGTTTTTTT
>NW_006160114.1:6377397-6403173 GCF_000334495.1 Tupaia belangeri chinensis | reverse complement strand
TTATTAGTTTCTTCATCATCTTCTGGGATACCAATTATTCAGATGTTAGGACATCTAATGGAATCTAGTATTTCTCGTTTGTTATCTTCATGTTTTTGTTGTTGTTGTTGTTGTTATTTTCTCTATCTTTTTGGTGGTTTTCTCTAGGTCAGAAGTTTTATCTTCTACATCAGAGATTCAACCTTCAGTATGGTCTAATTGACTTTTAATACTTTTGAGAGAGTTTTTGATTTCCTATATTACAGACTTCACCTCTAATAGTTCCATCTGATTCTTTCTTAGTGTGTCCATTTCTTCCTTCATATCATGGAAGGACTTTCTCATCTCCTGTAGTTCATTGTTTCTTTTCTGTTCCAGCTCATAGTATTTGTTCAACATGAATGTTCTAAATTCTATCTCAGACAGTTTTGTAATGTCCTCTATTTTTTCAAGAAAAGGAAGGGAATTACTGTGTTCTTTTGATGGAGACTTATTTCCTGCTTTATTCAGACCTGAGGTTCTTCTACTTCTAACCATTGAGAGATGTTTTCCCTTTGAAAAACCTTTTAAGAGAACGTTTCCTCGAATAGCAAGTGTGTTTCCTTTTTGCTGGCTGACAGAGGGATCTCTGGCTTGGGGATCCTGGGGCTGAAGCTACAGGGGGCAGTCCTCCCTCAAAGTTCCTGGCCCAGGGGCCAAAAATGGGAGTCTATGGTAATGTCTTTGACTTTAGTAATATGCATCTATTTTTGCTGGGAAAAATCCATGTTGTATACCATAAAAATGTACAGTGATTAAATGTAAATTTAGAAAACATTTTAAAAAGTTTAAAAAGTAAGGAAGAAAATCCTGTCACATGCCAACACACAGATAAAGCTTGAGTATTTTAGCATTTTAAAAAATGATTTAACCTTTTAGTTCTTCTGTTGATTACAAACACATTTCCTTTAATTTAGTGGTTTGTGTTTAATGTAACATAGCATTTTTGAAGTACTTATGTTTCCATTTTTAACAATAAATTATATCTTTCTTGTTGTTAAAAAAATTCAGTGTTTTTTATATCTTCTCATTTCATAGTATCCCCAGAAGTCCTCTGCTGGCCTCTCTTGCTGCCGAACCCTCTGTTCTTTGTGGCATGGCTGTCATTAACCTGCGCTGTGGCGTTCTGCTGCTCCAGGCTCTACAATGCTTCTACCACAGATTAAAATGTCAGCAATGTCACACAACAGATTAAAAAATGCTTGACTATGACCCAGTGCCCATGATTTTATTTTATTTTTTTAATTATGGGCACTATGGTTTCAGATAAAGATAACACATCAAAGCTGTTACAAAAGGAGAAAAACAATGTACCATCATATAGAAATGTTACAAACCATAAAATGAAGAATAGTTTCTCTGCTTATTTATCTATGATCACTGTGCACCAAGGTGCTTTTGCAAGAGAGATATTTTGGGATAAACAGTAACTGATATGAAGAACACATGTTGATTTGCTGCATCTATGAGATATAACTAATAACAGATGGAAGTTATTTATACACTCTTAGCATGTGTATCCTAGTTCTTTTGAACTCTTTTCTATTCTGGGTCTATCAGCTGTGGCTGTTTGGATAATTAATTACAAAACCAAACTCAATTTAAAATTCTAAAATATATATTTTTTATACGGCCTAAATATTGAATTTTCTTGTTTATGCTGTTGAAGGTTTTATGTACTTATTGCCCAAGACTCACTCTCTCTTTTTCTCTCTCTCACACACAGTATTGATTTGATTAGTTTCATAAACTTCATTTAAATTTTTTTTTAGCTGTAATCTTTTATAAATAATGAGCTACCACATCCCCAGACATATCTGATTCAGCCTAGAACAGAGCCAATCAAATAATGTGGACTGGATTATTATGCATGACTTATAAATGCATTAGTATTACTTAAGTTGCTTAGGGTCATTACTAATTATCGATACTATGGACATAAAAATAAAACTGTTGAATCAGTTAGGCTTAGTTGAATCCAAGAAACAGTCCACTTCTAGCTTCTCTCTCTAAATTGGAATAGAATATTTTTTGCAATCAGTAAGTAAACTGGCCATTAGAACCGGAGACCTGTATTATCTAGAAGATCAGTAAAGGGAGGATGTGATGGTGGGAAACAGGTAGTAAAGCCTCTATCGGTTGGCATGAAGTGAGTTAGGTTGGAAGAAGAGCATTAAAATGTCATAGAAAGTCAGAAAGGTTTATCCAGTTCTAACTGGTACTTTCTCTTTTTGTGTTTATCTGAAAAGCTCTCAAACAGTTTGCAAAATTTTCCTCTAAAATTATCAAATAATTTCAAAGATATTACTTCTAAGTTCATCTTTATACCCAAATGACTATTAAAAAAAGTTAAGTGGGGCTGGCAGGTGGCGTGCTGAACTCCCACATGGTCTATCACAGTTCAAGTCCCAGACCTGGCAGCTTGCTTTCACACTTCTGCTCTCTCTCTCTGGTCAAATTAAAGAAAGAAAAAGAAAGAAAGAAAGAAAGAAAGAAAGAAAGAAAGAAAGAAAGAAAGAAAGAAAGAAAGAAAGAAAGAAAGAAAGAAAAAATTCTAAAAAGTTAAGTGAAGCCATTATCCATAGAAATGGAATTGCATTCAACAAGTGTTCAGAACACAAAATCAGCATCAAAGTTGGCAATAGGGTAAATAATAACCATCTAGATGAAAACAAAGTGTTGTATACTAAGTATAGTCTTAACATAATTTTAATCATCATCTAAGAAAGTACTGTATTCATAATACAGCTTTAATATTGATATGCTTTTTCTTTTTTAAATAAAGAGTAAGTTTTATAGATGATCAGAGTTATATAAGGAAACAAATACTTGAAAAAAAACTCCTTTGTACTTCTGGGACCTGAAGCACAATGATGATCTGAATTATTCTGGTGGGTCAAAGTTCTTGGATTATTTGTTTAGTAATGCAGAGAGAGAGAGACTGAAGTCTAGGTAGGTTCAAACAGTTTCTCTGTTCATGCCTGCTTTTCTACTTATATCCTAACTATGATCCTTTATTATTCTAAAATTTTGGGATATTCTCATCCTATAATTATTGGGCTGTTGGAAAAGCCATGGCATATTTTCTATGCAAAAATGCATCATTACTTTTCTGACAACCCAATATTTCTTATTCTTTAGTATTCTCTTGTAAGGGCCACTCCATAGCTTAGTGTAATTAAGGGAGCCAGATCTTACACGATTGACTGCGGTTCAAGTCTTGCAGTTTGAAAAATGTGTGTGCCACATGCTCCAAAATGCTGAGGACAGAGAAGTAGAAGAGAAGGGATTGTGGCATCCCTTTGGGGAGTACTTTCTTTTCTCTCTTTCTCTGGTGAGCACATGCACCCTCTGGCAATTAAAAGTTGTTATAAAATTAATAGTTTTCTATTAAGTTTGTTAAGAACATGTAGGTATTTAGTGTATCTACCCTTAAATATTTACTGCTACAATATTTGTATATATTTATGTTATGAAGATCATCTTGCGTATCTGAATAGCCTCAGTACCTACTTTACAGCAAGGAGATGGTGGATCACTGTAAGTTCTCGCCTTAGAGAACTTTCAGAAAGACAGTATGTAAGAGGACAAGAGCACAGGCTTGAGAATATGCATGACTGTTGGAAGAAGCAGGATTCCAGAACCAGACTGCCTGGGTTCAAAGAAACTCAAACTCCACCAATTATGTCCTATGTGATCTTGCATATGATACTTAATATTTTTTGTGCCTCACTGTCATCAAATATAAATCAGAATGTAATCATAGTATCCACCCCATAGAATTTCTGTGAGAAATAAATAAGGTAACATGTATGAGGTGTATAGAATAAGATCCTGGCACAATTATAAATGTAATAAATTGCTGTTTATTACCACAATGATTATCATTAAAAGGTTTAAATTCCAGCTTTGTCACATACTAATATGCTCTTGTATAATTTCTTAAACTTTCAATTTTTCCATCTCTTAAATAAGAATTTAATAACTATTTCACAGGGTTGTAATGGAAAGTAATGACATTTTATAGAAATGACTAATATAGAATTGGGAATATACAAGTTCATTGCAAGTATAAACAATCCGTTACTCCAACTTCTTCAGTGATTAATTTGGGCATGTGGCTTAAAATATTTCTTAGCCATCTGACCAGTGAGATTTAAGAGTGATATTGAACCAGAACTTGATAGGGAGAAGTGTGCCATCATTGAGAATCCAAAACAAATTTTGACCAGAGTTGAAGAAACTCTCTGAAAACACTTTCCTCTAAGCCGGCTTGCCCCAGGCTGGCATGTCAATCAGAATGCTAGTGAGAAAGACAGCTGATGAGTAGACTGTTTAGACAGGAAAGTTCCTAGTCTCCCCTTGAAAATGGCACACCAGTTGTTTAACTAGTGATGGTCTAGATCCTTGAGGCCTGAGCCAAGTACTAACAGTAGTTCTTGAGATCTTTCTAGAGAGACAGTGAAGTCAAAATTATTTTTATAATAATATTAAAAAGTTATTATAAAAGCCCTTTCACTCTCATTCTCTCATGAATGTAGAGTAGAACTTTCCAGAGTCTTTATGATGTGTGATGATGTTCTCACTCTAATAGCTAATGGAATATGTGCTTATGTATATTGAATTTAAGACTTTTCTCAGTTAAAATATCTAGTATGGAACTATCAATAGAGATATTGCTCATATAAAGAAAAGCTCTGTGGGGTCCTCAATCATTTTTCAAGATGTAAAGGGATTCTGAGATCATAATATTTGAGGATCACTCTTCAAGGAAAATGGGACAATCTATCTAGTATAGAGCTATCAATAGATATTGCTCATATAAAGAAAAGCTCTGTGGGGTTCTCAATCATTTTTCAAGATGTAAAGGGATTCTGAGATCATAATATTTGAGGATCACTCTTCAAGGAAAATGGGACAATCTTATTCCTCCAGCTTCTGTCTTGGAATGCTTACCTGAATCTTTGCCTCTCTTCTTACAAACTCTTAAGCAGCTTACCCCAATTCTGTTGACACCTTTTCCTGCTGCAAATTATAGTAGTAGCATTGATTTCATTGTGATTTCCTTTGACCTCCATCATTTTTATGCCTTCCTAAGACCCTATCTTAGCCAATTTGATTGGATTTCAGATACCATTCTGCTACTTCTTATTTGATTTTGGATGCATCATGTTTCTCTAATCATCACATTTACAATACACCTCTCAAGGTGGGTATTTGGTTCCTATTTCTCAAGTTTAGTACCAGAGCATGTCCCTTTTCTGGTCTAGTCTTTCAAATTTTGACAACACCCCTGCCATTGTACTTATTATGCCAAATACATAAAAAATAAATGCTTAAGAACTAAGTAAAGAATTTGTTAAAAGTGTTCCAAGTTAAATATGGTGTTTATTCTCTTTCCTATCCTGAATTGTTATAATCATGCAAGTCTGTGGAATTATTCAGACACATGAAATGACATCTGGAAAACAAAGCCATGTTACTATTCATTTGAAGTGCTTATGAAAAGCTGTTAAAATGAATAATTTGAAGAGCTTAGAACTGTATTAATACTGTATGAGGCAATCATGCAAATTAGTAGAGGCCCATAGGTCCTGGGTCAAATTGGATAAGGCCCCCCAAAATTTTATATTTAGCAATTAAGAATCTTAATTATCTTACAAATATTATCTACATTTGTTGACAATAGAAGCCTATTTTTGTTAGATATTTCTTTGCATTCAGTTGTGAACTAGACTAATAAAAAATATGAGCAGGGAGCGAGAGACAAATAGGTGGAGCACAGAGGACTTTTAGGGCACTGAAATTAATCTATATAGCACTATAATGATGAATACATGACACACCTTTGACCAAACCCACAGAGGGCAACACCTTAATGTAAATTATGGTTTTAGGTGGTAATGATGTGTCAGTGTGTATTCATCAATTGTAACAAAGGTACTGCTCTTATGTTGATTTGTTAATGGAGGAGGCAATGCATGTGTGAGGGCAAAGTATACCAGATAGCTCTGTACTGTTCTATCAGTTAAAACTATTCTAAAACATAACGTCCATTAAAAGAAAAACAAGAGGGGTTGTTGAATTCTGAATTTTATGGGCTTTATATTCTATACTACAAAATTAAACACTATTATACACGTCATATTTTATACTCATATTAACATTTAAAAGTGACTTTTTTCTTTTATCTAGAGAGATTTTTGCTATAGGGTGTGTGTGCTTACCAGAGAGACAGAAAGAGACAGAGAGATAGAAAGCGAGAAATCACCCTGGGGGCAGGGGATGACCATGATGCAGTCCCTTTTCCTCTATTCTCCTATTGGGATTTTGGGCACATATGCACATATGCCTGGTATGAGTTTTTTGTTTGTTTGTTTGTTTTTGTTTTTAAGAGGTTTTTGCTATAGGACATGTGCGCTTGCCAGACAGAGAGAGACAGAGAGACAGAAAGCGAGAAATCACCCCCGAGGGGGGGATGGCCATGCCGCAATACCTTCTCCTCCTTTCTTCTCTCAGGATCTTGAGCACACACACACATGTGCCCAGCATTGAGTTTTAAGTCACCAGGTCTGGGATGCGAACTGCAGTCAACTACATGGGAATCCAGCGACATAGTCATTACACTAACTGCTGGTCCCATGCCTGGTATGAGTTTTAAGCCACCAGGTCTGGGACTTGAATTGTGGTCAACTGCATGGGAGTCCAGTGGCATAACCATTATGCCAACTGCTGGTCCTCCCTCCCCAGTTTTTTTCTTAGATAATTAAAAATTTGAAGCTTTTCTAGTTTGAGCTCTGGTTATTAGATGTATAAATCTTAAGTTTTTAATTTATAAATTAGAAAGAATCCTTTTCAGGTAGTTGTGGGCACCAAATTATTCATAAACCATAAAGTATTCTAAAAACTAAAGACTTTGTCTCTTCTAGGAGAGCATTGACTTAGATTTGGATTTAAACCTTGTTTTTACTACTTATTGGCTATTCTATTTTAGATAAATTATTTAATCTTGTTGAGTCTCGGCTACTTTATTGGTTCAATTAGAATAAAACGTAATTGTGGGAAAAAAAAAAAAAACCTATTTCCTCTTCAATTTCTCCCAAGTAGTTCTAGGGGTACTTACTGAGGTGCTGGGTATACTCTAAGACATGGTGCTCTAATTTACCTTGGGCTTTTCCCATCTCCGTCTTGTATTCCTTTGGTAATGTCTCCCCATAGCTACAGCAGTTACTGCTATATTATTATCTGTTGCTTAGTAGCAAATTACCTTAAAATTTTGTGGATTAAATAACAATCACCATCTCAGCAAGTCTGTCACTCGGAATTGTGAGGTGGTATAGCCGTATGGTTCTGGTTCAGGGTCTTTCTGCAGTCAGTATCTTGACCGGGGCTGCAGCCATCTAAGGTTGGACGGGACTGAAAAGTCTGCCTCCATAATGGTTCACAGACACAACCATTGGGAGGAGGCTTTAGTTTCATGGTATGCTGGGGCTAGCTCCCATCCACTTTTGGGGACTGATGGTTAAATTTTGGGAATTTTGCACAATTGTTAAACATAGTAATTATTAATAGTTTAATCATATAGACTCGATTTAACTAAATTACATTAAAATCCAAGGAAATAAATGCTCAAAGCTCGTGACTTCTTAGTTATTTTACATTTCCCTTTACTCATGCTCCTATGGTTATTTGTGCCTATTTCATCTGCATGGGAGAAATGCTACCTAGTTATGTCCTATTGCACATTTCATTCCGTTTCTTCAGTCAGTGATTTTATGTTGATAGCTGGAAATCCGCCAGGGTGGGAGTACTTGTACCATGGCTATCAGCAAACGCTATAAACCAGTACTTGATTTACTGTTTTATTGGTTGTCTAGACTTTGGAAAGTGATGGAGAAAGGTGAATAATCCAGATTGAACTTAAAAATACATTCTGTTGGGACCAGCGGTTAGCATAATGGTTATGTCGCTGGACTCTCAGGTAATTGACCGCGGTTCGCATCCCAGACCTGGTGGCTTAAAACTCATGCCCGGCGGGTGTGCATGTGTGCCCAAGATCCTGAGAGGAGAATGGAGGAGAAGGGATTGCGGCATGGCCATCCCTGGGGGGTGATTTCTTGCTTTCTGTCTCCCTCTCTCTCTCTCTCTCTCTGTGTCTGGCAAGCGCATGCTCGCTGTAGCAAAAACCTCTAAAAAGCAAAAATACATTCTGTCTATAGCTCTTACATTGTGAATAGCTCAATAACTTGAGGAGATATTTGCAACTATCATCCAATTCAACAAAGAAATCTTTCTTTCAAACGAACAAGTTAATGAAGCTATAAAATATGCCTTCATTATTTCACTTTTTTATTAGTGCAAATGAAACCAACTTTTGTGTCAGAAATTCAGTAAAAACAATAAAAAAAATTGTGATAATCAATTGGCTATATGGTATTTAAAGACTGTTATTTTATTATTATTTTATAAATTTCTTCTTAAAACTCTGTTGTGATGGTAAAATTATCAACAAATAAGCATATACATGAATACATATAGATAAAAAGCACATATATAAATGGATATATGCACATATGTGTGTGTGTGTGTGTGCATATAAATAATCATTTTAGAGAGCTTGATATTAAATGTTTTTCAGTACACTACTAACTCAGTTCCTGCCTCACATGTTCCTGCCTCACATATCATCTCCACAAAGCTACCTGAGTATCTTCACAATGTGGAAGCTGGCTTCCTTTGGAATACTGATCCAAGAAAGAAGGTAAGAAGTTGCAATGTCTCATTGTCTTGGAAGTACTATGTCATTTCTGCAATTTCTCAGTAGGCACATAAGTGAATATTCACTTTGGGAAGAGACCACACAAAGAAGTAAGTTTTGTGAATCAAGGAACATTGGGCACTGTCTTGGAGTCTGACTATGCAAGGTACCTCTGGCTCCCAGTGATTCATGAGTCTCTCAAATATACTAACACTATCCCTAAAACTCTCAAAAGTCTCATTCTGTTACAACAGCTCCAAACCCAGATTCTATCACATAAATCAGAACCCAGACTGGATATGGCTCCTCAGGTGTAGTTGCCCAAGTACAGCTTCCTGAGTAGAGTTGCTCTTGAACTTAATTGTGAAACTAAAGAGATGAGATGTTTCCCTTTAACACACACAACAGATAATAGTGGGATAGGCAGAAGATGACTGTTGTACACATGCCTGTTTAAAAATGTAGCAAATAGAAAGTACATTAGAGTCTCAAGTGTAACTGCACATATTTTGGAAGTTCCTTGATTAGGATGCAGTCTTATTTCTTCTCTGTCGTTCTTGGATCTGCTATCTGGGCTCTTGGTACTTCTCTCTGAGTCACTCATCTATTTCCATGAAAGGGTTTTCAGCTGTGTTTGCAGCTGTGTGGTTTTCATAGCCTGCTTCCTGCCAGTAGAATTGTGGGGATGCAGAGTCTTTTTTTCATCGTGTACTGTTTCTACCTCTTTCAGTTCATGCTAGTGGTATTTCTGCTAATATAATAGTCTTAAAAACTTTGCATTTCTCTTATAACCAATGCTATGGCTGAAAAAAATATTTTTAAAAGTTTATTCATTTATTTTTTCCATGAGAGAGATTCCAACAGGATCTTCACACCAGGGTCCACCTCAAGTCTCAACCAGCCCAGATCATGGGCTATTTGTTGAAATAGTGTCGCTTAACTTTCATGAGCCTGCTTGTGTGCTTGGCAAGTATAGGGAAGCCTCAGGATATGGACTGAGGACCTTCCCATGGGGGTCCAGCATCACAGAACTTTGTGTTACTGCTGTGTCACTGGCTTACCTTTTGAGAAGAGTCTTTATTTTGGGCTTCTGCTGATCTTGCCAAGGGAATTCACCCTTTAGCTTCTTGGAAGCACTATGTTTGATTGGGCCAGCTTTCTGTGACATCATGGTTTAGAGTTTTAGTGAAGGATTTTATAGCCACATCTTCAATTATATCTTTTTATTTCAGCAAATAATTTTTCATTTTTGTATCAATTAAATGTATTGTGTGTTTCGACTATATCTTATGAACGTGTTTTCCTGTGAGTGCTTTAGAATGAATCTGTGTTTGGAAGTTATTTCTTAATTTTGACATTGTTAGTCAACTTGAAAGGCTGGGAATTTTCAAAATCAGAACATCCTGGAGGTTTTTTTTTTTTTTTTTTTGGTTGAAAAATCTTTTGTTTAAGTACCAAGTTTCAGTTAATCAGAATGAAAAAATTCTGGGGAATCTGTTGTTGTGATCATGGTGACTATACTTAGTAAATAATGTATTTTCTAGCTGAAATTGCTAAAAGAATAGACCTGAAATGTTCTCACTGCAAAAAATGGTATAGGGGTGATGGATATGCAATTAATTTGATTTAAGCATTTCACAGTGTATACATATATCAAAGCATCATGTAGTACACCACAAATAAGTAATCATATTTGCTAATTATACATTAACAAAACTGGAAAAAAGAGAAGTCTTTGATTTTTTTTTGTTCATATTTTGCTATAAGCAGCAAGCAATGCACAAACAGCACCTTCAATACTCGAAGTATCCTTAGTTAGGTTATCCCATTCATGTAATACATTTTCTACTTTCCACATAACTGCAGGAAATAGTGTTGCTAAACTTTCTCTTTTTTTAAAAAAAAATTAACTTTATTTATTTATCAATTTTAATTTGACTGGGCGGGGGAGAAAGAGAGAGAGAGAGACAGAGCGAGGGAGAGAGCAAGTCACCAGGTCCGGGACTCAAACCACAGTTGGTCATGTGGGAGTCCAGCACCCTTAAACACCATGCCATCTGCTGGTCCCTAAACTTTCTGACACTATAAGTGTCACTTTCTGCTCAGGGTTTCACATATCTCTTTTAAACGTCAAGTTATACCCTCCTTAAAGGAAAGCTGACTTCTACTAACAGTCTTTTCACACACTTCAGCCCTCCCTAATACTCACCTTGATGTTTTCTAAGCCTCTTATTGTCCTTTCTAAAGCTGCTTCCATATTTTTAGCTATTTATTACTTCACTACTCCACTTCTAAGTACTAAAGCACCAAAATATGTATTAGTTAACTATTGGTATGTAACAAACTACTCTAAAACTTAGTAACTTAAATTAATAAGTATTTGCCATTTTACAATTTTTTTTTGCAGGATAGACACATAGAGAGAGGTTGAATTGATTTCACTCATGAGGTTGAAGTTAATTTTTTTTCTTTTATCTTGGGATGAAATCAACTGTAGGCTTGACTAGGGCTAGAAAATCTGCTTCCAAGATGGCTCACTTGCAAGGTGATTGGCATGGAGCCTCAATTTGTCAGTGGCTTTTTGGCAGGAGTTCTCAGGTACTCACCATGTATCCTATCCATAGGGCTGTTTGTGTGGCAGCTGACTTCTTATATAGCAAGTGATCCGAGAGAGAAGGAAACAAATTATAGCTATGCTGACTTTTCTGACCTAACTGGAAAAGTCATACATTGACATTTCTACAGTCTTCCAACAGCCCTACTTGGTATGGGAGGGCACTGCACAAGAGCATGAATACCAGGAGGAGGAGCTTATTGGGGTTACGTTTGGGGCTGGCTGCTAAGATCCCAAATTCAATATATGTGCTGCAGATGTTTGCTGAAAATATCTTACTACTGATGCTTCCAAAATAGACTAGAGTTATGAGTGCTGGTCTGGGTGCCTGGGCTAAAAGTGAGAAGTCCTGAAGTTGACATTACTGGTATATTATTTACATAAGAAATCTTAGCACCCTGCCTAGAGACAAATAAGCATAATAAAAATAATTCCTCTTGTCATTTTTATTTTATGGAAAACTCGGAATCAGTTTTTGACGCAGAAATACAAGTAGCATATTCTAGCACTTAGGGAACAAACTTGCACTCACCTTGCTCAATGAAATTATGATTAAAAAAAAAACTAGACTGAATTTCACTAGTCCCCTTATCACAGTCTTTTGGCTGAATCCATGGGGTGTTTGATCTGTGGGATATCAGAATGATGGACTCTGCTGCCTTTAAGTCCACCACCTGATCTTTTAAATTTGAATGAAATTTCTGCCTCTTATTCATTTTCCCTATTAATTTTTGTCATCCCCTCATCTACAGCCTCACTCTCTTCAAACCTTTCTGCAAGCAATACCTGCAAGTGCTACTCTAACTCCAGGCTTGCTAGTACATGCCGAAGTTATATTTGTGTTTAAGCTGGGACATTTCATGCTACCAATGCTGGAAGCAACTATAAAGTTGGGGGTCAAGGTGAAAGCTAAGCTTAGGATATAAGACTCTTAGGTGACTGAGTGCATTTTTTCAATTGAGGATGTTGGTTCCTTCTTTTCTCATTTACAGCTCACTTCTGAGACCATAGTCCACACCGAAACACAACATCATATTGCATATCAATTCTAGATTATATTTGATTGAGGCAAAGATATTGCCTTGAAAGTATCAACATTGAGTTTCTCTTGCTTTCTTCTCTACTGTATAAAAGTTAAATTTAATGTAATAGAATCGTTTGTTTGATTTTTGGATGAAAATGAGAATGAGAATCAGACAAATGTGGAATGCTTTGAAGAATTTTATATATGGCATTAAAAAAAATAGAGCATGGTTGTTCCATCAGGGTAAGGAATGTTGCTCAGTGTGTCACCTGCAAGACAGATCAAGTGCATTTTTATGGAACTGTCTTGTCATGTGTTTGATTCGACCACTGAACATTCCCAAGATTCTGGTTTCTGAACATACAGAGAATACCACACAGAGGAATAACAGGGTTTCCTGAACTAGGATCACTTGGCTGGAAGTAATCGATCACATTTTAAAAATAGTGCTAGCAACCACATAGAATATAGGTTAAAGACACAAATGTTCCCATTATTTTGTAAGTACTCAGATAATACTTTATAGAAATACCTAGAATAGTTTTAAATGGGATGAAAAATGAGAGCATATTCATTGTTAGGAATAAAATTGACCCTGACAGGGAGTATGATTTATGATTTTGCCTCATTACTTAAGGTTGTCTTTGAAACAAATAAACTAGGGATTTTTTAAATTTTCCTAGGTCCCTTTAGAACCATTGTATGGTGGCTGAGGTGGACTGAGGTGGGTTTAGGGGAAGGAGTCATAAGAGTTGAGTAGAAACAGATGAATGAAGGCTGGACCCCAGGTAGATAGGAGTAGCAAGTGGCAGATGCTTGCCCTGTTTAATTCATTGGCTCAAATAGTTTTATTCGTCCATCCATCTATCCTTCCATCCATTCATTCATTCTCAACAGAGTTTACTTGGACAGTTATTGTGTGCCAAAGCAGTACAGGCTCAGAACTAATCGCACTAACTATCTTAAGTTTTAGTTTTACTACGGCTATTATCTACCAAGTCTAGCTCAAGGCATTGCTCATTCATATAATCAATACCTTAAATACTAAATACAACACTCTATGGCAATTCCCAAACAGCTGAGTGTGTATGCTTTAAAACAGTAATTTCTAGTAGAGAGACAGCTTCAGATCCTTTTCTTTTTAAAGAAGGCTTTGGGTAGTCCGTATATTTCCTATTTCAAAGGCAAAGGATGGATGAAGCCAAATGAAAAGGGGTTAGAACTCCATGAATGTTACCTGGGGGTTATGTTAAATGAACTGTACGAAGAGAAGTGATGTTGATCTTTGCTCTTGGGAGGTCAGAGCTGATTTTCAGCTTGTAACTCAGAAATAATTTTCACTGCTGACACTGTTGCAAGTTCTGTCAAAGGCAGATGGCTTTCTGGAATCTATTTCATTTTCCCCCTTTCTGGCTCACTAGCATTAGAAATCCTGTAGGTGTGCCTCCTACCCCTGCTTTTCTCACCCCGGAGGTGTACAGGAGCAGGTGCTCCACACATGCAGTCTGTTTCTCTTCCATGACTTGATCTTTGCAATTTATGACTTTATTAAAGATCATATAAAAAGGCAATAGGGAGGTAGAAACCCAGTCATAATTCTGCATAGTCATTCGACTACCACACTCATTTATCCTGTGTAAATACTTCCCCAAAGTAAAAAGAAGTAGAATGACTCAAGCCAATAGGCCTCATTATCTTTAGTGGGCAAGCTGTAGCCCTGAGGATGAGGAATCTTGTAGGTAGAAGCAGTCCTCAGGCTAACACCTACACCCTACGGGACTGTGAGCTGTAGCCCTTTGAAATGATCATTGTTAGAAAATGACAATATGAGAATGAAAAGAAACAATTTAAAATGTGCTGTAGGTAATATTCTTTGAGTTTGTGTTTTAATTTTGCTGTACCATGGAAGGGTATGGGAAAAGGTTTCCTATGTTTAGTCTTACTTTTTGCTATGAAACTAATTTTCCATTAACTGACACCTGCATCCATCTTCAGTAAGCCTTAAAGGGCTGTCTAGGGTGGGGAAAAGCACAGCTTGGGAACTATTCTGCAATTCTGATGATCTCACCACCCACACTTTATAACCATATTCTTATTTAATCATATTTTTGAAAGGAGCTTAATTTGAACTCAAGCAGCTGAAACAGTTTCATTATTTTAGATAAAGGTACTTTGTTTCCTTTGTTTTTAATTACTGTGTTTAACATTATGCCAGTCAGAGTATCAAATGTATATGTGTCTGTATTTATTAAGAAAAAGTGCTTATCTCTAAGCCTGAAAGAATTGGGCAATTAATTGAGTTGTTGCTGTGTATTTAATTATATTTTATATTAATGAGTAAAATAAACTGAAGGTTTGTGTAAAAATCTCACATTAATTATTAGCTAAGGTCACAGAAAAACCTGACCCATCTAAAAAATTTGAGTCAAATGTCTGCCCAGAGTGATTATATTTAAAAAAAAAAAAAAAGGAAACTAGCCTTGTGCTACCTAAGGCTTGGAGGACTTCTCATTTGCTTCATTTTGCTCTTTTTCTCAGATAGAACAGTACCTTAGGCAAAGACAATTTGTTTTTGATAATTTTTCTGCATTGGTTTTCTATGATTAAGTGTTATTCTCCAGCTATTTCAACTAATTATCATTGTCTCCCCAAAGGCTGATGAAACAAGGAATCGGAGCAGAATTAGGCTAATTTCACTGCATGGCTTATTAGGCATCCACATGCACATGTTACTGTGCTAAGTACTGTATCAAGCAAGTTAAATAGCTATTACCCCAGCCTTCCACACCATCACTCCCGAATAGTCCCCACAACAGCCTAGCCTGCTCAAGCACAGGCCAGGGTGAACTGATGAAGGATGTACTTCAATGTTTCCTGTGGAGGGAAAAGTCACAGCTCAAAGGAATGAGGAAATACTGACATTATTCACTTTGAGTAATCTCAGTTCTTTGTATGGAAATGAGTTGGCACACTGGGTTTTTGGAAGGACAGAAGAGAGCAGTGGGCAGGGAGAATCGTAATTTTTGTCATTTCACTTGTAACAAGACCATCCACACTTTCAACCTGCCATTTCTGGGATCCTTTCTGAGCACTGATGTTTATTTTAGTTTATTGCATTCTCCATTCTCTTTGTATATCCTATCTTTCCTGGGAATTGAGGAATGATGAAAATACTAGTTGAGAGAATAACTAGCATTGCTTTCTTAACGGTGCTTGGCACCCTATTGTCCCCTTGAATAGGATAAGTCATCTAAAATACAAGTCCTCAAAACGTACAAGTTTACAATATGGGAAAGAGAATACAAGGTTCCTGGTTTGAGACCTCTCTGAGTATACTGGATATGTGCATGTCCATGATGGGGCGGCCTGAGGCTGAGGGTGGATTGTGTTATGAAACAGTCTGGAGGTGCTGTCCCTGTCACTTGTACATGAATCAACTTAAAAGAAAGATATGAAAACTTAAACACAGAACTTTACAATTTAGAGTAATTTGCTGCATGTGGAGCTGAACTGGACATTTTGAGTCATTAGCTTTCCACTTGGTATAAGACTTGACAGCTTTTATTTTACACTTGATGGTTCTAGTGGACAGTAAGAAGCATTTCTGATTGCTCAAATCTTAATATGAATTTCTGTGTTCATTTTGAATGAGACCAAAAATAGAATTCTGTGTTGGTGTGAATAAACAAGGCAACTGAAACACTTCACTGTTCTACAGCAATATCTGCTTATTAAGGAGACTGTCATGTGTGCAAGTGAATATTCAGCTGGAACGGCTCTATGTTTTTACCTTTTCACTTCATTTAGGTTGTTAAAATATGAGGAGTTATAGAGGAAAACATCTCCTGATAGACTGAGTAATCTTTTTAATTAAAAAAAAAAATATCTGAAGTTACATCTATTAGGTCATCAGGAAAGTCATGACAGATTTTTTTTTATGTTTTTCTGTGCAAAAATGTATCATGACTTTCCTGATCACCCAATAAGTGGTCTAATAAAAGCATGTGAAATTACTCTTTGAATAACAATGTTCAATTGGAAATATTATTTGCTGTTATATTACTACCTAAAAATTGATCTATAGGCATTGATGACAGTTGATGATAAACCACACCTGGTTCCTGTCAGAGATGACACAGTTTGACTTCAAGTTCCTAAGAATAAGATCTTTAGTCAAAGTATAATTCAGGTTAAATCATGCCAAAATAGACACTTAAGATAAATACATTTATTGTATTAATTAATATAATAAAATAGAAGAACTTTTAAATAGGTTTAACTAAAATTTTGTCTCTCTTGAGAAGATATGAAAGGAATAAAGTCTATCTAGACTTATGAGTCAGCTCAATGAGCGAAGATATGAAATGGTATACAAAACAAGTTTATAGAAAAATCTATGAGTGAAAGCAGGTGGCGTGGTGATTTAGGCACTGGACTCCCATGTGGCCAACCATGGTTTGAGTCCTGGGCCTGATGTCTAGCTTTCTCACTTTCTCTCTCTCTCTTTTTGGTGAGCACCTGTACCCTACAGCAAACTTTAAAATAATAATAATACTTAATAAATAAGTAATATAAAAAGAAACATCTATGTATTTTCTTTACAAATTTCTTCAGGGCACAGCATTTTCCCTTGGCTGTAGACTTGACACTATTGTCTCATTGCTGGTTGAAATTAACTGTTACCTCAGAGGTCAAGGTTAGCAAATATCCTGTTTTTCTCCATTCTGTGACTCCAAAAGGCATTGCTAATTGATCATATTTTTTATCCATAAAGTCTGTTTTCAGATTCCCAAATCTTCTCAACACTGTGCTTCAAGGACCCACTTTGGTATAGCATGAATGTTTGTTTTACCACAAAATGTATATATTAAAATTTTAATGCCTAAAGATATAGTGTTGGAAGGTAGAACCCTTGGAAAGTAATGGGGTCTTAATTCCTCATAAATGAGATCAGTGCTGTTATAAAAGAGGCTCAAAAGAGCTCTCATAACCCTTCCAACCTATGAGGACACCACAAGAAGACACCATCTATGAACTAGGAAACAGGCCTTCAATAGATACCCAATCTACTAGAGCCTTGATACTAGATGCCCTAGCTTCCAGAACTGTGAGAAATATGTTTCTGTTGTTTAGAAGCCACCTACTTTATGGTATTTTGTTAGAGAAGCCTGAATTGACTAATGCATACTCCATTCATGTGAGATGAAAGATTTTTACCGTCTTTGTTTTAGATAATTCTCTTGGGCAGTGTTTTCTAATGTTCATTTTGTGGAATATGGTCTTAAACAATGCTAAAAGTTATTAGGAGAGAAAAAAGAGAGTTCTGTGGATAAATGAATTCAGGTGACACTGGGTTAAACTAACATAAACAGGACTCAAGACTTCTCAGAACATTTCATAAATGAATGTGGATTGTAACACTACATGGGAGGGTTATAGAATTTAATTAATAATCCTGGTTATCCTTTCATTCCTCCCATAAAGAATCGTGCAGATGTAGAGTTTTAAAATATACATTATGGGAATATTTGTCTAAGGTATTTCTATGTTAATACATGTACATCATCCTCGGTATTTATAGAAAGGGATAGCTAATAGCCTTTTGTGGTGGCTTTGTACTACTTTAATTTACCTAAGATGGAACTGTTTTCCTCACATCTTCTTTCCAGTATGGACCTACCTTAACACTGGCTGCAGAATCACTTAGCACACAATTTGGAAATTGAAAGTGAATGAGATATTATGTTGTGTTTATGTTGTGTTTTTTGTTTGTTTGTTTGTTTTTTTGAGAGAGATCTTTGCTAAAGGATGCATGCACTTGCTGGAGAAACAGAGAGAGAGACAGAGAGACAAAAAGCAAGAAATCACCACCCAGGGTGGATGGCCACACCACAATCCCTTCTCCTCCATTCTCCTCTCAGGATTTTGGGCATGCATACACACATGCTCAGTGTGAGTTTTGAGTCTCCGGGTCTATAACTCAAACCCAGTCTATAGCTCAAACCCAGTCGACTATGTGGGATTCCAACAATGTAACCATTATGCCATTAGCTGGTCCCAAGACTATGTTTTCTTAACACTGAAGTTCATTTTAGGACCAAGCACTGGTGGCACTTCACCAGGTGAGCCATCTTCCTGTTGAACTGGATCAGTAGTTCCTTCAGGCTCTGAGATCTCCTCCTTCAATATCTCAGAGTTCTGGGCAAGTGCAGGTGTAATTCCACGGGCAAAGTTGCCAGCTTCCCTTATAGGCCACCTGCATCGAGGTTTAAGTTGGTGAGGTTCTAGTTTTTCTCTCAATCTTTGTACATTCCTGTCAGTTCCAGGTTGCCTTTGCTCATCCATATCCTACTTTCTTTCCTGGCCTATAGACCAACTCTCCTCTAGTAACAAGAAGCTCAACTACTTGCAAAGTATCAGCCTTTAAAGATGGTTCCATCAAGTTCCACAATTAAATAAAGTCTAATCCTCTAATAAATCTCTTAGTTAATATCATACGGTTTTTCTTCTCTGATCAGAACTGAGTTAGTATTAGAAGGGGTTCTGGAGGAACAGAACCTTAGAAACCTTTGGCAGGGAGAATCTTTGAACTGGTTCTGTGTTATCTGAAATTCAGTCCCTGATATGATTATATTTAAAAGCAGTAATGACTATATTTCCATTGGTAAAAGGAACACTGGTAGTGTATGGCATATAAGAAAAAATGATTACCGAAGTTATCACCTGTTCTCTCTGGTAATCAAGTGCCTGTCAACAGGAGGTAAGTCTTTAGGTGACCACATAGTTTTTGCTATAGAAAATATTCTATGAATAACTATTGTAAATAAACAATAGAGAGTATAAAAGATTTGAGTGGTTCACGTGTTAGTGAATGCGAGGCTTATTGAAAAATAAAACGATGAGCTCAGAGCTTGAGATTCCTAATTTAACATACAGACTAGTCACCAGAAGTCATCTATGATTTTCCTAAAAGAAATCCTTATTTGAATAGATACAACTTTCTGAGAGCCAGATCCAGAAACTACTCTGGCAGGTGACTGAATTACAATTCACCTGTAGGTGTTGGGTGCCTTGACTGGTGGGCAGTGTGGACTTTTCTTATGGCTTGAACATCCCCTGTAAGGAAAAAATATGGTAGTTCCTACTGATGTAGCTAGTGAGAAACTATTTCCAATATTCCTATGTAATTGTAATTTTTGTCTTAGTCTTTGCTGTAGGACATGTGCACTTGTCAGTGAAAGACAGAAAGAGAGAGGGATAGTGAGAAACTCCCTCAGCACCACTACCCAGGGGTCATGGCCATTCCACAATCCCTTCTCCATTCTCTTCTCAGGACTTTGGACATACATGCACATGCACCTAGTATGATTTTCAAGCCACTGGATCTGGGATTTGAACTGCACAGTTAGCCGTGTGGGATATACTACCTTAACTTCATTCCATCTACTGGCCTTCCTATATAATTTCTTCTTCTTTTTTTCTGTAGGGTGTGTGCACTCGCCAGACAGAGAGAGAGAGACAGAGAGACAGAAAGCGAGAAATCACCCCCAGGGGGTATGGCCACGCACGTACACGCACCTGTTGCATATTAAGCCACCGGGTCCAGGACATGAACCACAGTTGAATACATGGGAGTCCAGCGACATAGCCATTACACTAACTGCTGGTCCCCCTATGTAATTTCTAACCACCATGCTTGACAATAAGATTTCGAGACCATTTTATCTGCAATAAACCTTGATAATATTTGCATTTGTAAATTATGAAAAGGAGACATTCTGAGTTGAAAAGAAAAGAATATGGGATCTATGGACCTTGGGCAGCATGACAAACAACTGAGCTTGTTCTACTGAGCATATGACTAACACAGGGCAGCCTTAGACACAAAATGTGAAAACATAAGTGACAGACTAAGTGAGTGCAATAAATGGACTTTGATGATGAAGTCCAATTGGAGGTCTATTTTGAAGATATTTAATAGTTCTAAGTGGTATAAAAAATGAGCAAGATATGGGGTAATTTGTTTTAATGGGAAAGAGATGAAGAATGCTGGAGCCAGACTGACCTTATTTTGCATTTGTCTCCAACATTTATTAGCTGTGTGATCTTTGACAAGATATGTATTATAGTTCCTCCACTGTAAAAATGAGAATAAACTCATTTTGCAGTTTTGTTTTTTGATGTGAAGATTAAATGATGGAAAATCTATAAGTGCACATAGTAGGTACCATAAACTTGTCTATCAAAACTATTGCTTAATATTATTTTAGGTATAATGAAAGGTATTATTTTAGAAAACTAGGGAAGAAATATTCACTTGTAGGCCAGTCAGCTAAATCAGTTCTTATGAAATTTTAATATATGTTTATTTTCTCTACCCAAGATCTTGTTAAAATGTAGGTTGTGCTTCAGGAGGTCTAGGGTAGGGTCTCAAATTGCATTTCTAACATACTTCCAGATGAAGTTGACACTGTATTCTACAGAACTCCCTTGAGTAGCAAGCAGCCAAATCATGTAACTGTTTTTGTCACACAGAGGGAGTACTATTTGTTCATGACCTGATGCTGCAAGAATGGGATGGTTTTCAGGTCAGTGTAAGCCTTGGGATGAATAGTCTATTTGATCGTTGTTTAATGTCATGGTGGTTTGGGTGAAGTGATGAATGTGTTGGTTGAGCGGATCAAATATTCAACCCAAACTATAAATAGACTTTATGTGACAACAGAATTGTAATTCTCATTTTAAAAAGTTGAAGTAAAGGGACCAGCAGTTAGCGTAATGGCTATGTCGCTGGACTCCCATGTAGTTGACTGTGGTTCGCATCCTGGACCTGGTGGCTTAAAACTCATGCCAGGTGCATGTGCATGCGTGCCCAAGATCCCAAGAGAAGAATGGAGGAGAAGGGATTGAGGCGTGGCCATCCCCCCTGGGGGGTGATTTCTCACTTCTATCTCTTTGTCTCTCTATCTGTCTGGTGGGAGTACACACACTATAGCAAAAACCTCTCCAAAAAAAAAAAAAAAGTTGAAGTAAAGACTTAACTGTGGGACATTTTTTGTCACTTAAAATCTATATTCTTGGCTTAAAATTGGAGATTTTTGTTTTTATGAAACAATGGATCGTATGGAAAGGTGGAGTCTATCAGCCTTTGTTTGTTTGTTTGTTTGTTTCACCCTTTGATAAAATTAGTAATGCCATTAAGGCTTTTAGATGGCATGAATGTCCACTTTTAATTCATATTTTTTCCATTAATTTTGTATTGCACTTTCTTTTTTCTTTTCCCAGGGCCTGAGTCATAGAACATTGGTAATACCAACTAATTTCATGGTTCATGATTGAACATAAGGCTTTAATTCAATTGTGGACATTTAAAAGTTATTTTAAATAGCAAGCACAGTGTAAATTCTTAATATTCAGTCAAAATTGAGGCATTGTTATTTTTAATAATAGAGAAAAGACTTGCAATCACTTAGTTATTAGGTTTTTTAAAAAATCCGTCACACTGGAGGAAAGGACTTAATCCATGCAATGTTGGAAGAAAAAGATTACTGTGAATTGAATCTTAGAGGGCAATGATTACAAGAGGAAACCACGATCCTTGCTGTGAAATAATCATCTTAGAAATACTAGAGGTGCATGTACTTTATAAATATGAATGGATTGATGATTTCATGAATCTTCATGATTTTTATTTACCATCTCTTGAGCTTTCATCTTGCAGCTAATTTCTAGTTACATTTTATATGTTAAAAAATATCAAAGAAAAATGATTTTTAGAAAGATTGCTAAGGACTAATTTCCAAATGTATTCAGATATATCCATATATCTATATCTATAAAACATTAAACCTAGTTCTGGGCTTCAAGCTATCTAATGAAGTGTGCACATCTAAGCAAAGTTTACGGATTGTGTTCACATGGCTTTCCTTCAATATACTTCACATTGAACATCCAAGTAGAAACAGGAACATTCCATCACTCATATCTACATAACAGATATGTAATTTCTTATAGATCAATGAATATGGAAAGTCAAAAATGTTTTGGTTTTCTTTGGGAGATCATAATGTCCATTTAAATCTCCTTTTTAAAGTCTTAAACAATTCTTGCTTAAAATAAAGGAAAAATGTCAAAGCTTTTGACATAGAAAGGAGAGTTCCAAATAGTCTGCCACAAGAAAAGTATTTTGCTTTCTGCTATTAATGTTTTGTTAAGGCTTGTTCCAGACTCAATGGCATAGTCACTAGCACACTGAACAGCTGTACTGAAAGCCGCATGGTCAACTACAAGTTCAAATTCCAAGTAAACACACCAGGAGTGCATTTCATCCAAGATGATAAGCTAGAGAGCTGGAGGAAAAGGAGTGTGGCATGTAGAGACCCTATTGAGGATGACTTTCTCTCTCTGTCTTGTGTGCATGCACACATGCTTTTTATCATGCTCTTCATCATAAGTAAAAACAAACACAGGGAACCAGCAGTTAGCATAATGGCTATGTCGCTGGACTCCCACGTAGTCGACTGCGGTTCGCATCCCGGACCCAGTGGCTTAAATCTCACGCCGGGCGCATGTGCGTGCGTGCCCAAGATCCCGAGAGGAGAATGGAGGAGAAGGGATTGCGGCGTGACCATCCCCCCTGGGGGGGGGTTTCTCCGTTTCTGTCTCTATATCTCTCTCTGTCTGTCTGGCGAGTGCACGCGCCCTATAGCAAAAATCTCTCTAAAAAACAACAAAACAAACAAACAAACAAACAAACACACAGGTTAAGGTTAACAATGAAGCTTTAATTCTTTTATTGGTAAGGTTATAGTTTAGATGATTGCAACATTGAATACCCAATGCAGTTTTCCACTCTGTACTCTTTATAAGAGCTAAGCAACCCTGAGTTTGTTCAGTTCTTAGCTTCGGTTGTGGAAACAGTAGTGAGGTACATGTCTGACTATGTGATTCCATCCTAGCTTGACCAGTCAGTAGTTCTGACTCTGAGTATGTCACTGTATCTCTCAGAACCATTGCTTCCTTCTAAGTAAACAATAGTGTTGGTGATGATAAAATCTAACATTGCTGAGATCTTATGTACTAAACTTTTAAGTGTGTTAATCTCATTTAATACTCATAACCACTCTATTGAGTTAGCTTCAACAATTATCCCTGCTGTGCAGGGATAATAAAATGGGGTCCCATTGAAATCAAGTAGCTGAACCCGAACACATAGCTAGTAAGTAGTAAAGTGTTAGGTAAGAGGTAAGTAAAAAGAAATAAAGCCTGGAGCGGGATGGTGGGACAGAATTAACACAAAGTTCTGCAAGGCTGACACTTATGTGAAGGTTCCCAGTTTGTGTACAGAGACCTCCCTGAGTAGGCCAGGCATTTGTGTGCCCACAATCTAGAGCTGGTAGAGGCTGAGTGTGATTGTGGTGTCAGGACCTTGTTGGCATGCTGTCTCTCTGTCTCTTTCTATCTTGCTGTCTTGTTCAAGGGAGAAATGAATAAATACATTAAAACAAAGGAAGTGAACCTGGGATGAGACTAGCTCTCCTAGACTCCAAGGTTATGACCTTAATTACTGCACTCTTCTGACATAGGTGGAACTACCTGATGCCTGGAACTCTAAAATGATGATCGCATTTCCATTTTCTTTTTCCCTTCAGACAAATGTCTACTCAAACTATTAAACAATTATTTTTTATCCTATTTTTTAATATTTCCAGAGATAGCATTTTAGAAAATGTATTAAGTAAGACTTTGAATAGTCATAATTATGGCAAAAATGTTTCTTCTCATTTAAGTATACTCTTGGTACAGTTTTAGCACATTTCTTTACGTGTGCCTATTTATAATTGTGATAATTTGTCACATTTGTGAAAATGAGCCATCTTGCAACTTTCTCATATTATGTGTTTCCTAGGATCAACATTTTCCTCTAGTGTTCTCTCAAATTTGTATCTGTTCCTGTGGTTTCATTGTTTCCCCTTCTACCTCTTCTATTCTCCCTCATTCCTCCTGATCTAGAGAGTCAAAATATATACATTCATCTATTTAATACACATTTAAGTGCTGCTGTATGTTAGGCACTGTCCTAGATGTTGGGAATGTCTAAATGAACAATTCTCCAAGAAATTTATAGGCTAATAGTCAAGATAGATATGGAGTTTATTGTTATTGTATTAAGTGTGATTGTTTTATGTGTTATACAAATAGTAAAAATGAAGTACAGTAATCCCCTTGGATTCACAGGGGATATATTCCAAAACCCAAAGTAGATATCTGAAATCTTGGATAGGGTACAACCCTAAATATACTTACATGCTTTCCTATACATACATAACTTTGACAAAATTTAATTTATAAATTAAACATAGTAGGAAATTAACACCTAATAGTAAAATAGAACAATTGTAACAGTATACTGTAATAGAAGTTATGTGAATGTGTTTTTGTTTGTTTCTGTCAAAATATCTTATTGTACTCACGTATTTTCAGACTACAATTCAATGTGGGTAATTAAAATCCATGGAATGCAAAATCATGAATAATTGGTGAGTGGGTAGGGTACTACTGTAGTTCATTCATTGCAGGCCAAGGAAAAGCTCTGTAGAGGGGGGATACTTGAGATGATCCTTGAAAGGCCATTCTCCTGCTTTCTTGAGTACACATGACCTGTAGCAAATTTACAAATAAATAAATAAATAAATAAATAAATAAATAAATAAAAGAAAAAGAAAAATAGAAAGGCAAAAAGCTCTCCCTGAAAGAAGATGAAGGGAATTCAGAACAGAGTGACCATGATGTGAAAGCCTAAGAAGCATGGCTGGGAAACAGGCAGTAAGAAATGGTTATAAAAAAGAGATCAGATCAGAAATTGCAATTAAATGAAGCTGGAGAGGTAAGTTGAATTCAGGTAATGAAAAAACAGTGTATTAAATGAGGGAATTTAACCTAGACTCCCAACAATCTGAAAAACAAGTGAAGGACTTAAAGCAGGGCAGTGGCAGGATCAGAGACATTGTCCAATAGTCTTTGTGAGAAAGAAAGTGTTGTGCTCTATCAAAGGTATGGATAGATGAGATTTTCCTTTTTTATATTAATAACTATTCCAATGCCAATTCCTAACATCACCTGGGAAATTTCTTTTGGAGCATAATCTATGTAGAAATAGTTATTTCTAGGAATCAATCACTTTTTTGTCTTTTTTTTCAGGACTAGCAGTTCTGATGAGGAGATGGGGACTAACTTAGAGAAGGAAATCACGTGGGAATATGGTCAGGTAGAGGTGAAGAACTAACTTTACCGTGGGGCTTTTTTTTTTTTTTTTTTGGAGGGGTTTTTTTCGCTATAGGGCGCATGGGTTTGCCAACCAGG
>NW_006160114.1:6345439-6376960 GCF_000334495.1 Tupaia belangeri chinensis | reverse complement strand
CGAACTGTGGTCGACTACGTGGGAGTCCAGCGACATAGCCATTACGCTAACTGCTGGTTCCCCGTGGGGCTGACTTTTGATAGGATGTAAAAACCACAATTTTACAGTAACAAACTTGAGTCAATTCATTTTAGTTTAGTCTCCAAGAGAATCCAGTCTGTGTGTGAGGAGCCGAGCAGAAGAACCTAGATTACACTCATAGCTATGTTAGTGACAGTTTTGTGATTCCCAAAGTGGTTCTGCATGCAGAGTTGTAGAGCTCTTGTCCTCACCTGGGGTTTAGCAGAGCAGGGTACAGTTTCCCGTGAGAGCTAGCTAGGCATTGCAGTTCTGGCCTGAGCATAGATGTTGGCTTGGGAGGGACCCAGCTAAAGTAGGAGAGCTCTAGTTCATTTACAAAACCAACTCAAACTCAGGCCATGAGGTAAAGTCATAATAATGGTGAAAATATTTCTGCTTGTTGTTTTAGTATACACTTAATCAACATTTTGGGCTAATGGCAAGAGGAAAGTCTCAGGAATCGTCGGCACCCAGAAATATCAAATACTGCCTTAGACTTGCACGACTAAATCCCAACCGCTGTACCTGATGGAGCACTCATGCTGTTACATCTGATTATACTTGTCTCCAGATCTGAGCTTGTAAAGGCCTTCAGTGCCTACAGCCTCATTGGGCTATACAGGCGGTGTTCATTAGCAGAAAAGTCAGTGTGTGTGTCAGTCAGGTCCTGGCAGGGTGAATTAACTCAATTAACCCTGAAACAAAGGTTTAACTGAAGATCATTTAAGGGGCGATTACTCAAAGGAGTAGGTAGAATTAAGGGAACTGGCATAAGACATTAAAACACTCAGGTGCTAGCAAGAGCAGAAAGCTGTTCCTTACCCTAGGCCTGAAGAGCAAAGGGGACCACTGATGCTGGACTTTTGGGGAAGCTGTAGCCAGCGAGAGGGGTCCTACCCATAAGATGTGTGATCATAGACCTAAACCCTGGTCCAGTATTTCACCAATATTTTCACCTGGCCTACACAAGGGAAAGTAAGTGGTAAGGGTGGTGACATGGCTGATAGAAGTCAACCTTTAGTGGCCAAGGAGGGAAGGAGAAGAAGGATAATTGATCTAGATAGGATATCAGAATAACACAGTAGAACTTAGTATTACACATGACCAATTTGCTCTTCGACGTGCTTGTATATGGCTACATCTTCCCTATTCCAGTGACTCAACTTTTATCAAGGTCATCAACACACTCCAGTAGTTGAGACTAAAGAACACATCTGTGCCTTTATCTGAAACTCTCAGGGGCATTCAGCACAACTGCCATCCTTCAACAGTCCCTTCTCTTGGCTTTTGAGACAGAAGACTCTCATGGTATTCCTCTTTCTCTGTTCACCATGTGACTGCCCAAGGCTTCAGACGAAGGTTAATTCAGGATTTGCAAGGCCTGGAACTTGCATAGTAAAGCGTTCTTTTTTTTTTTTTTTCATTTTTATTTTGTAGGTTTTTGCCATAAGGCATATGAGCCAGCTAGAGAGAGAGAGAGAGAGAGAGAGAGAGACAGACAGACAGAAAGAGAGAGAGGGAAAGTGAGAACCAGCAATGTTACAATACATTCTCTTTCATTCTCTTCTTAAGATCCTGGGCACACATTCACACACACCTTGACATGATATTCAGACCACTGGGTCTGGGACTCAAACTGTGGTCAACCATGTGGGAATCCGGTGCCTTAACCACCCCACCACCTGCTGGCCCCCATAAAGAGTTCATTCTTTAAGTAAAAGACCATAAAACTACAAATACAAAATTAAGTATGAAATTAAATATTTATTCAGAAAGAGAAAGAAAATTACCATGTTTTTTGAAAGGTTTATAAAATATTATAACTGTCACTCAATCTCCTCCTCTAACCCCAAAACATATACTATTTTTTATTAGTTAACTATCTTAAATAACCTGTAGTACTTTTCCCTCCTATAGTTTTGGCTGCAGAGTTTTTTTTAATCACTTTTTTGTATGACAATGATTTTGAAGTATTTTTTTATGATCTAATAGAAAAAAAATTCAGTTATTTTTTCTAATCAGATTTTTTTCTTTTATATATCATGTTTAGTTCAGTGACTTTCCTTTTAGCTTTATAACATTGTTGGTAATGTTGCATAACATTTTAGAATGGCCAATCTGTGCATTTTCTATCAAGTTTCTTTCAGACAAAAGCTTTAAGAATTTAAGACACTTCAAGTTTTCTTCTGTAGTGATTAATCATCATTACTCTAAAATGACAACACTCATTAACTATTTGTCATCTATATCCTCATTATAGTGTGGTAGAATGAGATATATTATCTTGGTCATACTTAGCATTTTATGCCAAATCAGCCAGAGACTTAATTCCTTTCCAATGAGTTTGGAAGATTCATTCTTGATCATAAATGGCATTTCCAAGCAATTGAAAGCCTATTTTTTTAAAATCTATTTTATATTTATCTTTTTATCTTGGTACAATCTGAAATTATTTCTCTTACCATTTTTATTTTGATGTCAGAATAATTTGCTAATTTTATTTCATCTTCATTATTTTTGTTTCATAGTCCAATAACAGTTTTATTGCATTGCCTCTTTACTTATGTAATTAATAAGTTTGTAAGTAAAAATTGAAGGAACTCAATTCACTCTATAGTTTCTCATTTATTTTACTGAACTGTTAGTTATGACAAAAGTCTTTCAAAATTGTAAGTAAATGGTACACTGGGACTTCATTAACTTTTCAAATAAACTTTTTTTTTTTTTAAACTGTTTTTGTTCAAAGCTCTTCAGTATTTAGTCTCAATCTATCTTTCTTGTTATAAGCCGTTCTAATGCACTCAGTCACACTGGGCATGTCTTAAGGTTCCTTACTATTTGAATTAACTCAAGCTTTATGATAGTATTACCTTCTTCCAAAATGTGTACCACTTAAAATCTTTTTATTTTATGAGGTCAACCCAAACACCATCTTCTCCCAAAGCCATCTCTAGTTGTCTTTATTTTCTTCCCTGTAAAAGGAGTAGCATAACTTATCAGCTCATAGAAAAGTAAGAATTAGTTCTTACATATTCTATGCTACTGTCCTGCCGAAGCTGTTATCACATTCTTTGTATCTTGTGGGGTTTTTCCTTGCTTTTGCCTTGTTTTGAAAAATGATAGTAGAACAGAAGTTCTTAGAGCATTATAACAATTAAAGTAACAGTGGCCAGTGTTACTTCCAGAACTTTGTCTGTGAATTGGTAAATAAATCTGTTTTAAGAACAATATGTGAGTGACTATAGACTTATGCTCCACAATTGACTACTTGCCTTGGAAAAATGTATTGGACATCCTTCTTGTCAGTATATAAGAATCTGCCTTCTCTTTGCTACTGTTCCATTGCAATGACACAGACATCTAGAATAATTCTTCCCAGGAGTTCTCAGTCTAAGAGAGAATGTTCCCTGAAGTTCCATAGACAAACTGAAGTGAGTCATGGACCTCTTAAATCATTTACCAAATCTAGGTTGCAAATATATGGAGTCTTCTTGTTTTTAGTAGCTTTATTGTTTCTTTAAAATCCTGAGGCTTAGCCAGGCACATGAATGTCAGGAATAATGACAACATTTCCAGCTTTCTTATAGCTAGGAATGGCCATGTGACCTAGTTCTAGCAATAGAATTAAGAAAAGGAGGTTTATGTAATTTATAGGAAGTCCTGAAGGAAAGGACTTCCTTTTCTGCATCTCTTTCTTTCTTCTTTCATGCATAAATGTGAATGTGATGACTGGCGTTAGAGCAGGTATCTAGGTCTATGATGATTTGGGAGCTAGAAACCATAAAAGATAGAGAAAAAGAAAAAAGGAGGTCTGGGCCCTCGACTCTGTAGAACATCACTCTGGCCATAGGCTGCTTAAGCCCATATTTTTACTTGGATAAAAGGTACATTTTTGTCTTGTTTATGTCACTATTATTTTAGATATTTCTCCAATTACAGTTGAAAATATTCTTTTATTAGTGATTGTATTTTAAACTATTTGTTATTTACATCTTTTGTTCCCTGCTCTTCTAGACTGTAAAGTCCTCGAAGCCTTCTTCACTTTGAACTTTTTTCCATTTTTGTCTCTTATCTAAATTCCACAGTACTGAATACAGTGTCTAGAATCTAGTCAAATATCATCTTGTATTTGTTAACTTGAATTAAAACTGTTTAGAGATGATCATTGAATTTACTGTTTCTTCAAACCATATGGTTACGAGGGAAAAAGCAGCTTATTGCATTCTTGAACTGCAGTAATATGTGAACTTCCTTCACCCTGAATTGAATCCAGAATACTGCCATAAGCAAGGTGCTGTTTAAGATTATGCATATCTTTTAACTTTGCAATAATGCTTGTGTTGATAATTAAAATATTTCTCTCAACTAAAAAATTTTGCTTGGTTTTAAAATATCTGTGTAATAGAATTGCAACTTGAGATAAATCTGTCTCTTACGTATTTGTATGCCTTGACAGCCTTGTGTATAAAATAATAGTATAACAGATATGTGGAAATAGAAGGTTAGGCCAAATTAATGTCTCTTATTATTTTGTAGGTGAAAAAAATGGGAAGGCCATATACTTTTTAAAACTAAACTGGGATATTTTTGAGAATACAACAGTGTATTGTTAATAATTAATTTGAGACAATGGACATAAATTTGACTTTCCCAAATAAACTATGACAAATGTTCTGCTTGTCATAGAAAGGCCTTTTAGAGACTTGAAAAATGTCAGGCTCTCTCTTCAGTGAAACACTCACACACACACATCCTAAATTTGACATATGATTTGAGGGGTCCATGACCTACTTCAGTCTGTCTATGGAATTTTAGGGAATCTACTCTCCAAGACTAAGAACTTCTGGACAAAACTATCCCAAGTTCCTTCTTTATGAAAACTCTGTGATTTCAAGAGCCTAATATGGCAGTGTCGCTCCATGAGTTATTTGACCAATTTCCACTGGAAGTGCTTGACCCTGAGCTGCAAATTACCTGGCATCTTTTTGTACTTAATGGGCTTTACATTTTACCCCAAAGGTGTATCCTCTCTCTATGGCCATTCACGAAAAGGGGAGAGATTTGATAAGCGACTACCATAACCTCACTTCAGTTGCACAGCAGCTATGCAGAAATCAACTGCTATCAGCTACTCTGCCAGCCTAAAGAATGGAACTGTCTTGGAGCAGTGTTTAATCCCCTCACAAGGTGGGCCCCAACTCCACTGGTCATGAGTACCTTGCCTTCCTGGAGTCCCCAGTCCAGTGGAACTCCCAGACTCAGTAGCTTTGAACAGCTTTCTATACAGACCAGAATGTGGTGCTGTCAGAATACTGGCTGCAATGCAAATGCAAATGTCTGTTTTTCAATTGCATACATAATCATGGACTTGATAACCCATTTCAAAAGAATAGGTAAGAAATACTGGCAGTTTGAAAAATATTTAAAGATTGGAAATAAGGATGACAAGGAAGAGTAACTTTAAATTTATAAATTGAAAGAGAAAATAGAAAGGTGAATATACCTGAATGAAATCCAATAAATAATGTGGAATGGAGATGGTTATCATTTTGAAAGGTTTGAACCCACTTTTCTATCGTCAAGGCAACCATCATATTATGGAATTGCAAAACAATAAGAGAAAAGCAACAATAATCAGAATACCAAAATTCTAAATGAGAAGGACAATTTGTGTACAGATGTGAATTTAACAAAGGAGAAGATAAAAAGCTGTTTTGAACAAAGTAACTTTTACTAGTAAGCAAAAGAAAGTGTTTTTGTAAAAATCAATGTTTTCTTCAACATTTTCAGAAAATATGTACATGCCATTCAAACCATGTATTAGATCCTCCTGAATTCATATGCAATTTTATTCGTTCTTTCTCTCAAAGATGTAGGTGTTTCATACACTGTGAAATTTAATATTTATTTGAAGGCCTCAGTGTGATAGGTCTTTTATGATGCTTCTTTCCTCCATGAGCTTGAATTTTAACTAAAACAGATAGATAAAGCCACTTTTATTTCTTATATATGTGTGTGTGTATATATATATATATATATATACACACATATATATAGTAGTAATCATTTTATCAAAGGGTTCAGTACTACACATTCAAGATAAATATTGCATGAGAACATTGACTGGCTAATTTCCTACGGAATATGAGAATAAAAGTGAATTGGATATTAAGGGGTAATGGTCATCACTCAGTTTTTACTGAAAGCTAACTAGGAACCTAGTGTGTGTATTTATGTAGTGTCAACCTCCGGCTGTGTAAAAAAAAAAGACTTTTTTCTAGCAGTTTTATAAAATTCTTAGTTTTGGTTACAATTTTTCCCTCCTCCATCCCAACTTTGATCCTCAATTCCAGCATATATGTGTGTTCACATGTGCAAACACACACATGTGTGCACACACACACATGCAGACACAAATATTGGTGTAGGAAGGGGCAGTAGAATGTAAACTATTTTTTTTATTTTTAAAAAACTTATTTCATTTAACTTTATTTTAATTTGACCAGAGAGAGACAGAGAGAGGGAAAGTGAGAAAGCAAGCCACCAGGTCCTGGATTCAAACTGAGGTTGGCCATGTGGGAGCCCAGTGTCTTTAACCACCATGCCACCTGCTGGCCCCTAATGTAAATTATTATTAACTTGAAAGTCATTTAGTGCCTCTGTGTCAATGTGGAGAACAATCCTGTAATTTTGTACTGTTGGGTCATTGTCAGTAGCTGTCCAACATCTTTAACCCTTTTAACAGCAGACTTACTGATGTGTTAATCCAAATGTGTTTTGTGTTTAAGGAACACAAAAATGGAAAATTATCTTTTGATGATGACATATATGATAACATCTTTCACTAGACTAATAAGTAGTGTATTCATGCTGGGAAAATTCATTTTGCATGCTTTAATATTATACAGTGGCTGAATGTAAAAACAAACAAAAAGTGTGTCTTGTGTAGCATTCTTGCTTTCATGTTCAAGATTTAGCAATTGATTGCATCGAGGAAAGTTCGAAGAGATGGTAATCTGCCCTTCTGATAACCATAGTCTCAAATTATGGTAATATAGCCTGGGAGCCAGCAAGACAGGAAGGGTTATGATGTTCAGCTGAGGATAGTTGTAGTTTCCATGACTGGACTAGAAAAATCCAGCTGAAGTAACAGAAAGATGTCAGAAGAAAATTCTCAGCATCACTCTGCACCTGCTCTCTCTAACTTCTATCTGTGGCATATGAAGACTCCCTTGCTTACTGACCTGTTTTTTTTTTTTTTTTCTCCTGGACTTTGAAAAACTACCTGCCTGGCCAGTTGACTTGTCATAATATTCATTGCTATAAAGTACCCCCTCAACCCCATTTTGTTCCCCAGAAAATTCTCTGCCGTAACATTGAACAAGTCTTTCAAAATGTCCTCAAACTGCTTGCTTGCTTGCCCATTGTAGTCAAACAAGGAGTACCATACGTACTGAAGACCTATTTCCCTACTTCCAAAATTTTCACTTTCAAATATGCTGGCCAATCACAGTCTCGGTACTTTTTTACTTGATAAAATGTACTCTTCTTTCTTATACCTCTGAACCCCTGGTGAAATGAAAGCCAAGGCAGACAGATTTCCTCGCTGTAAGTTTGGAATAAACAGCTTGTTATTTTTATCTCAGTCTGGGTTTTGCCTTTGATGACATTCATTCTGCTCCTTCATTAAGACCTGCTTTCATTTTACCTATGTGTGTCCCTTGGCAAGGCCCTCCTGTGCTGCACATAGAGCATATAAGCAGTCCTTGTTCCCTCTTTCTGAGACTGATTCCTGGATGTCAGAACATCCTGGTTTAGGGTTCCCACAGTGAATGTAGTCATGCCTCAAACCCTCTAGTAACTGATGAAGCTCAGTCTAAGTAGGCTGAGCACTGTGGTCAGTTTCTCTCATCCCTTTGTTGCTGTTTACATGATGGTTCTTTCCTATGCAAGAAAAGAGGCATCTTTTCCAACTGTGTATCCACCCGGCCTCATTTCTTGATCTTCCGGATCCTCTGAGCTACCTTGTATACTTTGATTAAATCTCTTCTGCCTACATTAGCTTGAGTTGGATTGTTTCCCTTGCCAAAAACCTCCGGGTAGATAGAATCTCTTTGAAATAAAAAGGAACTCAATGTCTACTTTTCTTGGCCTCACCAGGCAAGCTACTTCCTGAAAGTGCTGACCTCATCCGTTAGGGAGATAGATAAGCATTTATTCATCTGATGGACTTTCAAGGGGGTGAAATCACAGCAGTGCCAAGGTGAGAGCAGGGTCCACAAAGGGCATCCAACAGCTTCCAAGATTTCCCTTAAGGCCTGTTTTGTTTCCAAGAAATGCTATTGGGGGGAGAATGACGTTGAGGACTTCTGAAAGCTCAGTATTGCCTTAAGTGATTTTTCCATACTTAAATTATTTGTCTATTGGAAATAAATCTATCTGAATGCGGTATTGATCTTCTTGCCAGGTTGGCAAAAATCCCAGGAAGAGGATTTACCACTGAGGATGGCTCTGGGTCATTGCCTTCATAATGATATCCATTTTTAGAAGCTTCTTTGGAATGTTGAAAATGCTCAGCTAGAACTAGTATTTTCTGAATCCTAAAGCTCTGAGATATTCTACTTTGGCCTTGGGAATCAGAATTGTGGTTAATTATTGCCTTCCCTTTAGGCTGAGAACAAGAATGCTATAACACCCAAGGCCTTCAATTTCAGATTAGCATACATTATACCTAGGGATAACTGAAATTGCTCTAAAATGTGTGGTGGCATTTTGAAAATTTTGTTTATGACTACTTTGCTATCTGAAATATTAGAAATGTAGAAAGAAAAGGCAAGAGAAGATAAATGACCTCATTTTATTATTCTGCATTTGTTGTCAGTGTATCTTAATTACTTTTCTTCAAGTATGTGCTTTTGATACCAATTGATTAAATATCCATTTTTTTTTGGTTTGTTATTAGAGAGAATCCTGATTTTAGGTATGATGAAGCTGCAGAAAATCAAGTTTTAATGATTAATATTGATGAAATTATATCATCTATTTTCCAAAGAATGCATTTTTCAGGGAGACGTAGTGATACGAGAAAGTTCCATTTGATTTTTAGCTTGTTTGGATATTGTTATGTGTCTATTGGAAGATATGTTTTTAAAACTGGTGCCTTTAGTTTATTGATGTAAATTGTGTTGTTACCTTTTCAATCACACATTGATGTTAACAACACTGAAATGAGAAAGCAGAAAACAGGAAGGGCCAGGCATTGGTAGGAAATGATAGTAGTATTTTCATCCTGAATTTTTCTAGTTTTTAAAGTTACTTTATAAATGTGGGACCAGCAGTTAGCGTTATGGCTATGTCGCTGGACTCCCATGTAGTCGACAGCGGTTTGAATCCCAGACCCAGTGGCTTAAACTCATGCTGGGCGCGTGCATGCCCAAGATCCTGAGAGGAGAAGGGAGGAGAAGGGATTGCAGTGTGGCCATCCCCCCTGGGGGGTGATTTCTCGCTTTCTGTCTTTCTGTCTCTCTCTGTCTTTCTGGCGAGCATGAGCACCCTATAGTGAAAAACTTCTCAAAAAAAAAAAAGTTACTTTATAAATGCAATGCTATGATTGAATAGCATAGAGGTTAAGCATGTTTGTTGTCAATTTTGCATGAAATCATAGATGATAAAGATTTTAAATGAATGTATTTTCAGAAGACAGGGCCTAGATATTTATTTCTCTATTTCAGGCACCTGGCTAGCATGCTATCTGACCTGTAGTTGACACAGCAAATACTGGAATGAATGAATAAATGAAGTATGTAATAATCTTTGAAGATGTGTGGTATAGGTGGGCTTTTCACCATGTATTGCAGTCTTTTTTTTTTTTTTTAATTCTTTCTTTTTTCTCTTGTAAGTTATTCAACATAAAGTGGTCTAAAGGACTTTGTTTTAGGGACCTCACAGGGGGTGTTGAATGAAACAAGTGTCTGTCTTCTGGGGTCTCACAGGGCAATAGAAGCTGAGACAAGTCATGTGGAAATAAAAGTGTTTGTGTTTTCTAACAATCTGGTGCCCTATCAGTCAATTTCCACCTTAGATGTTGAAAGAATATATTAACTTAAGAGGTGTGAGCCTGAGTGTTTGGGTATCAGCTAATCAGCATTTGAATTTGCATACTCCCAGACCCTCAGAGGATTCCTGAAATTTAGGGTAGTACTGAACCCTATGTATACAAGGCTACTCCAAAAAATGTAGAAAAATCAAATTAATATTTGAGCTTATTTTTATGCAAAAATGTTTATTATTTTAATGGATTCAATCACTGTATACCATTATAGTATGCAAAACGAATTTCTCAGTAAGAATACACTGTATATTAGTCAAGTTAAAGATATTATGATACATAGTATCATCAACATAATTTTTCCAATTTTGTATCTCTTAAATGTTTCTCTTTTCCCCTTTGATTCTCCTTCTCTCACTCTCCTCCATTTCCCACCCTCCTCTCACATGCCTCTACTATCCACAATTTTTCCTATGCTTTCATATCTTCCAGTCTTTCAGTTTCTGCCATAGAGTGCAGACATTTAGTATATATTGACTGCATATACTGAGAGAGATATGCAGTTTGGCTTGTTGTACTAAGCCGTAAACCTTCCATATTTTCCCACTTTCTATCAAATGCCAGGGTCTCATTGTTTTATTTATTTATTTATTTATATTTATTTTTTATGGCTGAATAGTATTACATGGTGAATATGTGCCACATTTTCTCAATTCATTCATCTGTTTATGGGCATTTGGATTGGTTCAATGTCTTAGCAATTATGAATAATGCTGCAATAAACATGGATGTGCAAGTACTTTTCTGACTGAATGTATTCCTATCCTTTGGGTAGATACCCAGGAGTGGAATTGCTGGATCATGTGGTAGTTCTAATTTTAGGTCTTTGAGGAACCTCCATATTGTTCTCTATAGTAGTTGTAATAATTTGTATTCTCCCCGACAGTGTAGGAGAGTTCCCTTTTCACCACAGCATCACCAGCACTTACCATTATTTATTTGTTTAATCTTAGCCTTTCTGATCGAGATTAGGTGAAATCTCATTGTGTTTTGATTTGCATATCCTTCATGATAAGATATATTGAGCATTTTTCATATGCTTTTTGGTTGTGTGTATGTTTTCCTTAGAGAGTTGTCTGTACAGCTCATTTTCCCATCTTTTAATTGGGTGAAAAAAATTTGGGGGGGGGGTAAACTGCTTAATTTCCCTATATATTCTGGTTATTAGTCTCTTATCTTAGGCATAGTTTACAAATATATTCTTCCATTCTGAGGGCTGCCGATTCACTCAAAGTATTGTTTCTATTGCTGTGCAGAAACTTTTTAACCTGACATAGTCCCACAAGTCTGTTTTTGGGATTATTGTCTATGCTTTGGGATTCTTATTTAAGAAGTTTTCGCCTACTCCAGTGTCTCCAATAGTTTCCCCTGTGTTACTCATCAGCAATTTTATAGTTTGAGGTCTTAGGTTTTGATCTATGATCCATTTTGAATTGATATTTGTTAATAGTGAGAGATAGGGGTCCAGTTTCATCTTTCTGCAGGTGGATAACCAGTTCTTGCAGCATGATTTGCTAAAGAGATTTTCTTTTTCCCAATGGATTGACTAGTGCCCTTTGTCAAAAAATCAGTTGGCTGTATATTTTGGGGTTTGTTTCTGGGGTCTCTCTTCTCTTCCATTGGTCCAGATGCCTGTTTTTGTGCTAATACTATGGTGTTTTGATTATCATTGCTTTCTAATATATTTTGGGGTCAGGGAATGAGATTCCTCCTACTCCACTCTTTTTGCACAGAATTACTTTGGCAATACAAGATCTTTTATGATCCAGGCAAATTCTATTATTTATTTTCTAAGTCTATGGAGATTACATGTGGTAATTTGATTGGGATTGCATTAAATTTGTAGATTAATTTGGGTAGGACTGCCATTTTAATTATATTAATTTTTCCAATTCAGGACCATGAGATCTCTTTCCACTTTTTTGTGTCATTTTAAATTTATTTTTCAGTTTTTCAGTTTCCCTTATAGAGGTCTTTGACTTCTTAGTTTAGCTTTCTTCCCAGGTATCTAATACTTTTTGTGGTTATTGTAAATGGGATTCCTTTCTTCAACTTTACTTCAGTCTGCTTTTTGCTTGTGTATAGATATGCTATAGATTTATAGATTTTTATATATTGATTTTGTATCTGCTACTTTACTGCACCCATTTATCTCTTCCAAGAGGGATTTTTTTTTGTCAATTCTTTTGGATTTTCTATGAACATAATCATGTCATGTGCAAATAGAGGTAATTTCACTTCTTATTTTCCTATTTGAATGCCTTTTATTTTATTCTCTTTTCTTATTACTTTGGCTAGGACTTCTAGTACTATATTGAAAAGGAGTGAGATACTGGGCAACCTTGTCTTTTTCCAGTTTTTAGTGGTAAAGCTTTCAGCTTTCTCCCAGTCAGTGTAAATGTTAGCTATGGGTTCAGACATCCAGACCCAAGAAATTCAAAGGACCCCAAATAGAATCAACATAAGAAGATCCTCTCCACAGTACATCATTGCTATATTGGTAAAAACCACAAAGACCAGATTCTAAAAATGGCAAGGGAAAAATTTCAGTTCACTTACAAAGGTTACATTATTTTAGCATCCTATTACTTTAACACCAGACCTCAACGCAGGCAAGAAAGAATGGGAAGGCATTTTCAAAATACTGCAAAAGAAACAATTTCAACCAAGAATACTATACCCAGCAAGCTTATCCTCTAAATGGGAAGAACAAATAAAATTCCCAGACAAACAAAAACTAAAAGAAATTGTCAATAGTAGATTAGCTCTTCAACAAGTACTGAAGGGAGTACTATATTAGGAAAAACTAAAGAGACCCAGAAATAAAAGAACAAAACTCCTCCAAGAAAATGGCTTACATAGCTCCTCCCTTTTGACATAGGACCAACTAGGGAAAGCCAAGTAGGACCCATAAACAATGACATAGAATGATCTCTGTGGACGGGTATAGCTTTTCCATGCCATATGCCTCTAACTGAAGTAGACCTGAGTTTCCCTTTTGTCCACTCTAAATTTTACCCACTCCTCTGCCTGCTTTTGACTCTGTCAGACTTTGTCAAAATGGGAGAGATGGTGGCTGACTCCCTGCTGTAGCAAACTCTGAGTAAATAACCTCAGCCCATTTTCAGTTGGTTGGTTTTGTTTGTTTACACAGTGGCTATTTACATTTTCATTAATTAAAATCACTTAAGAAAATAAAGTTCAGTTCTTCAGTAATGATAGACAAATTTTAAGCACTTGACAACTTTATGTAGTGATGGCTACCATTTGTCATCTCAGAAAATTTTACTGGCTAAGTCTATACATGTCTGGGGTTTACTCACTTTATGCTACTCTGTCTGCTTGAATTGCTTCCCTTCCACATTTTTACCACCCAAATTCCTTCCCAGCTTTCACTGCTAGCTTACCAGCCCCTTTAAGAAATTAGTCAATACCTCTATTTAGATATCATTTCCTATTATTAATACTTGGATTATTCTTTTTTTACAGTTCATTGGTTTCTTCTATTCTGCTGGGTTGCAGACTTCACAACCTCAGGAGCAGGTCTTAGTTACATTACCCCACAGGATCTTCACTCACACCACAGTAGGCCCTTAATAATTAAAAACAAAAACAAACAAACAAATAAACAAAAACCCTCAAATGGGCTTGTAGTAAGGAACATACTGAATTACTCACTTTAAGAAGTCGTGGAATAACAGATGGAATTGGAATTTATGTTTTTCATTTGGGACATGGAATGTACAAATAGCATTGCACAGGGCTTTGTTCTCTTCCTGTCTCTGCATCTGTTATTCTTTAGACAGCTTCATGTAAGTCTAGGTGGGTGAATGCTTATACAGTTATTTGTGGATTATTTCAGAGCTCCCATTGCTGTTTCTCAAAAGCCATATATACTTTCAGTACTTTTTCTTTTTTTTTCCAGATAGAATTTTGCTGTGTCGTAATCACCCTGCCTCAGCCTCCCAGCTGGGACTACAGGTGTGAACCACCACGTCTAGCCTTTATGTTGTGTGGGAAAAGGCCTCCCATGTGGCCCCAGCCTGTGGAGTATAGCATTTTAGCAGCATGTTTTACTGCAGCTGGGCCCAGAGGTCTTTTTAAAGAACAGCAACTGGGGAAGGGACTAAAGGTCTAAGATTCTCAAGTTTTGGAATGGGTAGATTTTTAATAATGTCTTCAACAAATAAAGACCGATCCATGTCTCTCTGCCTTGCTAATTTTCCCTTGCCTGGAATATGACCTCAAGCTTTTCCACCCAGATCTTACCTCTGTGTCTGGTGAGTTTCCTTCAAAAGTCAGATCAAGGGGCTAGGTGAGGTGAAACAGTGGTAATGCAATAGGACCCACATAGGCAATGTCTTTGTTAAATAACCAAAGACCTCCCTGATACATATGGCAGGTTCATGTGTCATGATTGGTCTGGGTGAGGCTAGGGGTGGATTTCAGCATAAATGCCCTATTCAGGGTGCTTATCTCTGTCTCTATATCACTCTGTCATAGAAGAAATAAATAAACTTCTTTAAAAATCAGGTCAAATATCACATTGTGGGACTAGCAGTTAGCGCAATGGCTATGTCGCTGGACTCCCATGTCGTTACTGCTGTTCGAGTCCCAGACCCGGCGGCTTAAACTCACGCCAGGCGCATGTGTGTGCATGCCCAAGATCCTGAGAGGAGAATGGAGAAGGGATTGTGGCATGGCCATCCCCCCGGGTGATTATGTCTCTCTTTCTGTCTCTCTGTCTTTCTCTGTCTTTCTGGTGAGCGCATATGCCCTATAGCAAAAAGTCTCAAAACAAACAAACAAACAAACAAAAACGAAACCAGAAAGAAACCAAAATTTGACTCAACTATGGGAATCTTATTTTCCAGAGGATATAAAATATCTGGGATAGAAGGTGAGGCTGTGCTACTGGGTCACTAGCTAAGCATGAAGAAAGGGAGCCAGTGGGAAAAATGAACCGTTCATATCGAGTACCTTCAGAAGGATGTGACACAAGTGGCTCTTCAATTGCTGATTCCGTTCATCACCATCCTCTACCTACTAGGTTAGGTTTTAGTGAAATTTCCTGAACTGCCTAACAAAGAACTACTTAAGCTTTCTTTAATTGTTTCTTGATATTTGGGCAAGAACACATTTGAAATGTGTAGGGATACACTTCTCTGATATTTATCAAACATTGGTCTACAGCCTTATTATGAGCTATTGGGTGCCAATGCACAGAGATCCAACTGGAGAAGTAGTAATAACATGCTCTCTTCTATTACCATCCTCAAACAATGTGGACAAGCAGGGAGGGTCTGGCTCAGCCATGGTAGTACAGGATGAAGGGGCTGCTGTGCAATACTAGCAATGCATGGAAGGTTCATATCCCAGACCAACCTAAGCATGGCAGATGTGGTGGGCTGCCTCTGTGGTCTTAGTTAACTTGGAGGCTGGGGCAGGAGGATTATTACATGGTAAGACTCTATTGAAAAATGCCTATTCTCTTTCTCTCTAGGCATCCATCCATCCATCCATCCACACACATATACATTGGATTGTTGGAGAAGTCATGACATGTTTTTGTATAGAAAAAAAACATAGAAAACATGTCATGACTTTTTAGATGACCTAATATATCTTTCTTTTCCCTCTCTCTCATCTGTTCTCTAATTTTTTTTTTTTGGAGAGATTTTCACTGTAGGGCGCGTGCGCTCGCCAGACAGACAGAGAGAGACATAGAGACAGAAAGCGAGAAATCACCCCCCAGGGGGGATGGTCACGCCGCAATCCCTTCTCCTCCATTCTCCTCTTGGGATCTTGGGCACGCATGCACACGCGCCCGGTGTGAGTTTTAAGCCACCGGGTCCGGGACACAAACTGCGGTCGACTACGTGGGAGTCCAGCGACATAGCCATTACGCTAACTGCTGGTTCCCTGTTCTCTAATTTTTTTTAAAAAAAGGAGGATATGCTCCTTATAACAATTTTTACAGAGTTACACTAATCATTCATTCATTTATTCAACAACATTTGGAATTATTTCTGAAAGAAAATTGTGGCTTGGGCTAGGCTGTGAGCAACTTGAAGACTGCCACTGTGTCTTATCTTTCTTTTCATCCCAAAGGCAAACACAGTGCCTGATTCAGGGTGGGTGCTTTAAAAATTTTACAGAATGAATTACTGAACCTGTTGATTTCTGAGGCTCAATAATTGGGCTAGAAGTAAATACACTAGCATTCTGTTGCGAGATAATATGAACATTTTTTTTTCCAAATCATGTGCTTTCTTTTTCAGACTAGTGCAAGGCTGGAGGAAGAGATATGGATTTAACTTCATGAGTTGTGGGCAGACTCCTCTGCGGACAACAAATCATGGAATTATAAGATCTCAGAGCCGAGAGAATCTCAGAGCCCACTTATTCCCATCCTTTTATTTTGTGGGTGAAGATGTCGAGATTCAGATAGTTTCCACACAGCTTTTTAAAATGTGAAAATATTCTTTTAGAGTTTTTCCAGTTGCCAGGTTAATTTAAAGGTTTTGTAGTTTTACAGGGCTTTGTAGTTAGAGTTCCCATTTAATTTCTGAAAGTTCATGAACCTTTCCCACTCGGAAGCAGTTCTGGGTGTGGTGCTCATTGTTTCCCAGCTTTTCATCCTGCCTTTTCAGCCCACTTACTGGGAACTTGTATCACTCCCACTGTTTGCCTCAGCTCCCCTGCTGACGCTGGAAGAAGCACACACTCAGCCTGAGCATACCTCTGCTGTCTCTGTCCACTCTCTGCCATCCCTTAGCTTCCAACTTCCTTCCCTGATATACAGGAAATTTGGAGCATGGGTCTATTATTCAATTATGAAAACACATAGGTTATTTTTTTTGCCCCCATATCTGAATAATTGCTTTTATAAAAATAAGACATTTAAAAAATGTCCTTAATCATTTTAAGCTAGAATTGCCATAGGTTATTCAAAGCAAAAGTGTGTGAAGGTTGTGAGGTAAAATATGTAGGAGTAGCATACATGTCGGTCTTTGTTTTGTGATTCTTCTGGGTCCAAATGTTAAAACTCGGCTCTCTTATGTTTGGGGTTCTGTGGATGCTCCTACGGCCAGGTCATGCTGCTGTGCTGACAGCTCTTTCTTAGAAAGTCATCTTAGCCGGAGTCCCTGAGGAGGACACAACCGCTAGATTCTGCTCCCTAGTTTCCTTGTGTCTTGGCTCAAAATAGTGAGCTAGGTGAATTAATTAGCTTTACTTTCTGATGCAAGATGCAAAGAACCCAATCAACAATAGTTTTAATACGTTAGGGTTTATTTTTCCTCTCCGTTCTAGTTTGTTCTGTTGCTAATAACAGAAGATATCTGAGTCTGGATAATTTAAAAGAATAGAAGTTTATCCAGCTCATGGTTTGAAAGTACAAGATCCAGGGGTCACATCTGGTGAGGGTCTTCTGGCTTCATGAACTTAGCTTGTAGAAAGCCAAGCCAAACTCTCAGAATTCAAAACAAGACTAATGGGAAAGCAATAGCTGTTTATGTGAGGGAAAGACAGTATCAACAACCCATGTGTACTCAGAACCACATTCATGAGAGTCATAATCCAAAGAACCAATTCCTATAAATGGTTTTCTCCTGTTAATCTAAATCTGGAAAGAACAGAGACTTTTGCCACCTTCATTGATTAGGCTCTGCAGACAGAAACCACAATTTCCTTTTACTTTAACAGGATGGCATGTAAGCTTAAGTTCTGACTAGCCCTTTTCATTACTCATCTTTGGGTACTCTGGTGTGTTACACGTGCAATGCACATTATAATAACATGTCTTTATTTTTCCTGTGTTAATATGTCTTTGGCCAGTCTACTTTATAGGGTTTCATTCTGAAAACACAAAGTGGGTAGATGAAAAGATTTTTACTCTGCTCCAACATGCATGCAAAAGCACTCTATGAGGAGAGGCTCTACAAACAGTCAATAATGGTTAATATACTAGGGCAATAAGGGGGGTGGTCAGGGCTTCAGTGAGAAGTTGGAAGTTCTGAGAAGCCCTTGTTTGCACTGATTCTCATCCTAGTGCTCATAGTCGTTCTTCTTTCTGGCTAGATGCTCCCTTTCACAATTTATTGGGTGCTGATGGTTAGTTTTCTTTCTTTTTTTCTTTTTCTTTTTTTGAGAGGATTTTGCTATAGGGTGTGTATGCCCAGAAAGACAGAGAGAGACAGAGAGACAGAAAGTGAGAAATTACCCCCACCCCCACCCCCAGGGGGGATGGCCATGCCACAATCCCTTCTCCTCCATTTTCCTCTTGGGATCTTGGGCATGCACACATACACGCCTGGCGTGAGTTTAAGCCACAGCGTCTGAGACTTGAACCACGGTTGACTACATGGGAGTCCAGTGATGTAGCCATTATGCCTACTGCTGGTCCCAATGGTTAGTTCTCTTTTGTCTTGCCTGGTAGCTGAATTCTCAGAGAAGGCTTCTTTCTCTCTTGCTGAGTATTTAGATATTTTTACTTTAAAGTAGTTTTTATGCCACTTATAGGTTGTTGGTCCTTCTGTATTTCTGCATGTCAGGTCCCAGGGTAGCAGGGTGGAGAGTGGGGAGAGGTTGATGAACATTCAGGGTAGGAGGTGGGGTGGTTCTTCTCCCTACAGCTCTCTCTTTTGGTGGCTGGATCTTTTCCCTAGAGTGGACGTTAGAATCACCTGAAGAGCTTTATAATGCTGTAAATTCTCAAGAGTCTAGTCTTGGAAATCTGATTCTGTTGGTCTGAAGCTTGATGGATATTGGGAGAAATGCAGAAGGGATCTTGTATCTGCAGTTATGAAATCATCAGCCAAATCTGGGGTCTATTCCAGAGGGAAAGAAGAGCCATGTGTTTGAGTAATCTTTGTGTGAGCTGCCAGATATAGTTTTGCACTGTGGCAACTCCTGGAGTATTTGAACAGTGTGGAGTTTTTCTAGTCAGATTACAAATTGAGTGAATGGTGCCAATGCTTAGCCAGTTTTCTGAAAGCTTATGTGTACCTCATGTATGTACAGTTATGTTTTGCTTCACTATGGCTATATGTTCTGAGAAATGTGTCCTTAGGTGGTTTTGTCATTGCATGAACATCAGAGAGTGTATTTACATAAACCTCAATGGTGTAGGCTTTGTGATATAATTTATGGGACCATGATCATGTATGAGGGCCATCTTGACTGAAGTGTCATGCAGCACATGCTGTACAGTACTTGGGACTATGTCAGTGCTCACTGGCTGTACTTATAGTTAAGAATAAGGTTTTAAATCACGTCTATCAGCAGGGCCTTATATCATTAAGATTATAACTTAAGAAGCAAAGGGCACTTTGCATTCAGTTCGAGGTGACATTTTATTATGATTCATAGGGTCTCTTTGGACAAACATGCATTTTGTGTATTTTGACAGGAAAAGAGAGGTAGTCAAAGATTCACACGTAGGCACTAAGAATATTGAGTGGACACACGTGACTGTGTTACAGGGTGTAAATCTGGAGTAATCGGTCACCTGGGAGACAGAACTCTATTTCAAGACTGACGACATATAGCTCTGCAGTCCTAGCTGTGTCACCGTAGTCACTTTAGCTTTTGAGTCTCAACTTTCTTATCTGTAAAATAATAATCATACTTTTCGCTTTCAATGAGATGATATATGCAAGAGTGTTGAATAAACTGTAAAAAGAAATTCTTCATGATTCCCCAATACAAAGATGGACGAAAAGGAGTCAAGTGACTTATTCATAGTGGTTTAGTCTCAGTTGGGTCTTCACTGTTTTTCTATCTTTCAAACCATAAACACAATTATACATAGGCCTTCATGGACTCAGCCTAAGTTACAGGGAAACTGGACCCTCACTTTGAGGTAACTTCTCATTGTTTGTCATGTTTTTCTCAGAGACAGGACACAGTTGTACATTATTTTATGTACCAATCTGTTTAGGTAATTATTCCTCCCATCTTTTTTTTTTTTGCAAAATATGTATGGATAGGTAATATAAACTGTCATACATATTTCCAGAGAGGAACATAACTCAGCTATTTTCTCCTTATATTTTATATAGCTAAGAAAGAAACTGGGTGATAGAAATGTAAAATTATCCCGTACTTTGGACAGGAAAGTCTGTAAGAAGCAACTCAGAGATGTCTATTCAAGTGTATCCTTAGGGAAACATAGATCAGGATGGAGTGGTCGAATGTGAACTGCTTCATCTGAAAACGACACAACCATTTTACCATGATATGGGTTGGCATCTTTGTCTTATAAGCTTGGATTTAAGAATATTTACAACCCAGTGGTTCTGGTGTCTTGAGAGATTTTTACATCCCTTTATTCCACAGTGGTTGGTTTTTCTAACATTGATTTTTGTAGCTGTACTTAGCTTTACTCAGCAGACAGGGAATGTCATTTCACAAATTTTAGTTGGAGAATACATTTCTTTCTAGATATTTTATTTCTTTTATCATGAGAAGCTTCTGACAATCTCAGCCTAGCTAAATAGCCCATTTCTCTAAGAGAAGTGAGAGGGATTAAAAAGTAATATTCTTTGGTTTGTTTGCTTATGTTTTTAATCCTTAGCTTGTTTGGTAAGTTCTGGGAGGGACCTGAAAATCCACAGGCAAAATATGTATGGATAGTAATATAAACTGTCATACATATTTCCAGAGAGGAACATAACTCAGCTATTTTCTCCTTATATTTTATATAGCTAAGAAAGAAACTGGGTGATAGAAATGTAAAATTATCCCGTACTTTGGACAGGAAAGTCTGTAAGAAGCAACTCAGAGATGTCTATTCAAGTGTATCCTTAGGGAAACATAGATCAGGATGGAGTGGTCGAATGTGAACTGCTTCATCTGAAAACGACACAACCATTTTACCATGATATGGGTTGGCATCTTTGTCTTATAAGCTTGGATTTAAGAATATTTACAACCCAGTGGTTCTGGTGTCTTGAGAGATTTTTACATCCCTTTATTCCACAGTGGTTGGTTTTTCTAACATTGATTTTTGTAGCTGTACTTAGCTTTACTCAGCAGACAGGGAATGTCATTTCACAAATTTTAGTTGGAGAATACATTTCTTTCTAGATATTTTATTTCTTTTATCATGAGAAGCTTCTGACAATCTCAGCCTAGCTAAATAGCCCATTTCTCTAAGAGAAGTGAGAGGGATTAAAAAGTAATATTCTTTGGTTTGTTTGCTTATGTTTTTAATCCTTAGCTTGTTTGGTAAGTTCTGGGAGGGACCTGAAAATCCACAGCTCAGTGGAAAGCAGAAGAGAGGTCACACCATTGCCATACAGAGATACTTTTCTGTCACCTTACCATTGTATATTTATAAATCCTAAGGTTTGAAGACTCTCAAGAGGACAGTTTTTCATTTGGTACAAATTTAATTTTTCTAACTGTAGTAGAAGTTAGTGGGGCCTACTAACTTTGTTTTTATTTTATCCCATAAGTAAACTTATTTCTACTTTGCTGTGCTTGTTTATGATTCAACAATTAATCATATATTGAAGCCTCCTCTGATTCCTTAACTTCTTTTGGCTCTAAAATATGCTGATATTTGGAATTGAGAAATTTCTGATATGCATTCCTTCCCACTTTGGGATCTTAAATATGTCAAGGAAGCTCTCTTAGTAAATGCACAAAATTCGTGGGAATAATCTTTTTGAAAGAAGCCCCCTTTCAATAATGTTTCGGAATATAAAAGCTATAATTTGTCTATCAGAAGCAAGACAAGAAGCCTTATTCTTTATGTACTTTCGTGTCTGCCTAAGTGATTTTAATCAAAGAACTTGGCCTTCAAAACTATCACACCTTTCTGTTGAAAAGGCCTTGCAGCTCTCTAGAGAGAGAGAGTCTGGAAGAGTTTGGCTTGCATAGAGGCCAATCAGACTCACCCTCCTCAGTCTCCCAATTACAGATTCAAGACAGTAAAGAGAATCGAATGAGGGATCCCTTTCTGGTGCAGTTATTTTTAGAAGCATATTTAGGTGATACTGGTTTGTTCAAGCATGTCCATCATATTTAAAGGTGACCTTAGAGATGGTGAATGTTTTAGTTATTTCTTACAGTCTAGATGGCCTCATGCTGACGCAGGCAAGCTTTCACACTTGGATCCCTTGTGATCAGTGAAATGCCGGGGGACAAACTGACACTCAGAGGCCCGGAGAACGAATCCAATACATGACCTTTGTCTCATTAGCAGCATGACCCAACCAATCAGAGAAAAGCCTGGCTTTCATCCTGGTGGCACAGGCACAGCTCTGACAGGGACAGCAATGGAATCCTTGGCGTGACTCTAAGATGAAGCCCTGGTCCTCCTTGAAAGGCTTTGTCAATGCAGACATATCGACTTAGGAACTCTTTCACTGTCTGTCTTTCTGCCTCCCTGTGTCTCTTTCTCTCTTTAATTAAATTCCCAAATGCCCAAGTTACTTACCAATCTAAGGTAGATGCCAGTGCCTTTGCAATCTTTATTCTCTTTTCCTTAGAAATGTATTGAATGCTCAAGAATTTGTAATAAAATCAAATATTTAAATATTTATATTTTATTTAAAAAGGCTTAACCGTTCATTTGAAATAATTTTCAGACTCACAAAAAGTAACAAAATACTACAAAGAATTTTATTATATCTTTCCCTCACTTCCCTAAATATTAATATCTTACAGAATCTTCATATAATGATAAAAACCAGGAAATTAACACGATTTACTATTAATTATTCAATTATTCATTTTTTTCTAATATTTTTTGCTAATATCTTTTTTCTTTCTTTTTAAGGTTTATTTCTTGTATGAGAAAGTAAGACAGAGAGAGAGGAGAGAGAGAGAATGTGAGAGAGAGAGATGGAGAAACAAGTCCTCCTAACAGGATCTTCACACTGTGATCCTCCTCCAGCCTCAGCTAATCTGGATCATGGGCACGTATGCATGTGCACAGGGAGGTCTCAGGACATGAACTGAGGACCTTCCCATGTGGTCCAGATGTGTTACTGCTGTGTCTACTCCCTAATATTCTTTTTCTGATTCAGTATCCAGTCCAGGGTCATACGTTACATTTAGTTGCTCTGTTACATCAGGGTGTGCACGATATGCTATGTCTCCCTCTTAGTGATGTGTACTTTAACAACTGCGTTAAGGTGATGTCTGCCTCTGTGCAGGTCCTATTTTCCCCTTTGTAGTTTATAAGGATATGTGGAGAGACTTCAAGAGTACACAGTCTCACTTTTTCTCATCACACTTATTCATATCTTTGGATAGTTTGCAATATTAGTAGGACCATGTGTTATTATTTTAATGACATGCCACAAAGAATAAGAATATTGGGATGAGAATAGTCTTATTGTCTAACTCTCATTTTGTCATTGTTCAATTGTTTTTTTTTTTTCTACTGATAACAATTGGTCGTTATTCTATTGGTATCTATTGGGCTATTGGAAGAGTCATGATGTATTTTTTTTCTATGTAAAAATGCATCGTGACTTCTGACAACCCAATATATTGTAGTTTGTATTTTTTTTTGAGAGAGAGGTTTTTGCTATAGGGTATGTGCAGTCACCAGAGAGACAGATAGAGACAGAGAGATAAAAAGCAAGAAATCACCCCCCTGGGGGGATGGCCATACCACAATCCCTTCTCCTCCGTTCTCCTCTTGAGATTTTGGGTGTACATGCACATGCGGCCGGCGTGAGTTTAAGCCATCGGGTCTGGGACTTGAACCGTGGTTGACTACAGAAGTGTCCAGCAACATAGTCATTACATCAACTACTGGTCCCATAGTTTGTATTATTTGGTACTTTCTTAGATTCCTATCTTGAGTGAAAAAAAAAGTCCAGTATATGGTACAGAATAAAAATGCTATTTCAAAAATTTGCTTCATGAAGTACACACCACACTTTCTCTGTTTATCTAGATCTTCTCACCCCTTTCATCTTTACTTTCCTTTCTCCTTTTCTTTGATAACAATCACTGAGGCCTACTAAACAGTTACAGGTACGAAAGGCCAGAAAAGCATAGTTCTGATCTCCTGAAGTGTTAGGCCAGAGGGCCCAGGGTGGCACACACTTAGACTGGGTGCTGCAGGTTTGATTGACTGCATTTGGTTGAAGGCCCTTTTGTCAGGACCTGCACAGAGGCAGACATCACCTTAACCCAGCAGTTAAAACACAGAGTAAAAATCAAGGCAAAATGTGACAAAGGACTGAGGTGAAATCAGGATAAGGATTTGGATGTGGCAGGAACAATGTCATCTACAGCCTATACTGTAAACCATCCACTTTGCTTTTGTGGCTTTTGCTGCTGTGTGGTTTCTACTAAGAGCTAATACTATTACATTTCACACATACACACACATACAAGTAAAGAAAAGAAAGAAAGAAAAAGAAAAGTCATGTTTTCCTGAAAATGAATGTGATTGAGTAGGTGTCTTTCCCCCAGAGACTAAAGACTATCTGACATGGCTGCTTGCTAGGACCCAAAACAGGGACAGAGGTCAAATGATCCTCTTTGAAGTTCTTAAACCATGACTAGAGACTAGCTCTTCTCTGCTTGGTCTTCGAGGCTACACTTAAAGTATGTTCAAAGTTATCTTTTTTCAAATGACTGAGGGTTTCCTGACTTACAAACCTTGTTACAGTATTAAAACATGTCAATTTTTAACCAATAAATGATGTATCTTCTTACTGTATTCAAATAATTTCTCAAATCTCTCGTTTCCCAGAGTTAAAAAAGAAAAATTGGCCATCTCTTCATGAATTCTCCATATATCATCTTATTTTGAACTTTTGTATTATGGTAAATTACATAAGTACACATTTTTACAACCAAAGAGGTCAATCCATCCTTTACAATGATGAATAATGAAAGTGCTAATATTGTACATTCCTTAGGTAGATGTGTACAACTCTAACAAGAAGCTCTTCATGCAAAAAAAAAAATAAAAGCTATCTAAGCAGGAAAATATAACTCAGTTTATCTATGTAACATTAAATGTAATCATCATTATTGGTTTTTAAAATGCTACATCATTTCTTAGATTTCTTCTGATCACATAAGAAAATGGAAAAAAGAAACAGGTCATTCATTTTACTCTATTGAGCTACATATCTGACAAGTCATTTATTACAATAATAATGTATAATCTCAACCATTTCAGCTCCCTTTCCCTTTTTATTCTTATCTTGTCATGCTCTTCATCTGTTCTTATTAGAAGATTGACTATACCTGAATTGGAGATCAATAAGAATAATGATGACCAGTTGAATGACTCACGTAGCTACCACTGCCAAGGCTTTCAATAAAGCTCTGATTTTCTGTGAATTCCATTTTATCCCTCTCCTGATCCCCCAGTGGGAAGCAGGTTTCACTTCTTAAAGCAATTCTGGGCACTCATTTTTAAGGGGTTAATGAGCACTGGCAGGAGAAAAAACAATGTTTTCCTTTGTGTTCTCTCTGTGCTATGTGTTTAGTATCCAACTTAAAGATAGCAAACATACCAGTCAACACATTGCGAATTTAGCTTCTTCCAAGTCTCTGGGTAAATAATCATATTGTTAGTTATTGGAAATCTAATAGTCTTCTTAAGCATTTACTATTATTAAATATTAGTAAGGCTGCCCTATGGACAGTTTTGCTTGCTCAAAAAGAGCAAAAGTCTCTCTAGAATAAGTTTAAATCTAATATAAACCAAAATTTATAGAAAAGTTGGATGAAATTTAGCTCCACTAGTAAAATGACATACTATTTACAAATAAAATACTCAAATCAATAGAGGTCTACCCAATTCTTCCCCCCCCCACCACCACCCATTCATATTCTCTTTTCAATGATTTCTTTAGTATATTCAACCATACTTCATTCAATTCGAAATTGCTATAAAAATGATTATCGCTTACCCAAAAGAATTACGTAAAGTCAATGCTAGCACTTTGCCACACGGTCAGTGGCAGAATTATAAAAAAAAGTAGCCCAGATAGAAATGTGAATATGTTCACCAAATCCTGAATAATCCTAAGAGTTCCACACCCTTCCCTTACATCTTTAGTCTGTGAGCCACGTCAGTGGGTTTGGCTAAGCAGAGACCATGCTCTTGAGTAAAGAAGGGATGGAGTAGAAGAAAGGTGTACTTTTGGTTGCAGGAAAGAGCTGTGCTTAGAGCTGAATTTCTGTGGCTCCATGGGGCTATCTTTAAAGCAGCTGAGGAGCAGAGGCCGAATCTTACATGGGCAGCAAGCTGTGGCAAAGCAAGCTTTTTATTTTTTTAGACAGGTTTTTGCTATAGGGCGCATGTACTTGCTGGAGAGACAGCGAAAGAGAGAGACAGAAAGACAGAATGAAATCACCCCCCAGGGGAAATGGCCACGCTGCAATCCTTTCTCTTCCATTCTCTTGTTGGAATTTTGGACATGTACATGTGCTTGGAGTGAGTTTTAAGCCACCAGATGCAATACTCAAATCATGGTCAACTATGTAAGAGTCCAGTGATGTAACCATTCCACCATCTGCTGGTCCTTAGTGCAGGCTCTTACCACCACGATAGTCTATGACCTTGAGCTACTGCTGGTGACCCTGCTAGTCTCCATATGTGCATCAGCTGCATCCACTTTGCATTAACACACACCAGTCCTTTCTCTACTCCAGAACTGGATTTGCATGCTTTCATCTGGAGATATATACTTATTGGCTAGCTATGAGGAAGCTTTCCAATTTAATCTAGAGACTGGGGTAGGAAAGAAGCTCAGAAAGACTAGACAAGCTTTTAAGATAGTCTTGGCAGGTAACCTGATAAGCGAAGAAAGGAACAAAGTGTGGCTCTACAGAAAACAGTTTTGGGACTAGAATTACTTTGACAGTTTTAAATAAATATGAAAACAGCAAAAGAATGCAAAACTGTACATGCACTATAGTCATGACTCCATAAACAAAAAGTTGTGCATGTTACCAAGAGTAGAAGGAAACATAATAGGACGTTAAAAATGTTATTCGTACATGATGAGCATAGGGATAAATTTGGTCTTCCTTTAACTTTTCATTTTCCACATTTTCTATAATAAGCATGAATATCTTTTCATAATGAAACATAAATAAACTAAGGCATGCATGCACGTACAGAGAAAATATAGTTTTTAAAAAAGATTTTAAACTACTAAAATCCTAAGTATTGGGTTTATGTGGAGTCTGAAATTCTCATTATAATTCCATATTTGGTTGTCTTCAGGAACATCTCATTTAATAATATAAATGACCACATACATATGACACATTAATCCATGAACACCTCAGCTTTTCTAGCCAGGCAGGTTGCAGTGAGTGTGATCCAACAATGTGGGGAATATACACGAGGATTTTGGTGTAGAAAGGCCCTGTCTTTGAACCTTTCAGCCTGCAGAGAATACAACTTAGGGAAATGTCTGAAAGTGGCACTAACGGGTGTTTTTCTGGTGGAAAATGGTGGTATAGGGTTTGGGGAGGGTTAAGGTGAATGAGGCAGGAAGAGCAGCAAAAACAAACCAACTTCACATCTTGCCAATGTCAGTTTATTTATTTCTTCCATGAGTGAGAGAAACAGAGAGAGAGAGAGAAAGAGAGAGAGAGCGCAAGAGACAGCACCTCAGCAGGGTCTTGACACTGTAATCCACCCCAGCTTCAGCCACTGTGGATCTTGGACACAAGAGTGACTGGCATACTTAGGAAGATTGCATGCAAATCTTGACCCTTCACCTTTCTGTATGTGTCAGCCTTGCAGTGGAGCACTGTGTTTTGCTGCTGTCCTATCATCTGAAACTTCTAATAGCCCATTTCAGGCACATCTTAAGTGCAAAGCACTCTTTAGCTTTTACTCTATGGCAGATGGAGAACATCTAGCCTGAAGGATTTCTGTGAGACCATGCAAAAAAGGAAAAGCCAATCAATACCCCGCATTCATTGTTGACTTCTTGGAAAGATGTCAGCTAAGTTGCTCTTTGGTGAATATTAGGATTGTCAGGAGTATTTAAATAGTCATATAGAAAGTGGTTTTGAATCATTTATTCAGAGAAAAACTGAAAACACCTTAAAGGAAAAGCGAAGCATAAGTTAGCGCCAGGGCTCAACAACCAGCCTGGGTCTCAGTTTAAATCGCACAGCAAACCTCTTTGTTTACAGCAGTCAAATACGACTGTCTACCAGGATCAAATTAACCGAAAATAAGCTCTGGAAGGCTGACAGCGTTAATTGTCATTTAATAGACCCATTTCCTAAACTCCCTAATATCTTGTGTTGATTGTGATTGTTGACGGTCCCATGAGTAAATCTAATTTAAATTGATGCTCAATTTGGCCAGGATTGAAGAACTACTGGGTGGCAATTGCGGAACAACTGAAGAAAATTCCTTTCATCTTCTGGTAAAGCACTTGAACTTTAATACTTAAATATAGCCCATTTCGAATCCTTAAGTGAAAGCTTAATTCTCAGAGAAAGAATTTGAAGGTCCCTTTGTTTTCCACTGAAGATTTTAAAAGGCAGTCAGCAATTAATAAATGAGATCATCAGCAAAATAAAAGTCTTTTTTAAACTGAATTTTAATAGGCTCATATCTCAACCTGAGCTTAGTAGTGTTTAGGATGAAAGGATGCTGGTTATTTGTATGACCTCTGGGAGCCCTGTAATGATTGGGAAGAAAGAAATTATAATCTTTCAGCCATTCATGCTTGGAAGATTACTTTCAATAGACACATAAATTGTCCATGTCATTCTTTTCTTTGGGCGACATTCAGAAATTACCAGAAAGTATATTATGGATCAATAGTTGCTATGCCAGTTGTCTTTTTCTTATTTATTTATTTATTTTTTTGTTCCTCTTTCTCCCGATTTCTCTTTTGGGTCTTTTTTTCAATTACAAAAGACTGGACATATCTTCTTTACATAAGCTATTCCTCTGCTTTTCCAGAGCTACCTTCTATAACAGATGGTGGGCACACTTTGTACTGCATGTGGTTCTCATTAAACCTTCGCATGAGATTGAAGCCTGCCACATAAATGAGTAGAGCTTTTCTGAGACCTGCTTAAATTATGTCTTTTTTATTGCCACCACCCAAACTCAGGTTCATTACAAATACGAGTCAGACAGGAGACACTGCAGTATACTCCCATCAATATCCTTAATACTATTTCTCCAGCTCTAAAAAAATGTGGTACTTTGGACATGCTGTAGGATTAAAAAAAGAAAAAAACAATGACGTCTTTTTACCCCCAACACACATATTTACAGCACCAAAATTCCTAGATATAGTTTCATTGAAAAACTCACTCTCGGGACCAGCAGTTAGCATAATGGCTGTGTCGCTGGACTCCCACGTAGTAGACCATGGTTCAAGTCCCAGACCCGGTGGCTTAAACTCATGCCAGGTGTGTGTGCGTGCATGCCCAAGATCCTGAGAGGGCATGGAGGAGAGGGGCCATCCCCCCTGGCGGGGGTGATTTCTCGCTTTCTGTCTCTCTGTCTGTCTCTGCCTGTCTGTCTCTGCCTGTCTGTCTGGTGAGCGCATGCGCCTTATAGCAGGAACCTCTCTGAAAAAAAAAAAAAAAGAAAAACTCACTCTCAGATGGAAAATTCCTTTGGGGATTGATAAAGTAGCATAGTCTCCCCAAAGTAAAGTTAATAAGCCATTCTCCTGGGTTATAAGAAGAGGACAATGTGGTTGGAAGAACAAAAATCAATAGGTAATATCTAATATGAAAACAAAATGAGTTTCTAGAAAGCAGCTTTCATTTTGTTCTGTATGTGTTCGTACATTTTTCTATTAGTAGTTCGCTATGGACTCCAAAGTCTTTCACAAAGCAGCAATACTGATTTAAATATAAAAGCTACAGAATTTTCTGTGATGAAATTTCCTGCTTTCATATTTGCTAGTTTAATAAGAGGTTAACATAAAGGAATGTTTCATTGTAAGTAATGTAAATAGCAGATGTAGAAAATAATAATGCAAGTTTAAAATAATTAAGCATTTTAAAAACTCCTAGAAACAGAAACCCTTCATATATAGTCCTCTGGTTTAGAAAAAGATCTGTTTCAGAGTTTTTTCTGAGATTCAAAGGCAAGGGCCATGAGCTGGAGCTCTTTGCTCATTTGAAGTAAATTGCCTTGACAGTGCATAAGAGAGAGAAGAACTCTGAGATAATTGGGTTCAAAACAAGTGTTTGCAGCATGGAGATGGAGCTTTTTGTGCAGATTAAAAGATGTGTCAATGAACGATCAGGTTAAAGGTTCTATTTGGGAAAAAGTTACAAACAGGATCATAATTTAGTTACAAGATAAAAGAAGAAAGAATATTTGAATATTAATTCAATAAGCACAGCTACCTACTGCATGTCTAGCTCAACTCAGGCATTTGTTGTCCTAGGGACCATTGGGGAGGTCCTTCCTACATTCCCTCAGTTCTTCCTGAAGGTCACTTACAATGTTAGTGGAAAGTCCCCAACCACGCTTTCTCCCTCAAGCATCAGTTTTTCTGCCAGAGTCTGTTCCCTTTTCATAGGAGTGTATCTTGTCTGTGCACTGTGAGGGCCTGAAACTCTGGGAAATTGAGAATGATCTCAGAAGGGACCCTCCAATAGTGGGGGATATGAATTGATAGGCAAGTATACCTTGGTGGGACAGTTCTGGGGTGTGAAATACAGTTGGTCAGAAGGTCCTTAGCTGAATTTTGACACGGTTGCCCACAGTAGTAGCTTACTCATTAATACCCCCTTTTCTTGCTTTCTTCCTTTGTCTGGCTTCCCCAGAGTCACTGCTTCCTAGATCACTTTCCAAATAGACTATTTCTTCCCAAATTCTTTCTAAGGCTCCATTTTGGGAGAGATTCAAACTAAGATATATGCTGGTTGGATGTTTGATGGAGAAAAATGGGGGATTTTTCATTAGTAGATACTGATCTTGTCTGATTTGCATTCAGAAAAATGGAGTTGTCTAGGAAATAGGGATATTTTACAGACGGGACTGAGGAAAAGTCAGATAGATAACTGAGGTAAATGGCGAGGTTTACTCCCAGACTGGTTGTAATCCACATTTAATTAAGAGATTGAAATGGGACATGGTTCTTCACCTTTGCATCATCTATTATGTTGTAATAGAAATAGTAAAAAAAAATTTTTTGAGGGAAAACCCACAGGGAATAAGTCACTGTGTTTAGCATGTGAAGTTCTTAGACTTTTAGACCTTTTCTTTCAAATTCTCATCTCATTATATTCTTTCCAATAGCCTTGGAGAAAATATTCACATATCTATAGTTACCATTTTTCTTTCTCTTTAGAAAAACACCAAGGTGGGAAGAGGCAACATTGATTTTTGGGGGTTGGGGTTGGGGGTG
>NW_006160114.1:6335293-6344893 GCF_000334495.1 Tupaia belangeri chinensis | reverse complement strand
ATTTTTGGGGGTTGGGGGTGGGGGTGGGGGTGGGGGATGGGTAATTGACATCACCTTGTGGAATGTGTGTGTTTTTTGCCTTATTCAAACATCTCAAGAAACAACAAAAAATTGGCTTATTATATCAATAGAATAACACCTGCTATATACTTCAGGTTGACAAGGACATGCTAGAGCTCTTTGTTTATTCTTTTAAGCATCTTAAGTTAATTGGATTCTCTTAGCATTCAATATGGTCCCTTAACCTAAGCCATTTTTAAAACTGATGGTGCAGTCTATTTCTTAGATCATATCTTAAACCTTTTCTTTCCTATTTAGGTTTTTTCATTGTTATAATTCTGCTTTGGATTCAAAAGGATCCAAAGTAGGTTGTTAACCTCCTCCTTTGAAAAGAGGTTACCTTTCCGGAGCCTCTCAGTGAGTTTATAACCAATAAGGTCAAGATTTGCTTTCAAGGTTATGAGCTGTATTAGGAGATGACAGTACAGCAACAATAAAATGGAAGTGATTTTCACAACCAGCCTCTCTCACCATCTGATGTGTGGAATTTTTTTCCAGCTTTCACAGCTGAGGCATTGCTAATTGTTGAATTTACATTGAGATTGTAAGCTCTGGCAAGCCTGAAATTCATTTTGGCTCATTTCCTCAGCCTCATTCCACAAATAGTATCTCCAGCCCCAAATGCTGAGGCCAAAGGAGACAGATCTTGAGCTATGCAAAAGAACTCTGGCCTTTTTCTTATTGTAGAAAGAGTCTGAAAGAAGTAAGAATTCTAAAAATTAGAAAACGTTCCCTCTGTCACACCTTTTATGTGTCATCATAGACCAAATTACTTCATATTCTGTGTAGAAGGAGCTGAGTTTTTTCATACCAGGGCAATTTTTATAGAGTTCGTTCTTTTTGGGAAAGTTTGTCTCCCCCCCCCCCCCCCCCCCCAGTTTGTTTCAGCTCTAGCAATAACTCAGAGATGGTGGCTATGTGGGAGGTCGATCTATGTTTAAATCAACACAGATTCCACAATATATTCAGGTCTTTCTTCAGAATTCATCAAGAGGTGATAGCAAAAACAATTTCAAGGATAGATAAACATTTTTTTGAGGGTGGGGATTTTTTGATGCTGGAAATACTACTCTGAATGTGCTTTTCTGAGTTCAAAAGAGCTAGCAGGGATAAATTTTAATGGCATAATTTTTTTTCCTTCCTAAGGTTTTAGTTGATTTTATTTTATTTTATTATTTTTTTTTGAGAGGTTTTCGCTATAGGGCGCGTGTGCTCGCCAGACAGACAGAGAGAGACATAGAGACAGAAAGCGAGAAATCACCCCCCAGGGGGGATGGTCACGCCGCAATCCCTTCTCCTCCATTCTCCTCTCGGGATCTTGGGCACGCACGCACACGCGCCCGGCGTGAGATTTAAGCCACCGGGTCCGAGACGCGAACCGCGGTCGGCTACGTGGGAGTCCAGCGACATAGCCATTACGCTAACTGCTGGTTCCCTTTAGTTGATTTTATTAAAAATGGGGTCAGGAATATCACAGGGGAGAATCACATTGAAAACTCATGTCACTTCTTCTCTTCTTATTGAACACATGCAATCACTTTCCAAGGAGCAAAATTACTCCATTTAAAAATCAGCTTCCAAGAGCATTGGTCTGAATTTGGAGATTTGGTAAATATATATATGTGCGTGTGCGTGTGTGTGTGTGTGTGTGTGTGTGTGTACAGACCCATAGAATATATATATCATACAGGGTCTTGCCATGTCATGATCCTCCTGCCTTAGCCTCCTGGCTGAGCCTGCAGATATGCACTTCCATGCCTCTTTTTGTTTTCTCCTACAGAACATTGTTATGTTGTTCACGTCAGCCTTGAGCTTTATGATCCTCCTGCCTCAGCCTCTTGGAATCAATGAGATTACAGGCACATGCCACTATACCCTGTTTTTTAAATTGGACTGGGAATTCAAAGCCTCACCTCCCATGTGCTCCCAGCCTGCAGAGCCCAGCATTTTACCAGCATATGCCTCTGTGGCTGGACCTGGTGTTAGAAAATTTGAGCATTGGTCCTCTGTCTATTTTTCCTAGGTAATAAGGCTTTTGTATTTTAGCCACTTAATGAATAAAGTACCTTTAGGTAATTGGTAAGTAATCCATCAGCTAATAACCAAGATAAGAATAAAGGAATAAGACAAACCATCTTTTTCTCCAAATGAGAAATTCAATGAAAGATGGCTGTTCAATGGATTCTGGGAGGAGAGATTTGAGGCCAATAAATCCCCTGTTTTTAAATTTGGAATTGATTGGGGATAATAATATGGATATTTTCAAATAACACTATGGATATAATTTTTTATGGATATAATTTTTAATAAGTAAGACATTTGAGCTTTTATAAATTGTAAGCAGGAGGAAAAAGTTAGACTAAGGATATTTATTAATGAAGAAGGCAGAGAATGACACTAAAAGCTTGTGAGCTGTTTCTTCTGGATGCCGAATTTCTGGAAAAGCTTTAGAACAGGTAACAGTCTTGTGGCCATCTTTGGAAAATAGTCTACCACAGGGTGGCCAGATAAAACTTGGAAGCAACAAAGTTGTGCTTCCAGCTGAATGGATAAATAAATTGTGGTACATCAGACAATGAGTATTCTTCAATGCTGAAAGGAAGGAGTTATTAACCCAAGGAAAGACTTGGAAGAATTATAAATGCATGCTGTTAAGTGAAAGAAGTGAAGCTGAAAGGCTGAATACTACATGATTCCAACCATATGACCAATGGGAAGACAAGTGGAGACAGTAAAAAGATCAGTGGTTGTCAGAGGTTGGAGATGGGTGCATGAATAGGCAAATACAAAAGATTTTAGGGAAGTGAAACTACTCTGCATGACAATATAATGATGAACACATTTGATCATATGTTGGCCCAGACCCATAGAAGGTATAACACTGAGTGAACCCGAACATACACTATGGGCTTTGAGCAACCATGATGTGTTAATGTAAGTTCATTAATTGTAAGTTATTACACTCTGGTGGGGGTTGTGGTAATGTGAAAGGCTATGCAAGTATGGGGACAGGGGTGTATAGAAAATCTCTATGACTTCTCAATTTTTCTAGGAACCTAAAGATGCTCTTAAAAGAAAAATATCTTGGAGTTGGGCTCTGGCATAGCAGTAAAGTGCAGTGGTCTGTGAGGCTGACACACATGGGAAATTTGTGACCTTCCTGAGTAGACTGGGTACACTCATGTCATGATCTGGGGCTGGCTGAAGCTGGGGATGGATCATGGCTTTGAGGCCCTATGGGAGGTGTTGCCGCTCTGTCTTTCTCTCTCTTGTACATGAAATAAATTAAAATAAAATGAAATAGAATAATACAAAGCAAAACAAAAATCTTAGAGAAAAAGAAGCTAAGAAAGCAATGCCCAGTGTATGTCACACCCTCCCCATTTAGCCAGGCCAACTGCGCATCATTCCTTCTGCCCTTATCTTTGTCAATCCTAACCCACTTCGCTTAATTTTAATTTTCTTGTTATGAATTTGTAGAACCAAATCTGGAATTTGCTACTCCTGGCTTCACCTGGATTTGTGCCATTCCTAAATTGGGCATCAACTCCCAGGATGGTTTCTGGCTTAGCCACATTTTTGGTGAGTGTTTTCTGTGGGCTCTTGCTATCTTATCTCTTGCTCTCAAAAGATCCCAGCCTTCAGCCACACTGTTAAGTCAGTACCTGTTGCCTCAGTGAGTGACATGGAGATTCAGGTGAAGTAATAGGACAATACTGGCCTCGTCATGATGGAGAAAATATTTTAGCATATGTGTTTTGCACCCACTTGATCTTCAAGAGTTGGTGAGGAGAAAACTGATTTTAAACAGAGAGAGAGAGAAAGAGAGAGGAGTTGAGTTTGTACATTAAAAAGTTAGGCCATGGGAACCAGCAGTTAGTGTAATGGCTATGTCGCTGGACTCCCACATAGTCGACCGCGGTTCGTGTCCCGGACCCGGTGACTTAAAACTCACGCTGGGCGCGTGTGTGTGCGTGCCCAAGATCCCGAGAGGAGAATGGAGGAGAAGGGATTGCGGCGTGACCATCCCCCCGGGGGGTGATTTCTCGCTTTCTGTCTCTATGTCTCTCTCTGTCTGTCTGGCGAGCACATGCGCCCTACAGTGAAAATCTCTCCAAAAAAAAAAAAAAAAGTTAGGCCATGAGAACCTTAAACATCATCTAGTCCAGCCTAATTTTAGAAGAGAGAGTTGAGATCTACTGATTTCCTCACTAACACTAGTACTAAACACTTGTATTGCGTTTTCTAACTTCTATGGAGGCACACACAGGGAATTTTCACACATAGTCACTAGCAACACACTTTTGTTTTATTGTTTTCAGAAGAAACTGTCAGTAAGTATTCAAATATTTAAAAATATTTTAAATTTAATTTACTTATTTCTTCTATAAGCAAGAGAGAGAGCACCCTCAACAGTCTTAATTTTTAAACATTTAGATCGCTACATGAATATAAATTATTACTAAAGCTATAGTAGTAGTTACTACTAAACATTTTGAGACAGAAGTATTAGAAGCTTGAGAGACTGGGATGATCCAAAATATGCCCTGTTTCAGTAATTTCTCTACGGTCTCAGTAATCCATGTTTCAAAAGGGTGTTTCTTCACTCGGGGGCTCATTTAAAAGCAAGATGTGACGGAAGGTGAGAAATTTCTTAGGTATGGCTAGGCTTGTCAGAAAATCCTTACAGAAGGAAAAATGGAAGCTCTTTGTGCTCCATGTTCATCCTAAAGACTCTTTTAGCCAAGATGGGAATCCTGCTCCCTCCTTGTCACTCAGAAATTCCAAATACAGCTGGATTGGCAGGAAATTTCGAAGAAGAATTTGAGCCATGGGAAAGGTGATTATTATTTTGGCAAAGGGAACCATGCTAGGTTCTAGATGCTTAGTTTTATTTGTACTGAATGAAAGTAATTTTTTCTAGCTTATGCTTTTCAATTCAATGTTTATTTAGTCAAACACTTGGTGAACTGGGCACTGCCCTGGCAGAGCATTATGGGGTAGACTGAATACACAGAAAGCAATGAGCCTTTTCTTTGCAGTAGATATAACATAATTTGTGTTTGTTAGACAGGCTGAGAGCAGCTAGGCAATCATGCATCAAGTGAGTTTGCAAGGTAGAAAAAAAAACCCTGCAAGGTTCAGTTGGGAAAAAATATTCTCTACTTTTGTTTTTTGGTCTTAGAAGATATGCTCTTAGAGTCTGTGTAGAGGAATCAGTCATTTTCTATTAAAAAAACTTGGACTCCATATCTAAGGTTTCAGAGCAGATTTTCATTTAGTAACCTCCTTTTCTTCCCCTCCCCTCTTTCCAAGTCATGTTATGTTGTCTTTGCACAAGTTTTCCTGAGCTCTGCCTCCATCAAGGGAATGGTAATGAGAATCCTGGCAAAAAGGATGATCAACTTGGAGGCTGAATATGAAAAGCATAAATCCTTAAGTAACTTTTGCATGACACTTCAATTTGTAATTCAGTTTTTTTTTTTTTTTAACAAACCTATAAGGATTAAAGCACTTAGTTTGATAGCAATGAGCAGTGCAAAAATTATAGTGAATCAGAACAAGTTATCATCAGTGGAGTGCTTTGATCAACCCAAGATGACAGCAATTTGTAACTATAAATGGTTCCTTTTAATCAGATTAATTGTGTTGCTGTTTTTTGGGGAAAGCTCTACCATCTGAAATTCAGGAAAGGTAAACATTATCGAAGGAGCAATTATCCCACAGAGTTCGTCAGGGCATTTCGTTTCTATCACTTTACAAAAGCAATCATTTCATTAGGAATTTTATCACTAATCTGATTTTCTAAATGTGAATCCTTTAGAAAAAGATGAGTTGAAAGTTCTTTCATGGAAGACAAAGACTCAAAATGGCTTTAAAAAAACTGAGTTCCTGGGCTGGCTCTGTACCCCTAGTAGTTAAGGAGCTGAATCCCATATGGCTGACAGTGGTTTGAATTCCTGCATCCTGGAGGTTTGGAAAACATATTGGACATGTGCATGCACCTCAAATCCCAACAGGATAGAGAAATGGAGGAGAAAGTATTGCAACATGATCATACCCCAAAGGGGTTGCTTTCTGGCTCTTTCCTTTTCTGTGTAGAAAACACTGGTGCCCTGTGGCAATTAAAAAACAAAAAATGTTCCTATATTGTAACTCACTGAGGCTAGGAGAGGGCAGAATGTGTAGATAAATTATACTGGGGAGAGAGCAGCAATGACTGAGGTTTAGAGGAGACCGAAGCTCTGCAGGGGGTACTTCCCTTGTTGTATCTAGTAGCAATGGAAACAAGTACCTCTCTTGCTCTGGAAATACAAAGGGACTTCAGAAAGTGGAAAGATAGAATTAAAATGAAAGTAAAGTACTAGCTTATTTTGGTGCAAAGATATTTTAAATTCATGCAAAGCATTTTCATAATATGCACCCTCTCATCCTTCTCCCCCACTATCAGTCATCATCTTCCCCTTTTTCTTCCTCCTATGCTTCTTTTTCATGTAGTCAAGAATAGTCAGGTAGTTGATATTTGTGGCTTTTGAAGACATGCTGTGCTCTCTAGCTCAGGCACCAAATGCCTGGATCTGTCACAGATATTCCATGAGTTTGAAGGGCAGTGGGTGCTGACTCATTGCAATAGCTTAGGAAAAGATGGTGTCAGGTCTAGGTCAACTGGCTTGCTGAATAGAGGTACTCCAGAGGGATTAGCTTTTAAGAAGTGTGGTGGGAAAGCATTGGTGTTTTTCATTCTTTTGGATTCCTGTCAACAGTGAGGTCTGTTCAAGTTTTGGAAGTTATGCACAGAAGGGATCTTAGGGTTGAGCTAGTACAGCTAATTCTCTGCATCAATAAAGGGATGCTTTAGTGAAGACTTGCTTGTACCTCGCCTAATGTGTGGCCTTAACACATTTTCTGGTGAGCAGGGTGGAAAGGGTCCAGACCGTGTGACTTGTGTCTTAAGTACCTCTGATGCACACTTGGATATAACTTTCTCACAGTAGACTGGGTGGCCTGTGCTAAAAATAAGGGGACATGGATGAGTTTGAGATTAGATAACCAGTTTTCTGTAAGACATGCTAAGACTATTCATCTGTTTGTCTTTGTCCTCATTGCTTTACTCTTACAACAAGATACATATATGTCTATTTTATAATATTGAAAAAATATAAACAAAAATAGGCTAGTAAGAACAAACTGAAAACTTTCCACCTGAAGTTAACTATGATTAACCTACTAGGAGCCATCTTTCTGATTACTTTTCTGTGTGTATACATTTACACATATACACAGACAGCAAACACAGATTTACTAAAATTCCACAATTTTATTTTAACCATTGTGATTTAAAAAAAAATTATATATTTTGCGAGAGAGAGAGAGAGAGAGAGAGAGACAGGCATTCCCATCAGGGTCCCTATACTAAGATCCACTCCCAATCTCATCCATGCTGGATCATGGACATGCACCCAGTGTCTACTGAGAGGCCCTGGGAAAGAAACTGAGGGCTTTCTCATGTGGATTCAACTGCATTACTGCTGTGCCACCACCCACCCCTAATTGTTGTCATTTTAACATTGCATGTTAGTCCTTTTAGAGATGGAACCATAATTTATTTAAACAAAATTCTATTGTTGGACAATTCAATTGATTCTAGAATTTTTCTAGTACAAAATACATTGTTCTGAACATTTCTTCAAATAGTTATGTCTATACATCCATTTTTATTTCCTCAGAATAAATTTCTAAGGAGAATTGAGAACTTCTGACATGTGTTGCCACATTGCTATCCTAAAAAGTTCATGAATTTCCACACGTTAACTAACTGAGCATTTAGTTTATGTTCCAGATTGTGATATAAAACGGAGACATAAAGCAGTGAATAGAAAAACATAAACCAGTTCTTAGAGACATTCATTAAATATGTAAATTTAGTAGCATTGAAAGTTGTACAAGAAGAAGCCCATCAAGTACACATCAGTACCATCCAAACACAAGGTACTATATTCTTTGATGATCTTCCTCTCACTTAGGATTCAGACTAATGATGTCCCTTATTCATTGACTTAAATCAGCAATTTGGTAATGAAATAGTTCATAGGCTACAGAGCTGGAGCCATCTTCTCTCAACAATGTGCCTCTGCCCTGATAGAATTAGCTTGCCCACCTATGGATGGCCTTTGATCATCCTTCTCCTTGGGGACATAATTAATTACATAATATTTTCTTCTTTAAAATTATTTTTTATTAGGTCATTAGAAAAATCATGGAGTATTTTTCTATGTTTTTCTAGGCAAAAATGTGTCATTACTTTTCTGACAACCCAATATTTTTTCCATGAGTGAGAGAGAGAGAAAGAGGAAGCGTCTCCAACAGTGCCGTGATCCACCCTTAGCTTCAGCCATCCCTGGACTATGGATACATGAATACAAGGCATGCACAGGGAGGCCTCTGAATATGAACCTTAAGACTTTCCATGTGGGTCAGTCTCATAGAACATCATGTTTTACGATTGTGGACCCAGAATATGTTTCTTTTTCTAGATTGTAAGCAACATACACCAAGCTTCTGGATTCCGTAAATGCTCAGTACATTGTGACTACTTGGTTGAGTGACCGAATGATATCACTTTATGGTTTCAGTGCTGCATGACAGCATTAGTAAGAACTATTGGTTTACATTATAGAACTCAAACTTACTTACAGGGGTTGTTTTTGAAAGACAATTATTAAGCTTTCCCATTTAAATTTTTATCTCAAGTCCTTGTTCTCCTTAAAGCCTTCTTACATTGTGTCAGCATAAGAGGAAGATGACTGTCTCTACTTCAGCCATATAACAATCTTGACAAGTTTGAGGAAGAGGACTTAGGGTTTTATGTAAGGGAAGCCTCAAGTGAAAGGCAGGTGGAGAAATACTTTCTGCTGCAGATTGATGGGCAAATAGAGGCAAGAGATTGAATTGGAGGGGCACACCATCATATGAGGATTCTTCAAAAAGTTTATGGAAGATGCATATTATGAAAAAAATTATATGTGAATTTTAACATCTTTTTTGCATCAAAATAAACTCATATTTTAATTGAATTTTAACATTTTTTTTTGCATCAAAATAAACTCATATTTTAATTCTATTTTTCCATGAACTTTCTGAGGTCTCTTTGTACATGACCCAAGAGGGGCAAGTGTGTTGGTCAAGTTGAGGGAAGTGTTAAGGATGATGTTTTTCTGTCTGGTACCCCAGGAGGCTACAGGGGTTGGAGAGGGACTCTTGGTTAGTTGAGTTACACATTCTAGGGGCTGCAACTCTAAATGCTGTCACCATAAAGCATGATCAGGTAGATCAAGGATATCATAGCAGATGCTAGAGGAGCTATGAAATTCCAAGAACCTCTATGGTCTAGAGCCAGCAGGCCATGAACTCTCTTTCTTCTATTTCCCCAATATCTATTAGGAGAGAAGTTTGTGGATGTAAGAGAGATTGAGTGATAATCCTAGATTAGAGATAAGTACACTTTCTCCCTACTAAGACCCCACAATATTTGCATTTTCC
>NW_006160114.1:6332119-6335262 GCF_000334495.1 Tupaia belangeri chinensis | reverse complement strand
ACATTCAGTTGTAGTGTGAGCACTATTACAAGTCTGTTAGACTAGTGTTTGTACATAAAGGGTAATAGTTCTCAGAATCCAAGTGGTTGTAGAGGAGACAAACCAGGCTGTGAGAAGAAGATAGACTCACCTGGAGGCAAGGTTTCAGCTTTCTATCTTCTTAATTAATCTCTGCTTTATCCTACAAATCAGATGCTTCCTTCTTCTTGTTATTGTCTAGCTCCTTCCATGGAGAAATTTTCTATTCTATACTTGAACCATTAGAGGAAGGAAGATTTTTCTTGTTTGTTTGTTTTGGCCTCTAGTTATAAATCTCAGGAAACAATTACATCTTTGTCCTTGGTGCCAACTATTTCACTCTTGGAAGGATCAGATATAGTCTGGGGTATGATTTTAAACACCTTCCTTTCTTTTGGGTCAATTGCCTACTCTTGAACCAACAGGGATTTAGGGATATGCAAGTATGTGTTGGTTCCAATGGTAGCTATATGTTCAAGGGCAGTTCCCAGGAAACAAGAGTAGAGAGGAGGTCTCAGTCAGGCTAATATAAAAGAATACAGAATTTGTGCCACATAATGTTTCAGTCACTGGTGGAGCGATAGGCTAACCACATAGTCTCAGTGAATATAGGCTATACCATTTAGAGTTGTGTAAGTACACTGTATAATGTTCACACAATGACAAAACTACCTAATGATACATATCTCAGAATGTATCTTAAGCAATGCATGGCTGTACCATAGACTGAATGACTTAGACAATAGAAACTGATTTCTCACAGTTTTAAAGGATGGAAAGAAAGTTCAAGGTTATTGTGCCAGCATAGTTGGGTTTCAGTGAGGGCCATTTTTCCTGGTTTGCAGATGATCACCTTGCCATTGTGTCCTCACATGGCAAGGGGCCAGATATAGAGAGAGAGAGCGAGAGTGAGAGCAAGAACAAGAGAGAGAGAAAGAGAGAGAGAGAGAGAGAAAGTCTTTCTCCTCTCTATTCCTCTAAAAGTACTAATTCCATAATGAGGTATCCACCCCTATGACCTAATTAGATCCCAAAGGCCTCATCTCCAAATGCCATCACATTGGGGATTAGGGTTTCAACATGAATTTTGGAATGTCATAAATATTCAGCCCATGGTTCCGGTCATGTAGAAAAAAGGACCTAATGATGTAGCTTTCTGCTAGACATTTAGGACTGCCCCGGGAATTCTGGTTTCTTGGGAGCAAGAAACTTCAGCAGCTCATGCAGAAGTCCATGATACTCCTACCAGCCTCCAAGATGGCCCCAGTGATCCTTGACATCTGTGACTTTATCCCATGCTGAATCCAGGTGGCCAGTGTGATACTCAGAGCACAATGGAGCTGACAATGTATGGCTCACAAGGCAGTTCACGTTGGGCTTCATGGCTTCCTCATGCTCTCCTGGGTCACTTGCTCTGGTAGTCAGGTGACTGAAGAAGCCTTGTAAAAGCTGCATGTGGAGAGGAGCTGAGTCCTTGGACTTATAGCCAGCCCCAGCATTCTGATCCTGTGAGGCAGTAAATGTTTATTGTTTTAAGTGACTAGATTTCAGGGTAATTTATTATGTGTGGTTAATTAATTTGTGTATTTTTACAAATCAGGCAAGTCAGGGGCACTTCCTCAGCCCAAAGTAACCATAATGTGTGGGACAATGGCCTGTGGTAAAATGAGATGCTCTGCAAGGCTAACCCACATCAGATGGTTCCCTGTTCCTGCTTGGAGACCTCCCTGAGTGTGGTTTTTTTTTTTTTTTTTTTTTTTTTTTTTTGGAGGGGTTTTTGTTATGGGGCATGTGCGCCCTTCAAGGGCAGTTCCCAGGAAACAAGAGTAGAGAGGAGGTCTCAGTCAGGCTAATATAAAAGAATACAGAATTTGTGCCACATAATGTTTCAGTCACTGGTGGAGCGATAGGCTAACCACATAGTCTCAGTGAATATAGGCTATACCATTTAGAGTTGTGTAAGTACACTGTATAATGTTCACACAATGACAAAACTACCTAATGATACATATCTCAGAATGTATCTTAAGCAATGCATGGCTGTACCATAGACTGAATGACTTAGAAAATGGAAACTGATTTCTCACAGTTTTAAAGGATGGAAAGAAAGTTCAAGGTTATTGTGCCAGCATAGTTGGGTTTCAGTGAGGGCCATTTTTCCTGGTTTGCAGATGATCACCTTGCCATTGTGTCCTCACATGGCAAGGGGCCAGATATATAGAGAGAGAGCGAGAGTGAGAGGAAGAACAAGAGAGAGAGAGAAAGAGAGAGAGAGAAAGTCTTTCTCCTCTCTATTCCTCTAAAAGTACTAATTCCATAATGAGGTATCCACCCCTATGACCTAATTAGATCCCAAAGGCCTCATCTCCAAATGCCATCACATTGGGGATTAGGGTTTCAACATGAATTTTGGAATGTCATAAATATTCAGCCCATGGTTCCGGTCATGTAGAAAAAAGGACCTAATGATGTAGCTTTCTGCTAGACATTTAGGACTGCCCCGGGAATTCTGGTTTCTTGGGAGCAAGAAACTTCAGCAGCTCATGCAGAAGTCCATGATACTCCTACCAGCCTCCAAGATGGCCCCAGTGATCCTTGACATCTGTGACTTTATCCCATGCTGAATCCAGGTGGCCAGTGTGATACTCAGAGCACAATGGAGCTGACAATGTATGGCTCACAAGGCAGTTCACGTTGGGCTTCATGGCTTCCTCATGCTCTCCTGGGTCACTTGCTCTGGTAGTCAGGTGACTGAAGAAGCCTTGTAAAAGCTGCATGTGGAGAGGAGCTGAGTCCTTGGACTTATAGCCAGCCCCAGCATTCTGATCCTGTGAGGCAGTAAATGTTTATTGTTTTAAGTGACTAGATTTCAGGGTAATTTATTATGTGTGGTTAATTAATTTGTGTATTTTTACAAATCAGGCAAGTCAGGGGCACTTCCTCAGCCCAAAGTAACCATAATGTGTGGGACAATGGCCTGTGGTAAAATGAGATGCTCTGCAAGGCTAACCCACATCAGATGGTTCCCTGTTCCTGCTTGGAGACCTCCCTGAGTGTGGTTTTTTTTTTTTTTTTTTTTTTTTTTTTTTGGAGGGGTTTTTGTTATGGGGCATGTGCGCCCCCCA
>NW_006160114.1:6305149-6331966 GCF_000334495.1 Tupaia belangeri chinensis | reverse complement strand
GCACTCACAGGTCCCTGGTATGAGTTTAAGTCACGGGGTCCAGGACTCAAACTGCAGCCGACTACGCGGGAATCCAACAACATAGCCATTATGCTAACTGCTGGTCCTCTCCCTGAATATTTTAGGTACATGAGTGCCCATCATCTGGGGCTGGCTGAAAGTGGGAGTGGATTGTGGCATCAAGACACTGTTAGGTTTGGGGAGAGAGCATCAGGGAAACTTAGGCTGCTAGAAATTGTAAGCTACAAAATCATTGGTGTGCATCAAGAAGATGAGCTATTAGAATGTTTATCTCCCGCAACGAGTCGAACGTTTCGAATAGAGGAAATACCTTTGGACCAGGTCGACATCGATAAGGAAAATGAGATGCTGATCACAGTGGCACATTTCCACAAGGAGGTGTTTGGGACGTTTGGAATTCCATTTTTGCTGAGGATACACCAGGTAGGGTTTTTGTATCAGTTGGACATCTCACACGCAAACTTGAAGCTCCTCAGTGGCCACTGTCCCTGAGCAAGATGTGAACTGTGAGCATGTGTGTCCTTTGCCGTCCAGGGCGAGCATTTCAGAGAAGTGATGAAGCGGATCCAGAGTCTGCTGGACGTCCAGGAAAAGGAGTTTGAGAAGGTACCTGCTCCCCGGGCCTGGGAGGGGCTCGTGGGTGCCAAGCTCAGAGTCGGCCAGCAGGGTGGCCCTGCTTTTCTGCCGAAGATGCAGGTTTTACTGATGTATGAGAATAATGAAGGAGTTCTAAATTTTGTCTTTTAGTTTAAATTTGCAATTGTGATGATGGGCCGACACCAGTACATAAATGAAGATGAGTATGAAGTGAACTTGAAAGACTTTGAACCGCAGCCTGGTAAGAACATTCTCGAGAATGAGGCCGGGGTCTGCACAGCGAGGTGCATGTGGCTGGGGAGGGGCCGCCCCTCTTCTCTTTTCATACCTGCGTGGCCCGTAAAGCCCAGCCAGAGTGAAATGGAAGCAGCCCATAACCTGGGCATTGTGCAGAGATTCCAGTGCCGACATGTTGAGTGGTGGCTCAAAAAGGTGGGGGTGTTGCTGACTCTGAGTGACAGTTCTCATGTTCAAGAAGTTTTTTGGCATGGGTATCCTTAGCTTTGGAAGTCCCGGCTTTAGGGGGTGAGCTGCCCTGGTGGTCCCGAGTGTCCTCCTGGTCCCGTAATCCAGGCCAGCTCTGTCTCCTGGTCTCAGCCGCTTCTCTTTCTCCTCACCAGGTAACATGTCTCACCCGCGGCCGTGGCTAGGGCTTGACCACTTCAACAAAGCCCCAAAGAGGAGTCGCTACACTTACCTGGAGAAGGCGATTAAGATCCATAACTGACCTCCTACCCAGTGTGTCCAGGCGAGGGACAGTGTGTGGGTGTGTGCCCCTTTTTAACAGCCCTAGAACTTTGGTACACGTTGTCTAGTATTGCGTGCAGTAAAATAGCATCAGCTCACACTTAGTCTCCATCCTTCTCCGGAATTTGTTTCTGTAGCAGCAGTGTGCACCAACTTTCCTGTATATTGCCTTTTTGCTGGAAAATGTATGTTGAATAAAATTTTTACTATAAAAATTTAAAAAAAAAAAAGACACTGTTAGGTTCTGTTTTTCTGTCTCTTTGTTTCTCCTGCTCATGGAAGAAAAAAATAAATAAATAAACTTCAAAAGAAAGGAAAGCTTGCAACCAGCAAATGGTGTTGTGATTGAGGCGCCAGACTCCCTCATGGCTGATTAAGGTTCCAATCCTGGACCTGGTGGCTTGAAAATTATGCTGGGCCTGTGTTCGTGTGTGCCCAACCATGTGCGTGCATGCCCAAAATCTCAGGAGAAGAAGGGAGAAGGGTATTTAGCAATACCTATTTATTTATGAAAATTTCTATTTAATATTTTTGGATTACAGTGTACTGTGGGTAACTGAAATTGCGGAGAGCAAATCTGTGAATAAAGAGGAACTGCAGTTCAGAAAAACAAAGAACCTCCTAATAGGTATTTTATATAGTTTGCTCGTCTCATGAGAACATTGGAGAAAAAATGTCATAGCACAGAGCCCTGAAGAGGAAAAACAACAACAACAACAAAACACTGAAAAAATATTCAGAATATCTGAGTTTTTAATCCTACTCTCTGCTGAGTCATTAAGATTTTTCTGCTCCAGTCTTCCTGGGTTGCTCATTATCACATGAGATAACGAAGGTAGATGGTCTCAAAATTTTTTTATCACTTTACAATATCATGTATTATTATCACAATCATGATGACAAAGGGCATCTGTGTGGGTTAGAATTAGAAACTGGGAGAAAGGAGAATGAGAAGAAAAACATCTTAAACTGTTTATTTACTCCCCATAAGAAAAATAATGACTTTCCTAATTATAAGAAAATGTATTTTTGTCAATTTTCAATATTAATACTGTGCGGAGATATTTCTGTCTGTAAAGAAAACTGAGATCAGATCTCTGTAAGGCCCATGAATTACACAATTGGTACTAAACTGGTTCCTAATGATCCTGTCTCCTGCTACTCTCCTGACATTCTACAGCACAAGGCAATGGGATTGCAGCTGTACAGGAGGGTTACAATTCCTGCTAATGCCATGATGCTCCCTGATGGATAGCTTCACCCCCCTGAAGGTGTTATCTGTATCCATCTTCCCACAGAGACCCCATACCTCAGCAGGTGTATTTCATGAGTGGAAGTGTAACTGATGAATCTTCTAATTTTATAGTCTGAAATGGAAGATAAAATGCTAGATTTATAGATATTGTGTCATTGTGCACAACACTCACGTTTCTTATTCCCATCTGGTGTGAAGAAAAGAAATTTGTTCTCCCTTTAACATGTCACGGTGTTAAATGTATGCTGCCTAAGATCTTGAGGAGTTGAAGCATAGCTATCCGCCAGCATAAAAGGTCTGGTGCTGTGGGCAATACTTTAATGCACGCAGAGCTTAACCAGAGACATTTGATTGCCATTACAGTTATTTTTTATTTTGGAAGGAGAAGATAAGCCTTTATGTCCTGGTGTATTAAGAAAACCAAAACCTGTCCTCAAATTAGAATGAGCTTTCCTAGGTACAGAGTGACCTGCTGATTCTCCCCCAAGTTCCACCCTATTAAATGAACAAATGGATCCATTGTCATAGTGTATCAGAAATTCTGCTCAAGGAGTGCATTTTCAACTGTAGCCTTATTAGGCAGCTTCCTATGGTCACGTGAAATGGCTTCTTACAGATTTCAAGGAATTGAACATAGACATTTCTCTCCTGAAACCTGAACCAAAATTTCCTTCTGTACAGACAGGAACTGCCCTTTCTGACTCCCCAGATTCCACAGAAAGATTATTTCCTAAAGCATACTTTTATATTTAGTCTACTCTCATTAGTATGTCATTTCTCTTGTGCATTCAACTCATCACAATAGACAAGATTCACAAAATTATGAAAGTCACAAAGGAAGTTAGAGAGGGAAAATACAGGAAAAAGAATGTGTGTGTGTATTATTAAAAATCATGGCATTCAAGTAACACTGGTATTTACATAAGACCTAAAAATGAAAAAAAGAAAAAGGAAGAGAATGCAATGAAAAACAAATTTAGGAAGAAAATTTGGAAAGGAATGAAAACTGTGACTCTCTTAAAGATAGATATAAATTTTTAAATAGCGGAAAATTGTGCTACTCATTTTATTTTTAATAAGCTACAAATATGTTCTTTATGTATGTACACAATGTATATGTGTATGTGTATATATATCTAATAACTGATAACTTCATCATAGAAAGATTTAATCATCTATTTCTTAGTTATATTAAAAAGAAATTTTGTTTTCCTGAATATTGGTATATATTTTATCATTTTCAACCAAAAATATTTACCTATTATTTTGAAAGATCTCAAAGTGATGTTAGGAAAATAGAAACAATTATGTAGCACAGAGTTAAAGGAAGAGAGAATAATAATAATTAAGTCTTTCAATTTCAGGCATTTATTTTGTGGCAGGCTTATTTTTGTATTTATGTATTATTTAATACAAATGATCTCATTTAAATGTTCCCATTGATCTCACAGGTTTTTATTTGATACATGGAAACAGACATTCATGATAACTGAGAAGCTTGATGAATAGTAAAAACTAATTAACTAGGGAAAATTGTAGTTAATAGGGAGATAGCACAGAGGACAGGGTTAGAGAAGACTACTTTAGGGAGGTGACATTTGGCAAGAGTAACTGAGGGGAGAATGTCCTGAGTTGGAGTTGGACCAGGCATACAAATGCCTTTTTCTCATCTTTCCACGTAAATATGCAATGCTGTATCATCTTACTGGCTGTGTAATATTCTACTTTCTAGTTGAGACATAACTTCTATTTATTTTTGAATATTTAATCCTATTTTTTCCACTAGAAACAATAGCACAGGGAGGTAATTGCCTTGTTCACACATCCTGAGACCTCCTGATAAGTTCCTTTCAGTAAACCCCCCAAAGTGAGAATTTGGAGTCAACGTGTGTAGCATTTAATGTTGTATCCCATAATTCTACACAGCCCTGCAGGACTTGTAGTGGAAGCAATGGCATTCAAATCCAAGGTTCTTTTATCCAAGCTATGGTTCTATCTCCGAAGAGATTCCTGTCATCCCACTGGAATCCCTTTCACTAGCATTGTTTTTTATCTTTTAGCATTTGCTGACCTGGAAATGAGGAATTTTGTAAATTCTCATCATTTTTTTTTCTCAACATGTTCAATATGAAATCATTATCTTTCTCATTAAGCAAAAAGAAAATAGATTCTACTTCCTGTTTGTGTTCTTGTTTGTTTTATTGTCATCACCATGGCCCAGTCATAAAAACTGGGATATCTGCTGGACTCTCTGCTCTTGGTCACCAGCCCACCACACCTTGCCCACCTGATATCTTTCTGGACTCCACGCCAACTTCAAGCTCTATTATCATTCCTGCAGCCCCTTCTCATCTTTCATATGTTCTATTTGCAATGTATCTTGGAGTCTAGTATTACAAACTCCACATTGCCTCTGAGGAACTTCATAAGATGACAGCTATGGGCAAGTTTTAATGTAAAACCCCACCTTAAACCTTTGAGTGCTCTCCATTGCCATAGTTCCCATAAAATGAAGTACAAGCCTGTGACTTGTGTGTTGCTTTTCCACAATCTGGCTCCTGGCCACTCCTTTATCTTAGAACTCCCCTTTCTGCTCTGTGTAGTCCCCTTATCTCCAGCCCCTTCAGTATTTATAGTCCCCCAAAAGCCTATGTTCCTCTAAAATTTACTTATTTTTCTCTGCCTCATGAGCCTTTACTAATTTATTAAGACCCAGCTCATATTTTTCTCCCATGAGACACTTTCACTGGCCCCTGTGGTCATTGCTCGGCTCACTTTTTCATGCCATCTGTGGATTCTGTGTGTACCACCATCAGAGCAATAATACGTCAGCGATTTCTTCCCTGGAAACCAAACAACAAGCTATAGTTTGAGCAATAGATAGGAAAAGTAAAGTGGAATTCTTGCAGTGAATTACTTATTTGGTGGGGATAACCAGGGTACCTGTGACATGAAGTAGTTGTGAGATGATGTATGTGAAACCCTTCCCTCTATGCCTAGCTCATAAGTATGGTGCTAATTATTGTCATTGTCATTATTGTTTATTCAAAATGTATTTCTGGTCCATTGGATATTGTAATGAGAGGGAAAAAAATTCACAGTGAGCTAATAAGTAAGTACAAAAAGACATAGACTAAGGGAGAGCTATTCTTATCTCAAATGATATCGAATAGTGTTGCTGTGCTTTAATATGGAAATTATCTTTAGATATCTGAAATAATAGAATAATAAACCTTATTGTGACAATAATAATAAGCCTAATAGTTATTCAATGCTTCCTCTGTACCAGACCTTATCAGGCTAAGTACTTTCTGTGAATTATTTAATTTAATTTCCACAAAAACCTCTCAAGGCAAGCACTTTTATTCTCCTTTGACAGATAAAAGGCTTTGAAATGTAGGAAGGTCAATTTCCTTGCCCAAGCCTTTACAGTTGGAAAATTGTAGGACCAGAGTTTGAACAAGGTGTAACTCATTGTGACTTCATCAAGCCTTGGATGTTCTCGTGCTTGACCTCTGATTTAACTGTGTGGCAACTTTATCCTCAGGTTGTAGGTACACAGGTCCTCCCCTTGGAGATCAATGGAACATTGATTGCAACTTATAATATTTCCTAGTCTAGAAGAATAAAGAATCACCTCTGAGGGGGATCAGCAGGTGGTTTAATGATTACATCACTGAACTCCTACATAGTTTACCAAATTTTGAGTTCTGGACCTGGTAGCTTAAAACTCATGAGGGGCGTGTATGTATGCATGAGGAGGAGGAGAAGGGATTGCAAAGGAGAAGGGATTGGAGGAGAAGAGATTGCGGCATGGCCATCTCTCCTGGGTGATAGGTTTCTTGCTTTCTGTCTCTCTCTGTCTCTCCCATGAGCACACATGCCCTACAGCAAAAATCTCAAAGAAGAAGAAGAAGAATCACCTTTGAGTGATCATCCAAATGCACTTTTAAAAATGTTCTTGAAAGTTACCATGGAGATAAGGGATTTGTCCAATTTCAAAGTTCAGCCACTGTGGTTTCAAAATTCTTTCATGACTTGAGATCCTGTATATCTTTCCGAGCAAACTTGTGTAGAAAATGTGGAAGCTATACCTTCTGTAGGCTCTGTATTCAGTAGGAGTTGAGAAAAAGTAAAGTGGGGGCTGAAGTTTATATTTGAGAGATGTTATTCAGTGACATTAAAAAGATGGGACATTTAGAATACCATATCGATCCTTAATTATATGTGTGTGTGCACTCATGTGTGTGTTGAACCATATGATGTGCTATAGTGCCTTAGTTTGCTATTTTACTGCTAACACAAATAATTGAGACTGGGTGATTTTATAAAGAGGTCTTCAAAAAGTTAATGGGAATGTTTTATTGAAAAAATTGTACATGAATTTCATTTTTTTGGCACTAAAATAAACTAATACTAACTTGTTATAACATGACCTAGTTTGAGACACCAAGAAAGTTGTTAAGATGTGTGATAAAAGTCTCTACCAGAGGAACATGAAGCTTGCTAAAATTGTTACCCTAATTGTGCCCTAATTTAGGAGAATCAGAGATCAATAGAAACAATAGCCAACACCTGAGACATCTCAACTGGTTCAGCTCACAGAATTCTGACTAAAAAATTAAAGTCAAGCCAACTTTCTACTCAGTGGGTGCCCAAACTGTTGTATTCAAATCAGCTGCAGACAAGAGCTGATCTTTCAAAAAAAAGTTAAAACAATTGATATCAAGATCCTGAAGAATTATTTCAATGAATTTTAATGAAATGACACATGGCTTTACTGATCGATCCTAAAGACAAAGGACAATTAAAGTAATGGCTGTCAAAATGTGAAAGTGGTCCAGTCAGAGCAAAAGCTAACCAGTCAAAAGCAAAGGTCATGGCAACAGTTTTTCGGGTATTCCAAGGCATTTTACTTGTTGACTTTTTGGCAGGGCCATATGATAATTACATTTGTTTATTATTAGGGTATTTTGAGACAGCCTAAGGTTTAGAAGAAAAACACCTGGAAAATCATTACCAGAGAGTTCTTCACCATAAAAATATTCCTGCTCATTCTCATCAAACAAGGGCAATTTTGCAAGAGTTTCAATGGGAGGTGATTAGGCACTCACGTTAAAGTTCTGATTTGGCTCTTTCAGACTCCTAATTAAAAATAATCTTTAAAGGATACCTATTTTTTCCCTCAATTAATGTAAAAAAAGAATAAAAGACTGCAATGACATGGTTAAATTGCTGGGAACCTCAGTTCTTTAGGGATGAACTAAATTGCTGACAAAAATGTCTTGAACTCGACAGAGCTTATATTGTGATCTTTTAATTCCATTTTCTATGACTGTTTGAAATCCCTTATATATATTTGACCCATCATAGTTAGAAATGTAAGTATATAATTATAGTCTACATTCCACTCAGCCCATCTCCCTACGTATTTTTCTCCTGTGAGTCAGGTACAAGTTTATTTTGTCTTATAAACTTAGAGTCATGTATCAGGCTCTGTGAATTATCTCCTTGAATCCTTCTCTTAACTTTGAGGTCAGGTAAGTAGAACATCTCCCTATTTCCCTTGGGAGTGGAGAAGGAAAATGTTCCAACAATCCGACAACATTTTCAAAGACATTCTTTTCAATTTCAAGTTTCTTCTTGGTCTTAATAAACACTTCTATAAATAGTTTAGCACCTCACTTGGAAATGGAAGAGTACTGGTACTTACTTATTGTCTTGGGACTTCAGTTGAAATGAATACAAATTTCTCTTGAAATAACCTATTATAATTTGAAATAATATCACCCTTTCTCCTGCTAGAAACAAATACAATATTAATTTAAAATGTTTTATTTTTAATTGTTTAAAATTGTAATAAAACTAATATAAAAGTTAGTCTATGTATGCTCATTAAATAGTTAGCCCAAGGGTACTAAAAATTTGAGAAACAATGCTCTAAATTTTCTATCAGTGGACACAGTCACACAATGCACCTGTGAAGAATCAAAGCCACCTAATATTTGACCCAATAAAGTCATCTCCTTTAGGATGTATTGAATTTTAGGTGTCTAGAGAATACCAATAGCCAATACCAGTAGGAAGTGAGGATTGTGAGTCTGTTTCAGAGGTTAGAATATTGTTAATGTGTAGAAAAGTCATAGAAATAGCTAAGATGCTTATGTAAAGGATGTAGAATGAGTAGAGTGGAAGCCAAAATACATCAGACTCAGGTGAAAGTGAGCTGATGGTATTGTAACTTTTTTTTATATTTTAAATTCATTTATTTTACATTCATTCAGTGTAAATCATCACAACACGAAAAATGCTATTTCCTATCCAGAATACACTCTATGTTGGCTTAATTATACATGTTATCATCAGCAAATAATTTTCCATTTCTTATATATAAATATATATATAAAATGTATTCCCTACTTATCACCCTCTGCCATTTCCCACCCTCCTCTCACACTGTCTCTGGTATCTACAGTTGCTTTCCATGCCTTCCCCCTCCCCCAACATTTTATTGATTCACAAAATATTTTAATTAATCTAAATACTTTCAATAGCAAGTTCAGCTGATATTTACATATCTGTGAACACGTATCTGACTTTAGGCATGAAACTCATGAAACAGTAGAATGAACATACAATAAAGTAGCACCTAGCTGAGACTATGTAGCTTACTGTGGTTACTAAATAGTTATTTTTAAATATATTTTTTAATTTCAAGAAAAGCAGTTTTAGCTTTAACAAATCAAAATAAAAAAATGTTAAGAGAAATTTGATTAAGACTTAAAGCCAGGAAACAGGTTAGGATTCTGTTCAAATAGTAAGTAGATGAACTTATTGACAGCTCAAGAGAAGACAAAAATCCTTACGTCTGGAAAACAAAGCATAGAAGAAAATCAGTAATGTTTTAGTCAAAAGTCATGAAATTATGTTTTACTAGTTCAGTCTCAAGTAATTAATCTCTCTTCTGTTGTGGTCTGATCTTTCTGTTTAAATTCTGGAAGTTAACATTTAACATCAGACTTGTTCTGATAAGTTGGCCAATTTCTTGTTTGGTTTTTGGACTCTTAGTTCTGTGTGTCTGCCTTTAGTTTTCCTGGGATAGCTCTCTGTTAAGAACTTCTTGGGGAGCCAGTCTGATATTGGTAAATTACTTTAGGTTTTGTTTGTCTGAGAATATTTTGCTTTTTCTTACCATATAAAGGATAATCTTGCTGGGTATAGTATTCTTGGTAAAAATTGTTTTTCACTTAACACTTTGAATATACTTTCCCATTCTTTCCTTGCTTGTATTGTTTCTGATGAGTGGTCTGCTGTTAGCCTGATGGGATATCCTTTGTAAGTAACTAGTCATTTCTGTCTTGCCATTTTTAGTATCTTGTCTTTGTCTGTGGATTTGGTTAATCTGGGTATAATGTGTGTTGGAGAAGATCTTCTTGGGTTGATTCTATTTGGGGTATCTTTGTATTTCTTGGGTCTGGATATTTGAATGCCTCTCTAGGTTTGGAAAGTTTTCTTCCAGGATTTTATGGAATAGATCATCAATGCCCTTATTAATCTCTTTGCCTTCTGGAATATATCTGGATGTTTGTACATTTAATAGTATCTGGTATTTCTTGTATATTATTTTCCGTTTTGGGTTTTATTTTTTTGGTCTTCATGACCTTTTTGAGTTTTATTTTTTTGGTCTTCATGATGAATTTTTCTAGGCCAGAGACTCTGTCTTTTATATCTGAGATTTGATCTTCTACATGATCTAATCTGCTTTTAATACTTTCAAAGGGGGTTTTGACTTCCTGTATTACAGCCTTCATCTCTAATAGTTTTGTTTGATTCTTTTTTATGATATGTATTTCCTGTTTCAGATTGTGCAAGAACTTCCTCACCTCTTGGAACTCATCATTTCTTTTCTCTGCATCTTCTGGCATTCATTGTCTCTCTTCCCTTGCATTTCTGTTAGCTTTGTCACTATTAATATTCTAAATTCTTTATCTACATTTCCATGTGTCTCATTGTACTATCTGTAGATGATGAAGAGTTGTTCTTTTCCCTTGGGAGAGAGATATTTCTTGTTTTCTCATATTTCTTATGCTTCTGTGGTGATTTCTGATCATCTGGTTCATTATATGTTCCTTCCTAACTTCGGTAAGTTCAATCTAAGCATTCAGGGGCATGCAGGAGGAGGTGATCTGCAATCTCTCTGCAGTTTCATTTTTATCCCTTTGTGTAGCAGATTCAGTGGGAATTGAGGATTTTTCAGACCCTAATAATATTCAGATGTTTGTCTGCTGTGCATCTAGACCTGTCTAGACACTCAGTGTGTGGAGACTGAGCAGCAAAGAGATGAAGGTAAAAGAAAAAGAGAAAGAAATCAAGAAAAAAAATAATTTTTTTAAAGCAAAAAATCAAAAACCATGTGCTATGATCACTGTGAGAAAAGCTCAAATGCAGATGATTTCTGAACGGGCCTGTGCTTTTGCATCTCCTAAATGGGAGGGAGGAAAGATGAGAATTACCAATATAAGTGAGGATTGGGAGCCAAGAAAATACTTTACCTTAAAAAAAATTAAGAGAGAGAGATACCAAGAATAGAGGGTTCCCTGCCACTCTAGATTGGGGTCTAGAGGGTGAAATCTCAGCAGAAAATCTTCAGTTGTCCTAGCCCCTGGAAGAGATTGCTCTCATCTCAAATGCAGGCTTCTCAAAGGCCTGTGCTTTTGCCTCTTCACTCTATGTCTGGAGGGTGAAGTCTCAGCAGGATATATTCAGTTGTCCTAGCTCCTGAAAGGGATTGCTCACAGCTCAAATGCAGGTGGCTTTTCCAGTCTTGTAACTTTCTATATGGTAAGGAAGACTTACTCTTCTAAGATTCCCTTGACTCCAGTGTACACAAATCACTTTACCTTTGTTTACATTTATCATTCCTGTTGTAATCCCTAATTTCATGGCAAAAACTCTCCAAGCTCACCCCTTCTACTTCTGAATTTACCTAGACAAAACCAAATAAAAGCCTTACAAAGTCTGAGGTTGTTTAAATCTGTGTGTGTGTGTGTGTGTGTGTGTGTGTGTGCATCTGTGTAAGCATCTATATGGAAAGTATAATCACCCTGACACTGTGGCTTCTGATAATAATTACTTAGTGATGGAGTGATGACGATAATTGCCGGATAAAAAATGGCATTGTAGCTAAATTAGGCTCTTCTCTCTTCCAACAGAGGCAAAATTCTGCATCTCCTTTAGCCCTAGCCTATCACCCTTGCTAATATCTCATGTATCCTAAACTATCATCACTTCAACATTCTATCACTGCTCAATGCCATTAGCATCCTGTTTCAAAGCACTCTTGGAGAATCTTAACTGCCCTGTGAATTGACCCAGCAATTATGGCCAAATGCTTTAGGAATGCTCCTGTACATTATAAACACATCAATGAGCATGTTGATGTGATAATAATAAAACTCCACTTTCTCACTTTCTCAGGAGCTTCCAGAAAGTCACTCAGAGGGGATGCTTCCTGGTCTAAGGTGAACCTCCTTGATCATCAATTCCTATAGCAGCTGAGGCCCTGGGATCTGCTGGGATTGGATATCAGGGGAATGTGAGTTCTTGTCTTGGTCTAGGGCCTAGTAATTCTTTAAGAGCTACAAGCACATTATTAACATCTACCAAGATTCTTCTATCCATTGAGTTTATGTTAATTATTTATACTAGCAGATTTACTTCTTCTAAAATGAAGACTTCACTTGTTGAATATCAAAGGTTGACCACTCACATGGACTTGAAGACTATATTGATGAAATAAAGAAGAGTCAAAATCCTATTTTCCACTTCCTACTCAAGGAGCTACCATTGACATGAGATTCCTGATTCCTACATACTGATTCCTTGTCCCCTCTTAGATGACATTAATACCACTCACACACTGTCAACATTTGAGTTTGGCAGTATTATTAGAAAAAATCAGATTCAGAAATAATACTTCTTTTTCTAGAGACTGATATATTTTTCAAAATCTATAGATGCTTTCACTTTACCTAAAGTTTCAGAATCTTAATAAATAAAATCACTTAAATTTTTTTTTAATATCCCCTGTGGTCTTTTCCCAATACATACTTAATTCTTGTCTGTGGTAAAAACACATTATTGTTGTCCTAACCCTAAACATGCTCAAGGATCCAACAAGTTTCTTTAATTCTGTGTTTTCAGCTGTGATAATGTTATCTAGGGCAAGACTGAGTCCCTCTGTACTATGGCATTCTCTAATGTAAAATAAAAGAGAAGGAAAAAATAATGGAGCAAAGAGATTTTTTTTCTCTCTTTTGCACATTTATTTACCAAACATTTAATGAGTGAATACATGCACACACGTGTTTGTATGTATGTATATATGTGTGTGTGTGTATATACACAATCTCTCTTGCTATATGTATGTGTGTGTGTGTGTGTGTGTGTGTGTGTGTGTGTGTATTTAAAAATACATATCAGCTCACCAAAAATTTTATAGTAAAGTAGGAATGAGAAGCCCATGGACAATAGACTTCATATGGTAAGGCAAATGCTTTAGTAGCACTATATTACATTTTGAGAAATAAATTCTGCTTAGAAATACATTTGGGAGAATATTCCCCAAAGTAGATGTTAAGTCAACTGGGCCTTGAAGAATGAGTAGAGTTTGATCCAATGGGGTTGTGGGGAAACAAAAGAAGGAGAATAAACCAAGGTTTATTTATAAATCGTGTATAAACTCAGATTTTTTTATTTGTCAGAGAGCATGTGCACTCACCAGAGGGAGACAGGGGGAGACAGAGGGTGGGGGAGATGGAGAAAGCACCCCAAACTAGGCATTGTCATGCCTCAATCCTTTCTCATTTCCCCATCCCATTGAGATTCAATGATTTGAGTAATGGAAACTTTGGTCCTGACCACTTGGGAGCATAGGATATTGAAGAAAAAGGAAAACATGCAAATACAAATATATAAGATGACAGGGCAAAGGACAAACATATGCATGTGCTTGGGATGTTTTTCAAACTGCTGACATTTGAACTGCTCAGTTGACAGTGTGGGGTCCAGCTCTTAACCACCAGGTCATGGGGCCATTCTGGTCACTCAGATTTTGCTAGTAGATATATGGATAATAGGGAGCCTCTGTTAATGGAATGTGTAAGCACTTGACACACAACCATTAACGATCTGGAATGTCATGCTGATGAGTTTTCGGGGATGGAAAAATAGAGTGATTTTTTCTTCTTCCCAAGTTTGAGGACAATATGATAGGCACAAATAATATAAACCAAGATAATTTCTTAAAGACAATAATTCTTGGTGAATGATCTCCTAACGACAAATAAATTTTAGAATGTTTATGACATTGTCTATCTTTAGTGCAGTGGAGAAACCTACAGTAAATCTCCTTATTTAAGTGTTTGACTCATCTGTTAATGTTTACTTCAATGACTGTTATTTGGATTGGCTCTTGAACCATCCTGGCATTGCTTCATATTTCAAGACAGCTGCTCTTTTGAAGCATCCTTGTAAGAGATGCTGCTCTACTTATCCAGACTAAGCATATATTAATTAATCAAAATTTAAATAGCACCCAAGCAACGTACATGTCCAGAGGCTGGAGGAGAGACAGGGCCCCTTCCCCACTGAAGACCTGCCAAATTTAGAATGATTAAATTCTTTGTTACTCCTCTGAAATTATAGAAACACTCCAGCATAAAAACCTCTGCTTCTACTGTCAATCTTTTATACACATCTTTTGCTATTCTACTAAGAAGTCCCTGAAGGGTTTTTCAAGACTACAAAATTACTACCCTACAGTTTTTTACCTGCTTTGGGAGGGAACTGAATATGCTTTTTCATTGCCCTGTCATCCTGTATATTTGCATTAGAATGTTTTCCTTTTTCTTCAATATCCTACATCCCAATCATGGTCAGGACCAAAGTTTCTGTTATTCAAATCATTGAGTCCCTTTCTCTACAACAGTGAAATCTCTTGAGGAATGAGAGACATCTGGGAGGACAATCAGTGGGTGCTTTGTATTCATGGTATCTGAATCAGAGCTGTCTCACATGCCAAGGAGGAGATTGATCCCAGTTTATGCAAAGGCTTCAAAAAGGCTTGCAATGGTCCAGTTACATTTCTTGGAATTCCTGAAAGGTTGTGACTGTGCTTCTCTCTATTTCATCCTCTCTCCTTTCAAAGAGTGACTGGCTAGCAAACAAAAAGATTTGGCAAAGCAGGAGACAGAGCACCACCGAGACTAAAGAGTTTCTAGTTCGTATTTGTTTTCCTGTCAGGTGTTGCTGGGAGATCCATTCCCTCCAAGCCACTGCCAACTATGTGAACTTTAGCAATTTGGTAGGGCAAAGAAATCACTGGCAAATACAACACAGCAAATTGTGGGCTAATAGGGAAAGCTGGAGAAGATTCTGTTAATGGATCCAGCGTAGCCTTTTGTCAACTGAATGAGGATTTTCATCTAAATCCAGAGTAGCTGGGCCTGGAGCAGGGATAGAGCATCCAGAGAAATGGCAGAAGACAGAGGATTGGTTTCTACTATTAAGAGTTGTTTGTGCAGTTAGCGTAATGGCTATGTCGCTGGTCTCCCACGTAGTCGACCGTGGTTCAAGTCCCGGACCCGGTGGCTTAAACTCATGCCAGGCGCGTGTACGTGCCCAAGATCCTGAGAGGAGAATGGAAGAGAAGGGATTGTGGCGTGGCCATCCCCCCTGGGGGGTGATTTCTCGCTTTCTGTCTCTCTGTCTCTCTCTGTTTTGCTGGCGAGCGCACCTGCCCTATAGCAAAAACCTCTCCAAAAAAAAAAAAAAAGAGTTGTTTGTCTTTTAGAAAGGACACTCAGGCTCAGTGTTGCTTACAGAAAGCAATGATAAGACTGGATACTCAGAAACCCCAGTGCTTTGATAAAAGGTAGAAAAAAAAAAATTGCAGGCTGTATGGCAGTGTCTGCCCTTAGGATTTCATAAGCCTTCTTCATTCATTTCTTTGCAAAGAATATGTCCCAGTAGTTACAATGTATCATTCTTTGACTCTAATTCAAAGAAACAAGATGAAGAGAAGTCAGATGTTCTCAAGATGCATTTCTGTCATTGCCTAACCAACTCTACAGCTTTTTTTTTTTTTAATTTATTTTTAAGAGGTTTTTGCTATAGGGCACATGCGCTTGCCAGAAAGAGAGTTACAGAGAGATAGAAAGCGAGAAATCACCCCCTCCAGGGGGGATGGTCATGCTGCAATCCCTTTTCCACCATGGTCGACTACATGGGAGTCCAGCAACATAGCCATTATGCCAACTGCTGGTCCCACTACAACTTTGCTTCATGTGCCTTTGGATGTCTAATATCATCATAGTATGTTCTTACAGTTGTATATATGAGGAGAGTTCAAAAGGTTTGTGGAAAATGAAACCAAATTATGAGTTTATTTTGGTACAAAAAAATTGAAGTCCATGCATAGTTTTTTCATAATATGCATTTCCCATGGACTTTTAGAAGCTCTCTTGCGTGTATTCACAGACAACTAGATCAAGAGTATTTGAATTTTGTTGAAAATTTACTCATAGAAAAAAGATTTTTAGTTACTACTTGTTATGAAAATTCCTCAATTTGTATTAATTTATTCACTCCATTGGTAAATATTTATTGAACATTTATTATTTTTCTGTCAGTGTATTAGGTGGTGGGAATATATCAGTGAGCAAACCAAAACAAACATTCCTTCTATCACAGAGCTTATAGCCTAGTGAAAGGAAATAGACTATAAAGTGAGAAAAAGGGCCAGGGTCTTGTAATTTCCAGTATGATGGTCAAGGAAGCTCTCACTGATCAGGTGGCTTTTACACAAAGATTTGAGGGAACTGAGAGAGCAAATCACGTGAGGGAAGAACTTTTCTGTGAAAGGGAATCACAAATGTAGGAGTCTTAGGTCTGGAGTGCAACTGGCATATTTGAGAAAGGGCAGGAAACTGCAGAAACATGAACAAGGAGAGAGTATTAGATCTTGAGATGAGGTCAGAAGTTTTCTGGTCAGGTTGAGCCTGGTGTGAAACACTGTATAGGGCTTTATAGGCATTCCAAAAGATTTGGGCTTCTGTGCTAAGGGGCTGGGAATCCACAGAGGAGGTAATCTAGTTTGTTTGACTATTTTTTTCCTTTTTGAAGAGATTTTTGCTATAGGGAGCGCAGACTTACTGGAGAGACAGAGAGACTGAAAGCAAAAAATCACTCCTTAGAGGGATGGCCATACAACAATGCTTCTTCCTTCATCCTCCGCTTCGGAATTTGGGTGCACACACATGTGCCTGGTATAGTTTCAAGCCACCTGATGTGGGACTTGAACTGCAATTGGCCATGTGTGAGTCTAGTGCCCTAATCACTATACCATCTGCTGTTTCCTTCTAATTTTCTTCTAATGAGATCACTAGGTTGTTGGGGTCAAGGGTAGAATGAGTGAGACAAGGGTAAGTATCTAGATAAGATAAGATGAAGGCATGCCGCATAGCATAAACTGTGCAGGTGGAGAAATGGAGTTGGATTCTATAGATTTTTAAAAATTAATTAATTTTATTTTATTTATTTATTTGGAGAGGTTTTTGCTAAAGGGTGTGTGTGCTCACCAGGAAGACAGAGAGAGACAGAGAGACAGAAAGTGAGAAGTCACCCCCCAGAGGGGATGGCCATGCTGAAATCCCTTCTCCTCCATTCTCTTCTCGGGATCTTGGGCACGCACGCACACATGCCCAGCATGAGTTTAAGCCACCGGGTCCATGACTCGAACCATGGCTGACTACATGAGAATCCAGCAACATAGCCATTACGCTAACTGCTGGTCCCGGATTCTATAAATGTTTTGAACCTGGATCACTGACTCATCGGAAGGGTCAGGTAAGATGGACCTTAGGAAAGACTGAGGGCAGTTTTTAGAGTGAGCTCATGAGAGAACCATTAGCTGTCAATACTGCTGTGAGCTCAGGGAATAGGTGCTATGGCCCTGGTATACAGCATCCTCTGCATTGATTTACACACCTTCCAATGAAGTAAACAGAGTTATGATTGTTATTCCCAATTTACAGATAGAAAACTGAAGTTTAAGGACATTAAATAGCTTACTCAAATTCCCAGGGTTGCAAGTGATGCATCTAGGCTGCGCACAGGTCTTCTGATTCCATGTCCTATCAATATTCTTGTCTTATAAACATACAACCTGCATGCCACCTGCTTGTCATGGGTGTCTATGTTACTATGTAAAGCCATATTTTACCTGCAATGTTGAAGTTCTTGTTCTTACAGTGAGTGGCTGTGATGAACCCCCATGCCCTGATAAGTGATCAACTTGCCAACTTTTGTCCATGAGCATGGTATGTGCTGTTACACACCTGTATGTGGGATGGTCGTGCACCTGGTTTCCTCTTCAGTTTTTTTCTTCCTCCTCTCTCCTCTACTTCTCCCCTCTACCACCGAAACAGGACAGATTAAGGTTTAGGTAGGATTTTAGCCATTTTAAAATTAAGGAAGACCTCTAATGAGAATAATCTGATGAAATGCTGAATCATAGGGAGAACTGTTTGAGGAATGGTCATATGAGAAACTAAGAATGGGAATTTGAAGGAGTCAGGAAAATGACTCAGGAAAAAGTAATTGACCCTGTCGGTAGTGAGGAATGATCTGCATGTGCTTGAATCACGCACCTAGGCCTGCTGAGATGTTGAGCTTTTTGAGACAGTTTGATTGTACTTGCTGACTGTCTCCCCATAACCAGTTATAAAAACTAAACTCCCTTCTTCCCCAGCCTCTGCCTCTCCTTTCACTGACCACAAGAAGAAGCCACTGGACTTTGTTGGCTGGTTATCTGATGGCACTGTGAGTAGGCACATAGGTGAAAATTACCACTGGAAATTCTCTGCAACAGCCAAAACCAGTTTATATGGGAACTCTCTAGGTACTTACTTGCTGCCTGGATCTGTTACTGGATTTAGCTGGAATAAGAACAGAGATTGGGAGTGGACATACTCATTTTGAGTAAGTGAAACTGAATTGTAAGTCCTATGAGTCAAAGACCTTGCTTATTTGGAACAATCTGGGTGCTAGAGGAAAGGAAACTAGGTTCTCTAGACTTTGGGGTGTACTTTAATAGTTGGTGGGCCTTTCATAGTTGTTAATGTACTAGTTGTAATATGTGTTTTGCACTAGTGTTTGTGTGGATAGCAGAAATTCTAAAGTTTGCCTTGAGGAAAATTAGATTCTTTGGAATTTGAAGTTTTGTAATCTCTGGCTTTTTGTCATTGGTAATGTTGTAATTTGTGTATTTGTGTGAGTGCTAAGAATGGACAAAATAAGTTCTAAAGTTCACCTTGATAGTCAGATGGAGTTAGAGATTAAAATGCAGTTGCTAATAGACTCATTAAACCCTTTAGCTCCCACACTGATAGAAGCTAAAGGAGAGGCTGAACACTGGTCCTTTTATAGGGAGGTTGCCGAGCCTTTGCCCCCTACGTGAGGCAGGGAACTATGTTTGGATGGGAAAGATCTGAGCTCAGAGTAGGGCACTATCCCCATTGTCAGCACCCAGTGGGGATGAAGCAACAGGAAGCCCTGGTTTAGATACTCTTGGGCCTATTGCCCTTTCTCTACTTCAGATGTACTCAATGAAGAATTCTAATCTCCCTTATTGGGAGGATCATCAGAAGATGGTACAACTATTTACCAATGTTTTTGCCACACATTACCTTACCTGGGTGGAAAATTAGGCTCTTAAGACATATCTTAGCAATAGTCGATGAAGGGAGGCTTGTGGTAGATAAGGCAAAACAAGAAGCAGAGCAGCTTCATACTGAACACCCAGATGATACATAAGACCCAGAAGGTGTCATTCCTCACACTGAGACTGTGACTATAATGGTGCCAACAGATAAGGAATGGTTAGACTAGAATATTATAGGATGTGTACCTTAGAAATAAAATCAGAGGTCCCCAAACCCAAGAGCCTCAATAAAATACAGGAACTACAACAGAAGCCCTTAGGGAACCCACCTGAATTTATGGAAAGAATTTAGAAAACATAGGAAGTTTACAGACATAGACCTTGCCCAAGCTCCAGAAAAATATGAGAATGGTCAATATGACTTTATTAGTTAGAGTGCCCTCCTAATATAAAAAAGAAACTGTAGAATGTGGCGGGAGCAATAGAAATGAATGCTTCATAGCTGACAGACATTGCCTATAAGGTATATTATAACAGAGAAACTAAAGAGGAGAAAGGATTGAAACTAGCACCTATTTTGTTTGCCCTAACAAAGGGGAAAAAGAGACCTAAGGAAAGAAAGTTGTCAAAGGAGCAGTGTGCATGTTATTGTAAGAGAACGGGGCACTGGAAGAAGGAATGTCTTGAGCTTGACAAGAAAACACTCTGGTAACTTCTCAGGTAGTTTGAGATCTTGAAGTTCTATTAGTAAGTATTTGTAAAATGTTTGAATCATCTTTAAGTTAAAATACTTTGATTAATATGAAATACAAAATTTTTCACTTCTGGCTATTTAAAATCTTAGAGATAAAAGATATTGGTTTAGTTGGTAAGATTGTTTTGTTCTGCACTGAAAAATATCTGTCAAGAAAGCAAATAGCTTTGGAGATTGTGGATACACAGTCATAAGCTACTGGTATATCACAGTTTAAGATTTCTGACTTCTGGAAATTAAGGTTACTAAGAGTTAAGATTCTGGATAATATGTGGATTTTGATATAAATTAAGGGTTATTTAAGATTGTTTTCAAAAGTAAACTTATTAAAGGGGAAACAAGATAGCAAAAAACAGCAAGGAAAAGGGAAGGATATAAAAAAGAAAATTATAAGGGTAAAATATATATTTGCTCGGTGAATTTCTGTGCTAAAGTAAATGGCTGGACTATTTATGTATGGTAATTTGGTTAAAATTTGAAAAAAAGCATTTTAAAGTTTTCCCCCAGAATTGGTTAAAATGTTATTTTTCCCTTGTATTAAAACAAGAGTTCTATTTTTTAAAAGTATTAATCTTCACTTAATAAAAACAATCACATTGGAATTTTTTTCTTTACATTTTGATAAAGTGACTAAGTATTTGTGTTTATTGGGTTTTGATTACTTAGGAAAACTGATCTTTAAAAGATTAGGCCTTTTAACTATATAATTTTTAGTATTTGATACTAATTGTTTTTTAGAGAGAGAGAGATGTTTGCTATAGTTTGTGTGTGCTCACCCGAGAGACAGAAAGTGAGAAATCACCCCCTGGGGGAATGGCCATGCCACAGTCCCTTCTCCTCCATCCTCCTCTCGGGATTTTGGGCATGCACGCACATGCGCCTGGCTTCAGTTTTAAGCCACCAGGTCAGAGACCCAAACCATGGTCTACTACATGGGAGTCCAGTGATGTAACCATTAAGCTATCTGCTGGTGCCAGTGTTTGATACTGAAATATTTTGATTAATTTAGGTAAATATATGACTATTGCTTCTCAGTGAACTATCCTGTTTTGATCAAAAGTTTTCTGACATCCTTGACAGGCTTACCCAAGATAAAATTCTAAATTAAATATTTTGACAGAGGTTAATCTGTTATATCATTTGATATGAAAAGAATTTTCAATTAGTGGAGTTATATTTGTTTAAATGTTATTGCTATACTTGTTCTTAAGAGCATGTAAAATTTTAAAGTTCTGACACCACTGATGTGATGCTGTCAATTAAATTCTGGTTATCTTTGAGTTCTGTGTGCAATAGAAATTGCTCAGTGTTTGTCAACAGCATCATTATTGTAATGAACTGCTATCAACTCAGCTATATTAATTATGGAAAATTTAAGTTTTTGTTATCTATAGTTTCTAAATTTTATCTCATGAAAAAAACTCTAAGAAGTAGTCCTGAATACAAGGTCTGACAAGTTCAAGATCAGTGTACTTCAGGTAAACATGGCCTAAGAGCCACTCCCTCCGAACCTTTCTTATTGCTCAAATGTGCATCACCCCTCCCTGCAAAAAAAGGGGGCAGTCTGACACTAACTTAGTCTTCAGTCATACCCCTCTGGTGTGGGACAACCAAGTGGGACAGGTCCATCCCAACACCAAGGGACAGTTGAAACACGATTGTAGGATAAATGATTGACAATGTTTATAAGGAGAAATCTTGGTCAAGAAGGGGATAAATGTGAAAGTTTTCAGAATAGAGGAGAGGGGAGTATATCTGACGGGGATGAATATTTCTTTGGCTGTGTTCTGTTAGCTTGGTGGGAGTTGCAGTCCACCAACATGTATTATGGAATTTGAGAGTCTGTTGATCATAGCCAATAGGCTGTTAAATCTATCAGTAATTTGCAGCTGTCTTTAGAATCACCAGTAAAAGTAGTATTAAATAGTAAGATGACCTTAGATTATATTGGGTTGTCAGAAAAGTCATGGTGTATTTTCTGGTTTTCTATGCAAAAATGCATCATGACTTTTCCTATAGCCCAATATTTTAATTAAATAAGGTGGTTTTTGTCTGAGAATTACCACGTCCTGTTATTCTTATACAAATATATCCTATCGAGTAGAGATGAGTATTGAGAAAAATTAGACAACAGGCTTCTTACTTCAAACAACTCTAGATCAACATATAGACTAAGAAATATAGGAATAAGAAAATTGTAAATTATTGGTTTATTGATGTTACTGTTTACCTGATATTCAAAAGGATGTTTGCACTGTTTTCTGAATATATTGAAGCTGATCATTTCATAAGACCGAAGTGACTGGGGCAAGATCTTTCATTTTTTTCATAATAAAATATATTCATGATTTCTATTGTGGTTGTATATTACAGAGGGAATTGAATTAGGCTAGTATTAGTAGGACTGCAGCCATTTTGAAATTAAGTAAGTCCTCTAATGAGCACAATCTGATCAAATGCTGAGTCATAGGGAGATCTGTTTGAGGAATGGTGAGATGAAAAACCAGGAATGGGTATTTGAAGAAATTGGGTTAATTACTCAGGAGAAAGTGATTGACTGATTATAGTGAGGAATGATTTGCATGTACTTGTATGGTGTAAGTGTAAATACCAAGGACATGTTGAACTTCTCAAGACTGGTACTTGCTGACTATCTTCCTGTAACTAGTTGCAGAAATAACCTTCCTTCTCTAGATTCTACCTCTGTGCATTGATCATGAGAAAAGCAGTAGCCAGACTTGACTGATAACACTCCTTTTCTTCCTTTATTCTTTCCTTTGACCAAGTCATTGTAATACGTCCATTTGGTGCCTGGCAAAGTACCGAGTGTTCTTTCTGCATTTTCTTATGTGTTTACTAATGAAATTATGAATAAAAGTGCTAGCACAAGAACCCAGTGTGGAGATTTGGAGGAAGAGAAGTTCAAGGTTGGGGACATTCTTCTTTGTACGTGTTCCTCCTGTGCCCGTGAGACATTCAGATAGGAAGAGCCAAGGTCCAGCTCAGAAGTCTGGAGACTCAGATCAGAGTGTCTCTGAATACTCTAATTTTTATTTACTTAAGTCCCTGACTGCTAATCAGTGAGTAAATTTCCTACTTTACCCTTCCTGTTTCTAATGTTCATGAGTGTAACATGTAAGTGTTTAATAACAAGAATAGGGTCTAAAAAAATGTAACCTTATTGCGCTTCTCACTAGCACTTTAAATTTTAGTCAGTGGAGGTTTTCTTCCTTAGATGCTAGATAAAGTTTCTGGCAGATTTCAGAGCTTTCCTGTTTATTCTTAGATGTACATCCATGTGGTGATTGGGGATTATAGGCATAGGCTCAAATTCAAAAATTCAATGCTCAGCTTAAGGTAATATATTCAGATGTCTGACTTGGTTTAAGGTCAAAGCCTTGACTTTTTCTTGGCACAGACCTGGGTCAGCTTGGAAGCAGGAGAGGAGAGGGGCAAACATTCTCCATCTTACAAGCTTTTGTTTTCTGCTCTAGGAGGAGCGGAGGGAAGAGCCAAAGGGATAGGGCAATTCTTTCTTTGTGGGGTGACTTCACACTCTGAATCTGGCAGAAGTCTGGTTCTTTCTGTGAAGGATGGGGGGAGGTGGTTTCCAAAAGTTGATGAAAAATTGTGTTGTGAAAAAACTATGCATAGATTTCAAAAATCTTGTACCAAGATAAAATTATGCCTTAAATCCATTTTCCCACAAAGACCCTGAAGCACCCTTGTATATTTTGAACTTCTTGTAGGTTCCAGTTTGGACTTTGCCCCCTATAATTTCCTGAAGGATGAGTATTTTAGGTAGCCACTTGTGGCCTCAGCCTGAGGGAATTGGTAGGACTCTTCTTGCCTGCCCATCCTCAACTAGTCTTTATCTGCAGACATCTCCCTGCCCCTCCAGGCAGCTCTTTGTCCAGAACAGGATCCTGGTACTCACAGTGGTTCTCCCTCTGTCCTGCAAGGCCCACACCTGGCACAGAGATTGTGGCCCTGGTACCTCAGTCACCACAGCTGAGTCTCCCTTCTCTTCCTTGCCAGATTTCACGCTCAAGTGTCTGGCCGGGTCTACAGTGCTCTTTGGCTTCCTCATATAAGAATGGAGTGCCAGTTTCTGCACTTTGGATTTCAGGAAATACAGGGCAAACTCTCCAAGGTGAGGGAGAAGCTGTGCATGTCTGAGGAATTCTCTTCTCCTCCTACTTTCATTTGATACAGGAATGTCTTTTCCCTGTTCTTCAGACTCATGAACAAAAATACCCCCAACGTGCGATATCTCAAAAGTGATATTAGCAAGTGTCTTAGGTAGTAAAGTTGGGAGGTCATGGAGTTTCTGGAGGAAAGGCCACTGTGCTACCCCCAAAGGAGAAAGCTTTGAAAGAAGCTGGAAAATGGAGTGAGGAAGAGGGTCCTGGGACTTCTTCCAATTGTCATTTTCTCCTTTGCCTCAAATAATCTGGGATGGGGAGTTGGTGGCACTGGGTTTCTGCCTTATTATGAGCCCTTAAGGTCCCCTAAGCTATGGAGTGCTCAGGCACCAACAGGGCAGCTAACAATGAGGCAAGGGGTGTGAGGTGGGGGTAAGCTAAAGTCCTGAATCTCAGAGGTCCTCTCATGCCCTTTTGCTCTCCCACAACTGCGAGGTAAAGGGAAGTAGGTCATTTTGTGGGTGGGAGGACTATTCTCAATTATATAAAAAATTTGCTTATAAGATTTCAAGACTTTCAGCTTATAAGTCAGAAATTTCACACCCCAAATGAAATTGGCGAGAAGCCCAGAACTCGCCATTTTCACTTTAGGTACCAAAATTCTCGCATGTATTTACTTAAAGAGTAACCAGGGTATTAAAATGTCCTTTGGGCTTAAGATTTATTTGCATATGATCTACTGGCATGATTATTTATTTACTAAATGAATTCAGAGTTGGAATTATTTTGAAACTGCCCGGGATCACGCATTTATTTATTTCTAAGATTTGTGATCAGAAAGCACTGATGTTCTTGCAAGGAAGATGTATGTAATTAATATGTTGGCATACTTTCACATCTTACATATTTGTAAGGACAAAATATTATAGTGTTTTTTTCTAATTAGATGCATCTTGTCAAGTGGTTAATTCAGTTGAATAAAGGATCCTTAGAAAGTTTATTCGTCTCCGATTGGATATGGTAATTTAATGTTTGTTACACTTCTGTGGTATTGTGAACTGCATAGGATAAACTGAAACAGTGTTGTCCTCTCTGCCCCCCTCCAGTGGAGATGATCATGTAGCCCACACATACATATTACATGTGGCCAACAACCTTGTAACAAATATAGCCAGTCTTCATGACTTGCGAATTCCATAGTTGTGAAATTGCCAACTGACTAAAATGTATTTGTAACCCCTATATTAATATTCACAGCATTTCTGCAGTCACCTGAGGACAGAGGCAGAGTGATTAAAAAAAAAAAAGGAGTCACCTGAGGCACACATTTCCAGCTAAAGTCAAAGAAGACAACACTACCTTCTTGTTGCAGTTCTCAAATTGTGGACAAGTATCCTATTCGAATACAAAGTGTTAGTGCCATATTTGGCATACTTCTGTGCGCTACGTTGGTTACTTCCTTGTTTACAATGCACCCCCTCCTCCCACACCACCACCACCACCACCACCGAATGTATGCTGAAAGCTTTTTGGGGAGCCTAAGCATTAAAAGGCTGTAATGAGCCTAGTGGACAAAATAAGTGTGTTAGATAAGCTTTGCTCAAACCTCAGTTGTAATGCTTTGGGCTTTGAGAAAGATGTTAATGAATCAACAATACATATTCAATAAGATTTCTCTAACACGCATAAAACAAAGTAATGTGTTGATTGATGAAAATGTGTGACCAGAGACTTGTGGAAATATAACCTTGAATGTAGGAGCAATGACTCAGTATTCACTAATTTGGTGTTCACAGGCACTTTATAGAGCATAACTACTGCAAATAAGAATCAGCTGTATCTGGTCTATTTTTAAATTTGATTTTTTAAATAATTTCTTATTTATATTTAATTACATATCATTGTGGAGTAAAACATGGTTTTTCAAAGCATGCATAAAGTGTGTGAATAATCAAATAAAGGATATTACCATATTCATTATTTTCAAAGAACATTACACTATGAGGAGTACCTTCAATTTTTGCTCTAAGTTTTTTTTTTTAATATATACATATATGATTGGAAATGTGCCCCCTCTTTTTTTTTAAACTCTATTGTGTTAGGCTGTTTCATAGCCTATTTGCCTTGTTTACATGAATTCCTACATTAAACATTTGTTTTTAAAATTTTGCAAGATGGAACATATGCTTACCAGAGACAGAGACAGAGAAAGTGAAAAAGCAATTACAGGGACCAGCAGGTGGCGTGGTGGTGAAGGTGCTGGTTACTCCCACATGGCCAACCACGGTTCAAGTCCTAGACCTGGTAGCTTGCTTTCTCACTTTCTCTCTCTCTCTCTCTCTCTCTCTGCTTCTCTCTGGTCAAATTAAAATAAATAAATAAATAAATAAATAAAATTATTTAAAAAAAAGAAAGAAAGAAAAAGCAATTACAAATGGGAATGATCACACCACGATCCCTTCTCCATTTCTCCACCTTTTAGAATCTGGGCATGTGCACATGCCCAGTCTATTTATCCAGCTGCTCGAGCCCAGACTTGAACTGCACAACTGGCCATATGGGATACAGCTCATGT
>NW_006160114.1:6288806-6305132 GCF_000334495.1 Tupaia belangeri chinensis | reverse complement strand
GCGCCTGTCATTTTTTTTTTTTTTCCCCAGAGCCCCTCCTATCCCATGCAGTCTCTGGTATTTGTAGTTGCCCTCACTATCCCTGTGTCTTTGACTTTTTCAATTACTGCCATGGAACAGACAGTTGATATGCATTGAGCTGAGATACACAGTGTTTCTTTATCATAGTCTGGCTTATTTCACTTAGCATTAGATCTTCCAAATTTGTCCACTTTATACTGGATGATAGAATTTTGCTATTCTTAGGGCCAGCAGGTGGTGGGTGGTTAAGGGTGCTGGATTCCCATGTGACTGGCCGTCATTCAAGTCTCAGACCTGGTGGCTTGATATCTCACTTTCTCTCTCTCTTTCTTTCTCTGTTTGTCTACCTTTGGTCAAGTTAAAAATAATAATAATAAATTAAATAATTAAATAAAATAATTTTGCTATTCTTTAAGAGATGAGTTGTATTCCATTGTTTATGTGCCAATTTATTTAATCCAGTCGTCAGTTGTTGGACTTAGGTTGACTCCATGCTTTATCTGGTCTTGATATATTTCCTTGGTAATATCACATGTTATCAACCTCTTACACCAGCAGTACATAGCTAAGTATCCAATATAATGTCTACACCTGAGACCATTCAGGATCAACCAGTCTTCTGTAAGTAACAATGTAATCTTATCCATAGTTTACAACACATCTGCTTTTTGTCTTCCCCACTACTCACCCATCCCATTCTACTATCATATCATGATGAACTATCTAAGCCTTTTTTGTGGACTTCTCACCTGCGTCAGTCTATTCTCTCTTGCAGCATGAATCCAGAATCACATTCTACCAGGTTCTCCCTATTTTTTGTGCCTGCTCATGACATCTTTGAAGACTGGATTTTATTCAAAGAGCCTGGGTGTGATCATATTTGTCTGTTTTAAATGATCACTATTGCCAAAAAGAAGAGAATAGATTGAGGGGCAAGAGAAGCCCAGTGAGTGAGCTTATGTAGAAGTCCGTGCATGAGATGATGGTGGTCTGGGGTAGACTGGGGAGATGAAGAGCGGATGTATTGTGAGCTATATGGATAAGGAAGAACTGCTGCTGTTTAAAGCAGAATGACATGGAGTGATGTCAGGTGCAGGAAACTAACCATGACATATCAGATGTTTGACTATGTGAGTGCTGGCAATGGAGAGAGTGAACAGGACGTGATGCTCCCCTGCTTTGATTGTAGGGACATTTATGGTACTTACGAGGAAAAATGAGTTGTGAGGCTCCAAGCTCCATTTTCACATTTGCATGTAATTCCTCTCCAGAATTGCTTTCTTTAAATAAAGTGGCTTTTCTGCTTTTGATGACGTGCTTTGAAAAAAACACACAGGGCTGTGCTAATACAGATTTTTTTTTCATATTTTACAAAATCATACAGACACAGCAAAATACAGCTTTAGAAAATTGGCTATTATGAAATATTATGTGATAAAAATAATACTGATATTTATATTTTCATGTCATGATGCTATTTTATATCACACTCTGATATGTTTATAGGACATAAATTATGTTATTCTGGTTTTTTGAAGATTTTTTATTCATGTTAACAAAGGCGTAAGGCATTTAATATTCTGAAAAGTACTTTTTCAATCATTTGGTGAAAGAATGAAAATAATTCATCCTTTAAAACCTGAAGATTAATAGATCTATCTTCACTGAGGTAATTTCTACCTCAAAAGTCACTGTTGGCATTCTTGTGATTCTGTTTGTTTTGCCATCTGTTCTGTGTGCTGAATGGATGTGTGAGAAATGGATTTGATACTACCCAAATAGGCCTTTCCTTTTGTGTTTCAAAACACTCAGAGAGGATCTTCCTACAAAAAGACTTCAAAAAATCATGGAAAAATGGAATTAAGTATCTGTTTATTTTGGCGCAATTAAAATTCATGAATAGTTTTGTCCTAATACTCATTTTACACATTTTGAAGGCCCTTTGTAGAAAGGCTTTATGGTTGCCCAGTTAGATGGAAACATTGCTCAAGATCTGAGCTCCAATTCACCTTTATTTCTCTTGTCAATTTATTAAATATTTATTCAGTGACTAGACCTTCCAAGGCTATGGCAATATGAAGAACACAGGATTTGCGTTGTGGATTTTACTGGAGAAGATGGACATGTAAACTAAAGAAAGTAAGGTATCACGAAACTTTCCATCAGTTGCTATGAGAACACAGATTAAAGAAGAAACATTAGGAAAGTTTTCCTGGGGAAAACTTGAAGGAAGAGTCAAGATTGACCAGACTGATTGGACAACATGTGCCAAAGTAAACAGACATCAAATCTCAGCCTATTGGGAAAACTTCAAGAATTTGAAAATGGCACCAAGTGAATGGAAAAAGATGAAAATCTCGTAAAAGAGGAATCTTTCCCCCAGAGTCTACAATTTGGCATAGAAAATCTGGTTGACTTAAAAAATATTTGAAGTTATTTGATATAATTTCCTCTAATATAAGCATATGATGATATAGACAATAAAAGAATGCATTTGAATTGAAATCTGACACTTCAGGAGCAGCAGATGAAATAATGGTTATGTCACTGGACCCCCATGTAGTTGACCATGGTTCGAGTACCAGACCTGGTGGTTTAAACTCAAGCTGGGCGTGTGTATACATGTGTGTCCAAAATCCCCAGAGAAGAATGAAGGAGAAGGGATTGCAGCACATTCATCCCTGTTGAGGGGTGACTTCTCACCTTCTCTCTCTCTCATCTCTGGTGAGTGCATACACGCTATAGCCAAAATCTCTCTCTAAAAAAGAATAAATAAGATAAATCTGATATTTCAGATGTTGATGAAGTAATTATAAGGGTCTATACTTCTTCATAGATGCTTTCAGGTTTTTGAGTAACCTGAAATATTCTCTGAAAATAAGCCTATTCTCTTATTTCTTTCTCTTTTCTTCCTTTTTCAAGTTCAAACATTAATCCCCCAGAGTGGATGACCATACCACAATCACTTCTCCTCCATTCTCCTCTTAGGATTTTTGACATACACACACACACGTGCCCAACGTGATTTTTTAAGCCACCTGGCCTGGGACTAGAACATCAGTAGACTGTGTGGGACACTAGTGACGCTGGTCTTTTCAATGCATTTTTACAATATAACAACTAAGTATTCTTCTAAATATTATTTCATACCATGTTGAATACGACGTAATCACCGCAAAACTACTACTAAAAACTCATAGGATACAAGATTTCTGAAATCGAGCCTTTAATGTAATGAAGAGTATGCAAATAGTTTACTTTAAGCAGACTATTTCACAGAAAGCAATACTGAGTATTAGCTAAACCTTTTGAAACAACCAGTTAAACACCTGCCCTATTTTAAAATCTTAAACATTTTATAGGCTTCCTGTGCAGCCTAGGTCTTCTCGTATGAAATGAAACAACATCCTGTTATCACCAGGTTTATTATTCTAAAAGGTTTTGGGTTTTCTTTTCCACATTGGATTCAGATCAGACTCTTAAATAAATGAAACATCTTTTTCCACTTCTTTAGGCTGTTCTGACTCTGAAGGCCTTGGTTTCCTTGGGTTGGAGCTGTTTCAACATCTTGAAATGAAACGACTAATTAGAGTGTTTTTGTTTTTGGCTAGGATCCTTTCTTTTTCTCTGGCTGGAGTTCTGTCTTCTTAGCTGAAGCCAGTTCAGCAAATTCCCATTTCTAAATTTTGGTGTGGAAAATACCATTGGTTGGGCCACAAAAAAATATGAATGAAGCATTTAACAATTGATTATCTATCTTGTTCTGTCTGATACCAACTGGGATATGTGCCAAGAATCCATCACTTTTTCACAACTTCAATACAAATCGGGCCCTGTAATAAAATATTTATTTATGTATTTATTGACTTTATATAAGATCTTCTGTCCTATGTTTATAAAAACTTACTGATTTCAGAAGAAAATCATGTTTTTTGAGAGTCTGTTTGCTATGGTTTGAGGATACAAAGTGCTCTAGTATTATTTCTTACTTACTGTTTGTCCTAGACTATAAACTCCTTTAAGAAGGACCTTTGGCTTTCTTGAACACTGTTGAAACCTTCCCATAGGACACAGTTGTCTGGTTCATGTTTAAGTACTAAAGAAATAGTAACTGAATGAATAAGTATAGACATAGAATAGGCACAGATCCTGCATTCAAAAAAGATGCAAATGGGGAACCAGCAGTTAGCGTAATGGCTATGTCGCTGGACTCCCACGTAGTCGACCACGGTTCGTGTCCCGGACCCGGTGGCTTAAAAAACTCACGCCGGGCGCGTGTGCGTGCGTGCCCAAGATCCCGAGAGGAGAATGGAGGAGAAGGGATTGCGGCGTGACCATCCCCCTGGGGGGTGATTTCTCGCTTTCTGTCTCTATGTCTCTCTCTGTCTGGCTGGCAAGCGCACGCCCCCTACAGTGAAAATCTCTCAAAAAAAAAAGATGCAAATGAAGACAGAGGATAGAATACAAATAGTTATAATACATTGACCTAAGAACCAAGAAAGACATGTATAAAAAGCTACAGAGCACCAATGATGGACAGAATGGCATGTTTTAAGGAGGCCAGTGAGAATGTAAGGAAAAGATTTAGAGGAGATAGTATTCAGATAGTACCATAAGGAGGAAATTAGAGCTTCCTAAAAGTCCTGGTGGAAACGGAAAGGAAATATTGGGTTGTTGGGCAAGTCATTTTTCATTTTTTGTACAGAAACACATAGAAAGGTATATCATGACTTCCCTGATAACCTAATATTTGCCCCAGGGAAACTACACTGACAGGGCATGGATATTTTATGGACATGCTTAATTTAAGGGAATTGGGGGCTATGAGGGAGTGATTCTATGTAGGTTTGAGGTTAAGATAAAGTGTTACAATGTAAATGCCTTGTTTAATTTTCAGTACATATCTTATTTTCCAAATATAGTGTTGGGGACACTATGAATGCCAAATAACAGACAGATTATTGACTGATTAAAGAATGTCCATGCACAATTGTGTAGGATGACTTAAAACTGTACAGTTGAGAGTAAAATACACTTTAAAATGTTCTTAAAATAGTAGCTATAACCTCAACCCCAAGGATAGTTGTACCTTTGGAAAGGACTGTGACTGTCTGTTGAACATCTTACACACACAGGAAACGTCACTGCTGCCAACAATTTGTTTTGTGTGGGTCATGTCAGATATTAGCAGAGGGGTTTGGGGGTGTTGTCCCTGTTCTCTATGAATTTACAGCATTCAGAAAAATGTATTTGGTATGGTGTAATGCTATATAGTGATTGAATGTAAAATAATTAAAAACTATAAAAAACAAGAATTTACAGCATTACTTTTTCAGATTTAACATGAAAGACACATACACACAAAGCATTAGAAGAAGGTTCACATAATAGGCTTTACAATGTTAAAGACAATAAAGACTGAAGGGTAGAAAAAGCACAAACACTTTAGTTCTAATCCTATCTGATTGCCAATGGTTCAATTGCTCTGTGCATGCTAACCAACACATAAAAGCATCATGAAAGTGAATGCTCAGGTGCTTGCTTGCCTGAGATGTGAGTAGATGTGAGTGCAGTAGCTGAGTTTGGAAAAGTGGGGAAAGGAAACTGGTCAGCTAGCTGAGTATTGAAGAGGGCTAGAATGTAATTGTGGTCTAAAAGAAGTTAAATCATCTAGGATCTGAAAGATAAATGTTTGAAGCACAAAGGAAGGAATTAGGACATTATTTTTAGTGCAAAGGGAATTATACATATTTAGTAGAGAGTTCTTTTTGCCAAGAAACTAATTTGTAATGGTAAAAATGCCATAGTAATATGGTAACCTTGATTTATTCAACCAGATCTTGACTTTGAGATGTCTTTATTTTAAAAAACTTTGCTCAGGCATGATCATTCTATGATACAGTATCGCAGTTTCTACTTGAACATTCCCCTCCATGTGTATTCTACTAAGCAGATGTATTAATGTTTTAACAAACATATAAGTATTCTGATATCTCTTCATGGGAGAATCTTGAAGTCAGCCTTCTCTGACTATGGTTTAGACAGTGAATCTAGGAAATAGGAGAACTAAGAGTTCTATTCCAGTGACCTGTAGAATATGTGCTGTTTATCTTCTGTGCTAAAATAGTCATCAATTATGTGTGCTCTAAATGCATACTGATCTTTCTTTTAGAAGAAGGTTAAAGGATGTCAAGAATATACCTCTATGTTCTAGCTTACTAAGAAGAATAGAAAATCCCTGAAGAATAAGAAAAGAGAAAATAATTCAGGAAGCATGCTGCAAATGAAAATATACAATAAACTTGAAGTACTGGGGAAATCAATACCATTGTTAAATGGTACAGGAGTAAATGGATATGATGTTAATAAAAAAAAGACAAGGTAAAAGAGTATCACCAGTATCACACAATATGAAAATTTGCTTGAAGAGAAATGATGTATTATTTTTTTGGAAACCATAGAAAATCATTCCCATGCAATAGTGAACAAAGAGAATCCTTCTTGGAGAAAGTGACTCTGCCAAATTCTACTACCCTACACAAAATGGTAGTAGATGACTCCACACCAAGAATGTATGTAATTCCTAATAGGAAAATGGAAGAGAGATAACATTAAGTGCTGTTCCCATTTTTAGTCACTCAATACATTTGCTTTCTTTGTACACATTGAGAATACATGTTGCAGCAAAAAGGAACTTGGGACATAATTCCAAATTTGAAAGATCTCAGTAGAGAGTTGATGGACTTAGAGACATTGGGTCTGCTATTTCTTCTTCCCAACCCATGATGTTAAAAGGAAGGTAAGATAGGCCATCTAAATTCTTCTCATAAGTGGTAAAATAAAAGAACTTATTTTACTACTACTAGTGTGTGATTTATAGTAAAAAAATAAGGGGCAGATAGCTCCCCTGATGATTGGGGATAAAATATTAAGGAAGGTAGCTGGCTTAATCTCTTGAAAACAAGGACCATATTTATTCATCTCTATATCTTCAGCATTGATAATACTACAGTACTTTACATGTTCTAGGAACTTAACAGATTTTTAAGAGACAGAATAAGAGGAATGAACCAAACCCAAACCAAAACAATAATCACAAAAAACTGAAATGCAAGAAGTACCCAATTATTCTCATGAGAAAGCAACAAGGAAACTAGTCAAGAACAATAACTTAAAACATACAAGTGCAGAACAATACAGAATAAGCAAAATGAACTTGAAATGTTAATACAAGGAAAATTCCCTCAGAGCTACCGCCATGTTTCAGTAAACCAAAATAATAAAAGACTACACCTATTCTGAGAAAACAGACTCGTTATGGACTTGGGAGTATAACAGGGTATAACAAGAATATAATTCAAACCAATAGTCTACTTGTATAGGAGACATGATGATATAGAGATAGATGTAATATTTGGTATTAACGACCTCATAGTTACTAATGGAGATGGGTATGTAAACCTTTTACTAAAGCAAAATGTAGTTAAGAACTGTAGCATATATCTAAAGGACTATGAATTAGTTTCCTGAGCTGTTGTAAAAAAAAGTTCCACAGACTGGGTAGCTTAAACAACAGGAATTTAGTCTTATAGCTCCTGAAGTTACAAGTCCCAAGTCATCGTGTCAGCAGATTGGTTCCTCCTGAGGCTGGGAGGGAGAATATGTTCCTTGTCTCTCTCCTTGCTCCTGGTGTTTGCTAGCTGACTCTGGCTGTCCTTGACTTGTAGTTATATCACCCCAATCTCCATCTTCATCTTCATATGGTATTCTCTCTGTGTTTGTATCTGTTGCCAAATTCCCCCCCCCCTTTTTTCTTATAAAGACTTAGTCAATATTGAATTAGGGGCTACTCTAATGACCTCATCTTAAATTGATCATCTGCAAAGACCCTAGTTTCAAATAAGATTGTGTTGGCAGGCACTGGGGGGTAATGACTTCAACATTATTTTGGGGGTCACAATTCAACCATCATTGGGTATTAAGAACATTGGCATTATTGTGGCATATAGCACATCATGTCCACCTTGAGGGAGGATAGTAGCAATAGGTTCTAAAAATTGTTCATAAATATGAATTTAGCAAAAGGTGAGAAAATATTTAGGGGAGGAGAGCTGCCTATTCAGTTGAGAAACTGAGTATTTTTTTTTCTGTAGGTATAGCAAAGTGGGGATTTTATTGAAGGAGAGGAAAAGAAAAACAGGTCTCAAGGAGGAAAGGGTCCCAGAAAATGGGTTGCCAAGAAGGAACTGGGGTGAGGGGTTTTGTTTAGGTTAGAGGGGCCTTGTTCAGGCTTACTTTCAGGTAGGCTCATTCACACGTTTCTCTCAAGGTGAGAAACTGAGCTTTTACAAATATGACTTGATTTACTTAATTTATTAACCACTTGCAGACCATCAACTATGGACTTGATGTCATGTTAGATACAATAGATGTAGAATTTGATAAGATAGTCGCTATCTCCAGAAAGCCTAACAAATACTGAATATTTTGGATGAAAATCTTTTCTTTCAGTATGTAGAAAGAATGGTGTTACTTTGAGCTTGGGATAAAGCCCAATTATTTATAAAGAACATATATCTAACCATACAGGAGATGACTACAAATTTAGGACAAGTTGGCTATATCACAGAGAGATCATTCTAATGAGGAAAGGCACATTAGGCATAATCATATACATATACACTAGACTTTAAAAAAGAAAATTACATAAAGTTCAGGGAAAAACCTGTTACATTTCTATGGACAAGGAGAATGATAGGCTCTTGGAATCTTTATTGAAAGCCTCATCCCATAGGCAGCCCCTCCCTTCGTGAGGTGTCTGCCAGATTGTCTCCATCATAATCCTAGGATGCAGCCTTTGATATCCAACATCCAGGGGATTATAGAACTTGACTCCCTGTCAAACAATTAGAATTGTGTACCATCCCTTACAAGAGAGTAGATAACACTGGAGAAAAAAAGTAGTTGCACAGAGCACTCTGTTTAAAACGCATTATAAAATACAAAATCACATTTCAAAACAAGAATTTGAAAAGGTAAAATCAGTTTTTGCCATAGAACAAAAGTTAAAACATGGACATCTAGTTTCCAGGTTTGTATTATTAGAAGCAATGGTGATGTAAATAGGCTTATGCATATGTGTTCTGGGTATCGTCCACCTATCACTGTAGAATATGTAATACCATTTGACTGTCTCCAGTCCTATTTACTTTAAATCTCTCTTCCATGCTGCAGCCAGAGTGAGTCACCTGTCATGAGCATCTGGGTCCATCAGTCCCTTCTTAGGGATCTGCGGTGTCTGTCCACTGACTGCAGACTGAGTGTTTACAATGCTTCCTGTGACTAGTTCCAGCCTCACTGGTAACACTTCATCTCTTGTCATACTCAAAAATGGACAGAAACTTATCTTATAACTCTAACTCTGCTCATGTCCTTAACTTTCTTTTCCTGCCTTATTCTTACCTTCCAAATTTTTAGAAAGCTTCTCTAAATTCTCAGGCTGACCTCACAGCAGCCTATGCGTAACTCTAACTCAGTAAAGGCATCAAAATGATCTTGTGGTGCTCATTCCCTAGAACAGTATAAACCCTTTGAGAAGACCCGAGTTACCACACACGAAGTGTACAGCTTGATCTGTACATGTAGCCTGTCAGGTTTAATGTTCGCTGGGTTTTAATATTCATAACCAAGGGAAGTAAACTGACTATTTGTGTCAATGGAGCCATCACACCACCAGCCAATGATTTGATTGGTAAGATTTGGTATTTGGGACAAAGAAACTGTGAGTGTGGGACCTTCAGGATATTCTATAAATGAGAACCAATAGGAACATCCTGGTCCGATGCAAAGGTTCCATACACCTTTGTTGAAATTGAATATAACTCCATCATTTATTCATTAGTTAAAAAATATTTTATTCAAAAACTGCAATGTCTTACTCCTGGTGTTGAGGAAATCACAGATATGAATTGTGTATATGTAGATAAAATATAGCTCTGTGGTATGAGTGTTATGATAATTCTCTGCTCAATGAGCTATAAGGGCACACAGGTGGAAGATGCTAACTTTGAGAAGGAATGAGAGAAGGTAAAGCTGTTTTTCTCAGCTGCATTTTCTGTCCTTCTATTGCCTACACTGTAATTAAGCACAGTATTTTCCAGGCCCCTCCTTTCCTGGATTCCAGGGAAACCAATGAGAAGCGCTTTGAGAAACTGAAGGGCCCAATGCAGGATAGTAAAAGTGCATCTTGGCCTCATATCTCTTTGCTGTGAGTAGCATTTGCAGCAGTAGCTACTGGGCCTCCTCCAAGGCTCCTATGCGTAGTCTTCTCAGGTTTCTTGCTTCCTAGGTGCAGTAACACAGCCTTTATATCTCTGTGAGGCAAGGAGGGTAGCACCTCCTTGCCTTTCTGATCTCTTGGTTGCCTCCCTGAGAAGCTCCTTGTCTCTTCCATCAACTATGAAATCAATGCCTAATGGTCAATTCCTTGAAATACTGCAAGCACTTTCTGTTTCCTGGCTGAGCCTTGTCTGGCTTGGACGCTTCCCACAGAAGGTCACATTTAAAGGCTGTTTTTGGAGATTCCAATCTGTTTGATATGTATTCTTTTATTATGGTTTGGTGGCTATGGACAAATTTTAATTTACCCTGGACTCAGATTTATTAAGAAAATAAGAAAAATGTGACGTATTTGGCGATCTTAGAATTAATTTGTCAATTCATCTAACATATTTTCTTAAAATTCTGGTCCCTGGATGTGTCATGTGGCTCTGAAGATATGACCATGATCAGGACAGATGTGGTCCCTGTTCCACAAAGCATCATAGACCAGTGAAATGAAAAGCACCTGCAACACATTCACTTAGAAGATGCTAGCTTTGGTAGCAGTTCTGTTAATATTCACATTTCCTTTAAAATGCCCATTAAGTTTTCTAGATTGGAATTAGTAAATGACCACATAATTGTTTTTGAGGCTCACAAAGAATGTAGAAAGCTCTTATTAAAACTAGGTGGAGACCACTGGTGTTTTTAGTCTAAACAGCTTTATATATAAGTGAAAAGAATTATAAAATTTCTGCAATTTTGAATAAGCTCAAACTGATGTGCTATAACCTTCTTAATCAACAGATTTGCAATTAGGGAATAAATGTGCTCGTTTTGTGACTCACTCTCTGAGTGGAGTACATTTGGCAGGAATTTCTTTTCAGAAATTGCTTTTATTCAGGAAATGCTTGTTACTTCTTTATATGCTAGGATAGGGCTTTTTTACATTTAAGAATGAATGATTATCTCACAGGGATGAGGGATGAACTTAACCAATCCATTATTCTGTAGGTGGGAGCATATCAAAATCCTTGCATTTTGATCAGAAGAAATCTTATTTTTACATATGTCCAGGATATAAATTTTTATATCCTCTAGAAACACATTTCAGTGTCAGAAAGGCTTTTTTTAATCTAATCTAAATCTTTCAGGCAGTTTTTAGCAAAGATGAAGGACAATTGTCTGTACTTTTCTCTGTAATAGACCAAGACTGTAATTGTATGCTTATTCACTCATTCATTCGAAAAGTTTTTATTGAGCATCTACTACCAAGAGTGAGCCCTGAGGACAAAAGAGTGAGCAGAATGAGACATAGTCGAGTTCTTGAAATTACTTTCACTGCTTGGTCATCCCCAGGGGAGCAGAACAGCTGGAGCTGGTCAAGCTCGGCCTGTTATATAGAAATGGCTCTCTTGATTTAGATATAATAATAATTGCTTTATATATTTTGGTGCTTCAGTGTTGGTTGCAATGCTCTGTGATGCTGAGGCCATGTGGGCAGATTCCAGGTTCATGTCCAGGTTCATGTCCTTGTACACACTAGGAATGTACATGTCTGTGATCCTGTCTGACTGAGACTGGAGGTAGATTGTGGCTTGAAGACCCTCCATGGGAGAAATAAATTTTAAAATTACTTTTAGGGCCAAATGATCTTTGGTTCATATTTTCCCCCCTTATGTCAATTTTTAAGCAAAATTAGCAAAACTGGGCTAGCCTTATTTCTGATGGGTTTACAGGAACTCAGATCTATACAGAGAGTCATTTCTCTGTTGCGTCCTCTTTGAGGAGCTCTGTAACATGAAGTTTAAGACATCAACACATCCCCTGTAACTAGGTTGCCCAGGTTTGAATCCTGGAAGTACTGTATACTTAGTAGCAATGCAGTTTGGGATAAGTTTATTATTATCCCTGTCCCTGCATTTCTTTGTAAAATTGGCACAATATAGTACCTACCTCATCAGTGATGCTGTGTAAGCACCTAGTATATGCTTGACAATATGAAACCATCAGGAAAGCAATAGTACCAGGAACTCGACTGAGCGCACCTGGTCTGCAGGTATAGTTTTCAGACACTGAACATGGCCAGCTTTACCCTTTCCTGGGCTATTTTTAGGATGGTTCCTCCACTTAACTCTTCTGACTTTCAGTTTCTTTACTTTTAAAATAGAAATGTGATATTCTTCTGGAGGTTAGGTTTTAAGTGAGATAATGCATATGAAAGCAAAAATACATTGTAGAGATTTAATGAAAACTATTTCCTTCAATACATTCTGTTTATTAGAACCACTAAAGAGAGAGAGAGAGAGAGAGAATATTTTGGTTGATTGTCCTCCAGGGTTATTTCCTCTTGCATGCAAACAAAAAACCAGAAAGCCCAATAACAAACAGATTTTGTGAAACGAATAATGCATTTTCCTTTCTGACATTCCAATTCCTATTTTGTGTGCTCTGAGGGCAACTCAGATTGCTGTACATTTTCAATTACCTAACCAATAGAAGGGAGAAATGATGAGAATAATCTAATGCAACAGATAACCTAAACCATGGATGGGTGCAAAAATCATTAATATTCATTTATTTAAAATGTTTGCTGATTCCATCCATGTTTATCAAGTCATCTAGGCAAAGTATTGTGCTAGACACTACTTATCCTTCAGAAAAATCGTGGCAGTAGACTATTACAGCAATTGTTTAGTTTGGGCTTACATTTAAATTGGGTTCCATTACTTAAACACAAAGTGACTGATTTTAGACTATGGGACAGCCTAGGGTAGAATGTAGCAGGAAGTCAGGCTGAGATTAGAAATTTACTTCAGTAGTCTCTGTGTAATTTCATTTGTAAATGAGGACTTCCCAGGAAGAAAGTAACATTCTTTTTAATATGTAATTTTAGTATTCCATGAGCAGTACTTTCTCCCAGCCTCAAAGAACCTGAAAAACATTTCCATGTGACTGAGCACTGCCCTCTGTGTATAGGCTGTACTAATGACCTTCATCCAGGTGCCTCCAATGGGCTATGAGAGAATATTGAGTACAGGGATACAGACATTTACACAGTATGAACATATACGTAGCATCTGGTCCTGAAACGACGATACAAGGACTTAGCCAAATCACCTTCCTTATATTATTCTCTTCTGAACTGCAGGATGGCATGACCAGCCACCTCTGCAGAGAGAAAAGCAATTGATAAACAGCAAGCCTCTTCTGATAATCAGCAAGCAATTTCTTTAGTTGACCTGAGGTATTTAAGATGAAAATATCTGTTTAGTCTACTGGTTTTAAATTTAAGTCTCATTTCCTGGTGCTTCAAGGAAAGTTGAGAAATGAAGGACAAATTCATGACATATGTTGTAGTCTCAACAGGCAAGCTTTTGAAATCTGTGATGTGATTTCATATATCAGAGTGCTTTGGGGGATGGGTGGGCAAGTTCCAGTTCACTCTGTGGGAAACCCAGGCAGTTTTTGGAAGCACCAACTGAAGAGTGTACCATTTGCACAGAATGTTCTAGTGGTTAGGAAGAATGAGTTCTTGGTAGATGGCATAAGAGGAGGAATGGTAAAATGTAGTTTGAGGAAAGACTTAGCACTTCTGTACCTGTGGCTGGGATAGAGACTTAATTTATATTTTGGTGTAATTTTGGACAAACTTAAGGATGAATGGAGGAATACTTTGACACAATATCTACGTTCAACTGAAAGTTCAATGAAGATGCTCATGGTTAGAATCCTAGGACATGTGATTTTGAACATTTTTCTAGCCAACTTGTGAAGTGCATGTGTTAGATCGGTAAGGATACTGGTGGTTCTGTAAGAAGAGCAGAAGACAAAGGTCATATTCATGTTTTTCTATCTTCTGCTAGCTAGTCAAAAATACTCTTTCTTTCTCTCAAAAATAATCAGTGTATCAGAATACCTTCATATACCATGATCTACCTTGAATTCAATAGGATGAAATGAAATGAATTTCCCCCTGTTGAAAAAATGCTTTTTACTGCACCACAGAGAAATAAATGTCTACAAAAGGAAAATGAAGAGCTAAGAGCAGAATCTAATTGCCCACTTTAATCACTCCCACACAAAACGCCTGGCTAAACAATGGGCAAGCAGAGTGGCAGTGTTTTGGAAAAATTTTAAAAAGAAAAAAAAAATGTCCCAAACAGAGTTTTGTAGAAAAATGAAGATGGCTACTGCATTCTCTCTAACCTGCTATCTCTTTCAACCAGACACAAAAGACAATCTGGTTCTTGGCTTAATTAATCACTTGGTGATTTTGAGATAGTGGGGGCAAATGGGGCTCACCTACTGCTTTCTTATCCAAGGAGCAAAATCCCCAAAGAGAAGTGGAATACCTGTCAATTGAAGAAAAGTCCATTTCCAAAGAAACCAGAATAAAATTTTGTTTTTCTTAGCATTTCTACTTCACTGGCTTTTTCTGTCTATATAAAGCAGGTTTGCACAGATCCCCATTCTCAACCCAACTTAATTTCTACATACCCATGTAAATTCAAATGCAGATTAACAAAACTGTCTTAAATTGTGTTCTAATTTATCTTTAAATATACCAAACTGTGATTCAAATACTTCATGAGATTTTTTTTTTTCTCATGCATGAGACCATCTCTGATTAATTAAAACATTCTCAGTACGTGAAGTGTGTCTTGATAGTAAATCTCCTTCAGGCAGGGTGAACCCTGTCTGAGGAAGAATCCCAAGACCTCGTCTGGATCACTCCTGGGCAGCTGAAAGCACAAGGATGGCAGTCAGCCAGAGATGAAAGGAAGCCACAAGTCAGGTTTGAAAAACAGCACAGAGTCAGATTAGAAAACAATTAAAAGGTTGTGGTTCAGACTCAAGGCCGGGGCCAAGAACCTAGAACTGCACCTCAGATCAGGAACTTAGGTTTGATGCTGTTTAAAGAGGACCGTATCTGGCCAGTCGATGGCTCAGTGTTATAATGTTACCTACTCTCTGCAAGGACAGCACATGTAGGGAGTTCAGATTGACATCCACAGACCTCCCTGAGTATATCAGACACATGTGCCCGTGATCTGGGATGGGCTGAAGCTGGTAGCAGATTGCAGCTTCAAGACCTGTTGGGAGTTCTCTCTCTCTCTCTGTTTTTTCTCCCTCACTCTCTGTCTTGCCTATGAAAGAAATGAATACAGTTTTTTTTTTTTTTTTTTTTTTTAAAGAAGGAGGCTGGGTCAGAATATTAACCTTAACTGAGATGCCTTGAAGGCTTTTATCCTACTTCATGCTGGCATGCTGTTACATGTGTAGAGTAGAACCATAACGTTATTGAACCACTGGGCTTCCACATAGTACTAAGTCATTTTCTCTTCTCTTATACAATCCTAGCAGAACCAAGGACTTCTGTTTTCTCAAGGAAGTTGGAGAAACTCAATTAAATGTCAAAATATAAATAAAAATGAAATCTATTTTTAAATCTCCATCTTTTAAAGACCTTAATGTGCCACATTGTCCTCTTTTCAGTTATCCCAGGTCCTACAGCCTTTGCCATAACAAGCTCCAAGCCTTCCTCCGCTGCTCAGTTTAACGCTATTTTCTTCGCTCTGTGCTCGCTCCATGTGAGCACTTCGTGATGTATACTGTGGAAGCTCTGCAGGTTCATCCTCAATCTTCTGTTCTGTGCATCTCAACGCATTCTCCAGATTTCACAACAGAAAGATCTGGGCCTTGGAGCAGTATAGCCTTGTTGGCAGGCAAGAGGTTGGGAAACAGGCAGCAGACAGTGGCCCATTTGTGTCAGCTCTATCTCAAGTTTTTGTCTTTTACATTCACCCACATTTATCCTCCAAGTATTTGATGAGCCCAACTTTTCTGACCCCAGTAAAGTAGTCTGCCTATCACTTGATCTTTCCAAATTTAAATAATCCCTATAGGGCAATTTCTAAAAAACTAGTCACTTTTGAATCACTTATACTGTGATACAATAAATTATCAATAATCAGAATGTTT